>NC_139786.1:5965276-6186387 GCF_965231275.1 Zosterops lateralis
CAGAGTGGGAGGTGTTTCTCCCCCTGTGTGAAAAGCTGAGTTCTCCCGTGGTGTGTGGCCACAAAGCCCCACCCCAAGGTGATTTTTGGGGCAAGCCCATGTTGGAAGCTGAGAATTTTAGCCTTTCTGTGCTGACAGACACTGACCCTCAAGTAAACACTGTATTTGACCTGAGGCTGTGGAATAGGGTCCCAAAATTGCGTGACAGCACTGGGATTGTGGGTGTGGGGTTTGAATAGAAACGCGTGATATCAGGGGGTAGAAAAACCTAAGAGTTTAAGGGTTTAGTACATGGTGATATATATATATAAGGCAAGATGGAGGATTTAAGGTGTAGGTTAAGCTCTTCTTTTTCACTTTCTTCATGGGTTTGGGTGGTGGCTTGTAATTGGGTGAATAATCCACATTGTGGGCCATGGGTGGTTGGTTATTGGGTTAAAAGTAAAAATAATTTAGGTGTCATTTCTTAATTGGAGAATCAGGGCTTAAAAGACCTCAGAAAGAATTAGAGACAGAGCCATTTTTCACCTTGTAAGCCAGAACTCACAGCTTATGAGACTGTAACATAGATAAGAGTTAATAAACATCTAAGACTGAACACGAATTCCATCTCTCATGCAATTAATCCTGGCTCTAACATAAGAAAAGAAGACAAAAAGCCCACAGTTTGGGTTTTGCCTTTTTTTCCTTTGATGTGTTATCTGAGTCTGATTAATATTGATATTAATTTATATTATTATTTATTAATAATTATTAATTAATATCCTCTGATTATGAAACAACTGAGCCCAAAGAGGAAAACTGCGTCTCCCGAGCATTTAATCCCAGCTCTAAAAGAAGGTAAAACAACCCCACAGGCCCAGGCTGCAGGGGTGTCACCCCACTCTGAGATGGTTTTGGAGGCAGCCTGGCCTGTGTCACCCTGTAGCAATGTATCTGTCTAACACAGGCCATTTTGATGCACCAGCCAAAGTGGTTGTGAGTATCAAACCACCTGCAGTTCTGTTGTTAGAGCTCTCAGGAAGTCATCAAAGTTACTGAGAAAACAACAGGATCCAAAATAAGAAAAGAGCCTGAGAAACTGTCTGCAAAAAATGCAAACCCTGGACAGGGGAAGCACAAGGTGAGGATGGACATTGAGCAGCTGGATGTCCTGAAGGATGTGCCTGCCTCAGGGAGAAGCAGCTGAGCCAACCCAGAGATGCCCAGGTGGACAGCAGACCTATAGAATCTATATCTGCCATGGAATGTGAACAATAAACAGCTTCTGTTGGGATCATACTAATTCTGTTTTTCAGTGGCCCATTTTCCCCCTGCAACACCCCACCATGAGGAGGTTCTGGAGGCAGCCCAGGCTGAGGGGTGTCACGCCAAGGTGGTTTCTGGAGGGACCCCAGGCTGAGTCACCCCATCCTGAGATGGTTTTGGAGGCAGCCCAGGCTGTGTCACCCCATCCTGAGGAGGTTTTGGAGGCAGCCCAGGCTGCAGGGGAGTCACCCCAAGGTGGCTAAGGAGCAGCCCAGGCTAAGGGGAGTCACCCCACCCCGGGGAGGTTTTGGAGGGTTACATACGTGTCCTGCACCACGATGTACTGGTGAGGGATGAGCCCGTCGATGCCGTTGTGCCGTCCCTCCCACCAGTCGTCCGAGGCGCGCTGGTACAGCAGCAGGGACGCGCCTTTCTTGAAGGACAGCTCCCGTGCTGTCCTGCCCAGGTAGTCAAACTTGGCTATGGCCTCTATGGGCTCACACTCTAAGGGGATAGAAGGGAACAAACAACAGTTCACTGAACACCTGGGGGCTCAGGTGAACAGTCAGCAGTTCAAACCTGCCATAAACCAGAGAATGAAGAGGACAAAGTGTTCCTTCTTCTGGCAGCAGAGGGTTGGAGGCAGGAAGATTCAGAGGGGATCCCCTGAACTTAAGGATGTTGCCCTTTCATCCTTTACCTCATCCCTACACAGAGGGACATTTGTATTTTCCAAGCCCTAAACCCCCTCACAACAATGATGGTAAGGGCAGAATTAGGGTTTCATTAAAATCAAAAGAGTTTCATTAAAATCAAAAGGCTCACACTCTAGGAGATAGAAGCAATAATTCACTAAACACCTGGGCTCAGGTGAGCAGTGTAAATCTGCCACAAACTAGTGTATGGAGAGGATAAAGCATTCCTTCCCTCTTAAGGCAGCAAAATTCAGAGGGGAACCCCTAAACTTAATGATATTGCCCTTTCATCCTTTACCTCATCCCTACATGGAAGACACATTTGTATTTTCCAAGCCCTAAACCCCCTCACAGCAATTCAAGCCAACAATGATGGAAGTGGTGAGGGCAGAATTAGGGTTTCATTAAAATCAAAAGGGTTTCATTAAAATCTAAAGGGTTTCAGAGGTGGGAAGCAATCAGATTTGTTCCAGACAAAAAAATCTGCCCGTGGTTCACTTCCTTAAAAGCAGCTGAAGTGAACCCCCTGGGCAGGCAGGGGAGGGAAACATCCTCTCATTCCAAGCTGCTTCAGAAATAAAGCATCTATTCAGAAGGCAATTTCTGCTGCCTGTGAGGCTCACCTGGCCCAGCAGAGTGGAATTCTGGCACAGTGGGAGGCCCTGCTGTTCATCCCAGGGTCATGGAAGCAAAAAGAAAACATCCAGTGCCTCCAGAGCTGGGCTTGGTGCAGGGCTGAGGACACGGAGCTGCTCCCTGGGATGCTCTGTGCCCACTCCTGCAAAAAGCTCACACAGGAGCTCCCTGCCACTAATCCAGGTCCCTGCAGGGCTCTGGATTATGCAGAGGCACAATAAGGGCATTTAAAACACTTCAGGAAAATCAGTGTGGAATTGCCGTGGATTATTTTTACGGCTCCGAAAATAATCTGCCACTGTTGGAGTGTAAAATGTGTGTTAAGGCAGCTCCTGGTTCTTGGGCAGGGATCAGGGGAATGGAGATGAGCTCAACCACACAGCCCCAGTGGGCTCCCTCTAATTACTTTAAAGGAGCTTTAATGCAGCCAAGCAATCCATGGAAATTGAGTTCTTTCCTGGAGAAAGAGATTTGTGGTTCCTCTCCTCTGATCAAAGAGAGATCTGCTGCTCCACACAGAGATCTCTGCACCACAGGAGGCTCCTCCAGTGCAAGAGAAAACTGAAATGGGCTTAAAGGCCAAACATGAGGCACAGCTTTTGCAGTTATTCCTTGGGAGAGGATATCCACAACTGGGTCTGGAGCTGCCTGTGGGCTCCAAGGCAATAGCAGGGCTTGAGAAAATAATGGTGTAAATCCATCTGAGGCAGTTGGGGCTCCTCAGCCAGGCTGAGGGAGCAGAGCAGAAGCATCTCCCCTCGAAAAAGCCCCTGCAGCACCTGAAATTAGCCAGCATCAAGTGACTGAGGGTGATCAGCAACAGATCTGTGAGATCCATCCCAAAAACCCCTCCACTACCACACCTGCCAGCTCAGAGCCCTCTCAAACCACCCATGCCAGGCCAGCCTGGGCTCAGAGTCACACAAACCCCATTTATCAGTGCCCAGGGCTTTGGGAGAGTGGGAAAAGCCTGGCCCATGCTGGCAGCTTGTGGCAGACTCCCCCTAAAGTGGTTATCTGGGTTTGGCTCCTTCCTTCCTCCCTCCTGCTTGTCCTAACAGTAAAAAAACCCCCAACGATGCTGTTTTTTGGTGTCCTCCTCCATTTAGGAAGGGGATGGGAGTGTGGTTTGGTAAATTTCATCTGCTTCATTAGGAAGTGTTTATTGTTCCAGATGAGTGTGGCACTCAGGTTTCTTATGTTTCCAATTTGCCTTTTAGGACTCTGGCTTTTCTCCAGAGCACTGATTTTAGACTTTATTTTCCAGTAGCTTTTTCCTACTTACACTTATGCTCAGAGAAGAAAACTCTGTGAACAAGGAGCAATAAGGCTAAGCCAAACCATTCCCCCTGCCAGTCTGACAGCTTGGGCAGACAAGCAGCAGATTAAAACATTTCCACTCATGTTTATCATTCCACAAACACACAATCTGCTGGTCTTTCAGCACTTCTGACCTCTCAGACCTGTCTCAAATCAGTTCAGGGAGGCTGATGAACTCTGCCAAACATGACCTTTCCCCTCAGTCCAAAATTCCTTCCTGCACAGGGGGTGGCTGGGGTGACAGCTTTGCTTTGGGAAGATCAATCCCAGCCTCCCCAAAGAGTTGGATCTGAAGACACAAGGAGGGAAAAGCCCAGGAGGATCCATGGTGGGGCTGTACCTGCACTGCTGTGAAGTGTGACCAGGGTATGACACTGCACAGCTCAATTAACATGAGGCTCCTTAATGAACCACAGGCTGCTGCTCCCTCAAAGAGACCCAGCTCCAGCTGCCTCCTCTGCCTCAGTGCCAAGTGCTCCCTCCCAAAGCTGCCTGTGGAATATTCCAGGGAGGCTGCAGACTCCATCCAAAACACCTTCCCAGCTCTTGCTCCGGGGCCCCACACACTCCAGCTCCAGAGGGGCTGCAGAGCACTGTCCTTCCCTGATCCCTGCTCCTTTCTCACCCTTGTGCCCTCCCAGTCATCAAAGTCTAAAAGTCCCAGCCACAAACAGCACAAGCTGGCAGCAGGGTGCAGCAGGCTTTATCCCAGATTCCCTCCCAGCTGTGGGGTGAGGTGGCCTGTCCTTCCTTCCAGCTGTTAAACTGCTCTTCCTCAGAGATCCAAGCTCCAGGAGGACACGTTTTCATGCATTTTTCAGAGCTTCCACTTGTCAAACTGTTCAAGGCACGAAGTAATCCTGTGTTTCATTCCCCAAGGCTTTGTGCTTCCTCCCCTCAGCCCTGCAGAGGAGTGCCAGTGCCCGGCCTTGCTGAGGGAGAACTGATTCCTTTTTCCTTTCTCTTTCTCCTTTCCTTCCCTTTCACCATTCCATTCCATTCCTTTCCTTTCCCCATTCCTTTCCTGATGTGTGAACACCAGAGGGTCACAGGGAGTGGTTCAGGCTGGGGCAGAGCTGTAAGATCAGTGAGCTGTGAAGGCAGTGGGAGCCAGGGATGCCAGGGAGGGTTTGTTAGGCAGCTGCTGGAGCAGAGAGGCAGCACAGGAGCACCTGGCAGGGCCACTGAGCAAATTCCTGGAGGGCAGCTCAAAAAGGAGGCTGCCTAATTTAAAGGGAATGCTGCTTCCCACCTCTGCAACTGAGCCCATCCAAGCAAGACCGCCCCAGAACTCCCACAGCTGCAGCACAAGAACAAAACCCTGTCCTGCCCTCGTGCTCAGCCTGGCAGGAACCATCATCTCACAGCAGTCACTTCATCCTCCCTCTGCTCTGGGTGGGGCTCACAGGATGTTCCCCATCCCAGGAGGAGGCCTTGGAAGTATCAAGGATGCTCAGGACTGCAGTGTCACCTTTTCCTTAGGAAATATCTTGGAATTCTCAGCCTTGGTGCTTCTTTTCACTGATCAGGCAGGAAATGGAACTGAGCTTCCTTAAGGAAATCCAAAAATTATCTTTGGGACAGGCTCTCAGGATTCTCTGCTCTAAAGCCCAGCTCTCAGTGGAAGACAAGAAGGTTTGGGGTTTGTTTTGAGCTCTTAGTGGAAGACAAGCAGGTTTGGGGTTTGTTTTTCTTGCTCCCTTAAAGGGTTGGGGCTTGGAGCACTCTCAATTCTTCCTCCTGAGCCCCTGAGAGTGGAAATGCCTGGCACAGGCAGAGGGGAGTGGGAGAGGACATTGAAACACATCCAGCCTCCTGCTGAGACTCCATGAGAAGAAGGGACACATCCAGATTGTCAGGTAATCCCAGAGATCCCCACTGATCCTGCACCTTGGTACTTTCTGCCATGTGAGGCTTTGAGTGAGTGCTCTGATTCAAACTCCAAGATTTGGATCTTTAACCCAGCACAGCCTCCCCTGCCTGTCCCAGGGCAGGCTGCACCAGTTACCCCAGTAAACACCAGTCCTCCCATACCATCATCACTGGTGTGGTGCTCAGCTGTGACGTCCTGCACCGAATCTTCTGTCAGGGCTCTCTCCCCATGAGGGCTTTCACTGCAACAGAAGGAAAACAGGGACAGATTCAGCTGCTGGGAATTGAGATCCCTCATGGCCAACGAGATCTGGGAAACATCCTGGAAAGCAATCAGATAGAACTGGGAACATCCTGGAAAGCAATCAGATAGAACTGGGAACATCCTGGAAAACAATCAGATCTGGGAATCCCCATCAGTAGTCGATATTTGGGTTTTGCTGCCACAGGCACTTTGTGGAGGCATCTGCACGTGGCTGAAGTCACTGTGGGTAAAAATCAAACTGAATTCTTATTTGATCAGCCAAAGCAAACATCTTGGTGACCCCTTCTGAGTGCAAGCAGCAAAGTCCAACTTCACATCTTCCAGCCTGGACCTCTGGAGACGCTGAGCACTCAGCCAGCAGTGCCAGCCTGGGTCCAGCTCCTCCCTGCCATGCCAGGATTATTCCCTTGGCTGCACTCTCCATTGCTCTAATTAGCTCATTAGATGGCTGATGAGAAAGCTGCAACTTCCTGGGGGAAATCATTCCTCGATTTATAACGATATTTCCAGGTCTGTGTTTGTCATCTCCCTCCATCCCTTTTATCACCATCTTAAATGTCCCATTCATTTCCCTCAACAGCTCCCACAGCCCAATTAGTTGCCTGTAAATAAAAGATTCCAGAGCACCTAAACTACCAAGAGGACTCATTTATGTTTGGCATGAAGAAAAGCTTTGAAAGGATCAACAGACAACAAGTGGCAAGCAAAGGTTATGTTTTTGTAAGAAGCTCCACGAGCAGTTCCCTCTGGACAGGAGCAGAAAGGAAACTGGAAGAGGATCCATTGCCTCTCCCAAGCAGCTCCACAGAGCTGCTGCCAGCTGGCAGCCCTGCCTGCCTGCCCTGCCTGCTCCTCTCAGGAGGGAAAAAAGGGCGAAAAAAACAGTCCTTGCTCTTCATCTTCCACCAGGAAACTCCTTTGCTGCCTTCTCACACTGTGACTCCTTAAAGGTGATTTTAAATCCTCTTCACACAAGGAGGAATTTCATCCCTCATTTTGGCTCTGCAGTGGTTAAAATAAGTGCTGATGGCTGGACAGTGCTCTCCCCCTGGCAACCCACCTCCTGTGCTCTTTTATATATGAGAGAAACAGAAAAAGGAGAAGGGGTGAAATGTCTGAGTGACTCCGGCGTCTCGTTCCGCTTAATCCGCAGGACACCCGGCTGCCCAACATCTCCCAGCCAGCACCTCAGCACTCAACCTTTCCCATCCTCTGCAAAGCCTTTCTGCTCCTTAATAAAGTTTACAGAAGCCTCTGAAGCCAGCTGGAGGCCCCAGGAGGAAGCAGCATTGAGGGCTAAAGTTTCACCCAGACTGTGAAGTCATGTCGAGCACGGCCAACGCCGCGGCTCCAAACCCTGCACGGAGGCCACGCGCCTCTTTTCCCAGCCATGCCTCCTCAAAAGCAGCATCTTTCCACCTGAAAAACCTGTCCTTGCTGCTGGCTGCATGCTGCTTTGGGAAGCAGTGGTGTCACCCTTAGAGCCCTGGAGGTGACAGCAATAAATCCTGCTAGAGGGATGGAGTGGAGGAATTCCCAGCAGGGAATTACTGAGGGACAGCTCTGATCTCTGTGACAGTGACAGCACTGAGGGAAGGGCTGGAGCTGGGCCAGAGGTGGATATTTGGGAAAGGTTTTTCCCCCAGAGGGGCTGGGGCTCTTCCCAGGCTCCCCAGGGAAAGGGCACTGCTCCAAACCTTCCAGTGCTCCAGGAGGGTTTGGACACCACTCCCAGGGATGCCCAGGGTGGAATTTTGGGGTGTCTGTGCAGGGCCAGGGGCTGATCCCTGTGGGTCCCTTCCACCTCCTGATGCAGCCATCCCTTATCTCCTTCCCTGATATCACCCCCAGGACATTCTGCCCACCACACACCCCTGTGCACTGAGGATACTCAGCACACTTTTATTCCCTTCACCTCGTGGGACAAAACCTCTTGTCCAAATTAATCTGTTTCCTGCAGGCCATCAATATTATTAAGTTGGATTTTTCTTTTTTCCCTCCTGCAATTCCTTCACGCATAACATCAGCTAAAAACATCAGAGAGAGGGGTGAAATGAAGAGAATTTCCAAGAGGTTTTGGCAAATCCTCTGCACACAGTTTGGAGGAGCCTCTGCACGAGGAGTGATCCCACAGCTCCGAGACAAGCCAGGGGAACAAGGCTTGCTCTGTCACCACAGTGACTTCATTTAAAAAAAAAACCCAATTTATTTTAGCCCACGAATATAATCACTGGCATTACTGTGACACTGAAGGAGAGCAAAAGCAATGTGGGGAGAGAGAAGTGGGACACAAATGAACATTCCTGATGCTCAGAGGGAGGGATCAGCTCGGCCAGGAGGAAAGCAAACCCCTCCTTTCCTTCCCCCCCTGCCCAGGCTTCCACCCCAGATGACAGGAGCCGCTCTGCCTGAATTGCTTCCAGATGTGCTCCCAGACTGAGCACGTGGCCGAGCCTCTGGAGCTCCAGGCTGCATGGAAATGGTGATTCTGCATTCCTGCCTCCTCCCTCCCCCCTCTCTCCACTGGGGCTGCCCTGGAAATTAAACTGTGCCACAGCCTTGGAGGTTCAGCTGCGAGTGACCTCTGTGTCTGCAGCAAAGGCACTCCAGACAGGCAGAGAGAAAAGGCAAAAGCAGTACAGAAAAAAAAAAAAAAAAAAAAAAAAAAAAAAGGATAAAAACAACAAAAAGAGATTGATTTTGGCAGCTACCAAACCAGAACATCCAAGAAAATCCCTCCACAACCTTGCCCTTCAAGATAAGTGAGCGAGCTTTGACAACTGAATAGCTACTTTATACCAGCTTATTTCTTTTAAGCTGATGACTCCAGAGAGACCAGAGCCATCTCTGCTGCTATAAAACAGATTTTTGAAAGGCTGGGCCAGATGCTGCAACCCCGAATTAGCCAACACACAACTGCAGCATCCTAATCCATGGATAAACACCCAGCCATGGCTCTCCTCAGAGCATCCATCATACCAGTAATCCTCCGTGTTTCCACCTCTGCTGTAGACTGGGCCCTCCAGCTCCCTGGCTCCTGGGAAGATGTTCTCATGCTGGATGATGATGGTTTTGATGAGCTCGTTGACGTGAGCCTGGCAGGAGACCTGGTCGTGCCCCTCGGGCACAGACATCAGCGTGGGCCCGAAGCAGATGGCCAGATTGTAGGGATCCATCATGTTCTCTTCACTGAACTGGGATAAACTGCAAAAAAGAATAGAGGTGGGAAGGAGGGTGAACAGCAGAAATCATCATCACCATCGTCTGCTCAGGGCACACAGCTGAGCTGGGAAGGTTTAGGTTTGCTTTGGGCTTTCTGGGACACAAATGTTCTGGATCCAGGTAAAATAATGAGACACTGATGGTATTTTCTGAGAAATGAAACAGAAACTGCATAGGGAGTTTGAAAGCTCTGGGTGCTGACTTTCATATTTGACTTTATTTCTTCTGTTATTGTTGTTCAGAGCCCAGCTCAGGACCAGGGTTACAGCAGGACCCCCTTGCCACAGATTTAAACTAAAAGAGAGGAGGTTAAATGAGATATTGGGAAGAAATCCTTCCTGCGAGGGTGGGCAGGCCATGGCACAGGGTGCCAGAGCAGCTGTGGCTGCCCTTGGATCCCTGGAATGTCCAAGGCCAGGCTGGACATTGAGCTTGGAATGAGGAAAGTTTCCCTGCCCTGTCCATCCTCAATAATTCCATGTTTATCCCAGGCCCTGCAGCAGAGCCCTGCTGCTCCCAGGGGTACTCACTGATTGAGGAATGCAAAGAGGTATCTCATGACAATCAGGGTGGTCTTGGGCAGGTTCAGCAGCACCTTCCGGACGTGCAGCGCTCGCTCCTGCAAATTATCCATGGCTGGAAGAGACAGAGAGCACCAGAGTCACCTCTGCTGCCCCCACGGTGCCACCAGGGCCCCAAACTGGGCAGCCAGCACAGCACAGGAGGGGATTTGGCTGCAGAATCTGCAAAGCCAAAAGATTTGGCAAAACCTCTGCCAGAGAATGTCATTCTGATTTTTCAGCTTTTTTATTGTTTTCTACTTCTACTGGAGCTTTCTCACACTTGTGACATAACAAAGACTGATCTTTTGTAAATATGCATTCCTTTCCAGAGGGAAAGACAAATTGATGGACTTCTGAGTTGACCACTGGGGTCAGAGAGGTGTTACTCTCGTCCCCCAACACCAGAACAAATTCCAAATATTATATAAACCCCGAATCATAATAAACTTTCTCTTTCCACTTCTCAACCTGACAGGTGAGTGTGGTTCTTTTGTGTCCTCCAGTGACAAGAGAAGGTCCCTGGGAGTCTCCCTGTGAGTGTGGGAGCTCTGGATGCCACCTGCCCCATGGGCTCTGGCACAAGGGGCTCCTTCAGGGCAGTTGGGAGAGGTGGGTGTTTGAAAAGGAGAGATTGTACCACTCCAGTTAACTCAGTCAGGGGGTGGGGCAGAGGGCTCTGTGTGCAGCAGCCCGCTGAGAAAGAAGTGGGCAGCACAGCTCAGCTCAGAGGGGAGAACTCATTCAGGGGAAAAGCGGATTTTGCTTCTCAACATGACACGAATCCAAGTCTGGAAATGCATTTATCAGGAGCAGAAAAGCACAGGCTGTTTCTGAAGCTGAATCCTCAGTGATCTTCTGCCTCTCTTCACAGTCTGCCCCTGCAAAGGCCATTTCTTTGCCTGGACAATGGAATCATTCTTCAGTTCTGGGGGATGTAGCAAGAGCCAGGCCACTTAAAAACGAGGTTGTTCAGATCCAGGAACCACAAACAAGCCCCTGCCTGGCAGAAGCACCTTTAGGAACCATGAAAAATGTGAACAGCTTGGCTGTGAGTGCCCTGATGATTGATATGCTGGAGCAGGAGGCAGTGGATGGTCCCTTGTGGGTCTGAAGCTAAAAGGAGTATGAATAAAAAAGCACCTTGTCAGCTGAGGCCAGCATACAGGAGCATGGCAAGGGAAAGGGAACCCTGCTGGTGATCCCTGCCTCAGAGAGGGCATCTCTGACATCCTCTGATGACAGCTCTTCAAGATTATTTCACACAAGTGAGGGGTTTCTTTGCTTTATTCTCTCTTAGAAAAATCCTGTCACCGAGCACTGGCTCACAAAACCCCATCACACAGCCCTTCAAATCTATGAATTTTTATCTCCTTGTTCATTCATGTCAGAGCAAGAATGGCTGTGAAAAGGTGACTGCCCAGACTGGATGATAAAAACCAGCCCAGCAGCACAAATCCAGCCAAAGAAACCCCCAAAAACTCACCCTGGAGTCAGGGGAAAAAAAAGAAAAAAAAAAAAAAAGGAAAGGGAGGAAAGAGAAGTGGGAGACGAGAAAAATTAATCTTATTTCTTTCCAGTTCTCCATGTACTTACTGACACAGGCAATCAGGTCATGGAAGATGTCCTTGGGGAAGAGGGGGTGCTCCAGGCCTCGGAAATAGAGCTTGAGGACTCCTGCTATGGAATCCATGTCGTGGTCGTTCTGGTCCCCAGCCAAGGGATCTTCCCCTTCAGCGCAAGGAGAGAAAAATCAGAATACTGGAGAAAATAAAACACTGGAAGAGAAGGATTTGCGTCAATCCCACCTACCCCAGAGAGTCCTGTGTGGGGAGTTCTGCCAGGAATCCCAGGACACCTGGGACAGCTCCTGTCAGCCAATTGTCACCCAAATGCCACCCTGACACCAGAGCTGACAGCCACAGGGGGTGTGGTGGTGCTCCTGCAGCAGAAACACTCCAGGTGTTCTGGGCAGGTGTGAACAGCACAGCTCCACCCCCTGACAGGGGCTTCAGGCAGACCCAGAACTGCAGCTCAGGTGATGCAGGGGACAGCCAGGGGGGCACTGAGCATCACACACCTGGCCCAGGTGGATCAAGGGACACTCAGGAGGTCACTCAGTATCACACACCCTGGCCCAGGTGGATCAAGGGACACACAAGCATCACACCCTGGCCCAGGTGATGCAGACACAGGGAATGGGGTGGGGGAAGTGCTCCCAGGACAATTTGTTGCTGCAGATCCACCATGGTTTGTCTGCATTACCAAAGGGAAGATGCTCACTCGAGGAGTTGTTCCCCAGGGAAAACTCCCCTATCAGACATAATTAGATTTAATGATGGGGCAATCCTCAAATTGAAGCTATATATATCCATTATGTGACTGAAATTACCAAAGCTTGCCTATTATCTTAATAACATACAGGATAATAAATGGGCCACTCCAAAGCTGAGCGTTTTCTCTGATATTAACTGCCACCAAGGGCTCTGGATGAAGTAATAAACTGCAGGCACCTTATTGTTAACTTTGGCAGTCCTCTATATCACAGCTTTTACAGAGACAAGTGAGATGAAGGAGGGGAAAAATTCCTGGTTTTTATTTCTGCATGGAACAAGTGGGTATTTCCCCAAGCTGGGATTTCTTTGTATCAAACTGTGATTCTGATACTTTTCCTGGCTGTGACACACATTGCTCTGCTCCTGAGGATTCTCCCTCCCAGGTGGATGGGGCTGAGGACAGGTGACATCACCCACCACACGCTGCTCATTAAACTCCTCCCTCCTCCAAAAAGCAAATTAAACTCGCTGTGCCTAATTAATGACTGCCCGCCTCCTGCAGCAGCAAGGAGAGAAAACCACTGATCCTGCTCTTTGGGAATGAAGGATTCCAGGGATTAACACAAGCCCTGTTGTTCCCAGTGACCCAGGGAATGCCTGAGGAGCAGCTCCTCTGAACCTGCTCTGCCAGGGAGAACAACCCAGCAAGGAGCTGATGAGTCAGGAGGCTCCCAACTGCTCCCTGCCTTTGTAAGGAATGGCTCTTCCTAGAGAGAAAAAAAATCCAATCTATTAAAAGCTACCTCAAATTAACACTCTCTTGAAATTTCCCCCTCTCTCTCCCTGGCTGGTATTTGGAATAAATGTAGCCAAGCTGTGCCTCGACAACACAGGAAAAAAAAATAAATGGAAATTCATCCTCCAGCACACAAAGAGCTGAGGGAGAGGGGAGGAAACTGCAGTTACACCTAATAATGAAATCCTCTACATCCTTTAGTGTTGCAAACAATCAATAAGCTATCAGACATGAGAGGAGATTGAGTTCAGAATATTTATTATACAGACACTCCACAGGATACAAAGCACAACAGCAAACAGCTGAGAACTCAAGGTTAATGAGCACCAGGGAGGTGTTTGGGAGGGACTCACTCAAGAAAACACAAAAATCAAAGGAACAAAAAGGAGAGAGAGCTGCATTCAGGCCAGTTCTGAGCATTCACACAAAATTCAGAACTGGCAATAATTCCTGGGATATTTTAAGAGCTCTCCCTTACCTCTCTCAAATGCATTTTTGATGTCGTTCACCTCCACCTGCGACCCCGACACTCTGAATATCCCTTCGTGCTGCAAACCTGGAGGGAAACAGAAGATGCTGGTAACAAGGTAAAATAAATTAGATAAAAGAAGATGGCACCTCCAGCAGCTACAGCTCCTGGAATAAAGGAAAAAATAAGAACACAGGCAGGAGGATGCTGGTTTAAAAGTCACCTTTCCCTGAGATGTCCAGAACGTGAGAAAACAGAACTCAGCATTGGCAGAAAAATTATTAACCCTTCTAAACTGTTGGAGTAACAGGGCTCTGACAGCCATTCATGTTATCTCTCACCCTGGAGGATCCCCAGAGGATTTTACAACCCAGAGGAAGTCATAAACCAGCAGTGGAGCAGCCAGGAGTAAAATATGATCAATGCCAGGAGGAAAACGTTTAAAAAGGACTCAGTGGAGTCTGTTGGAAAATCGAAGCCAGTTCTGGAATCTGAGTGAAATCAGCATCTCCTGATGGCCATGATTTATCCCCCATGTAAATGTGGTTTCAAGGATTTCTCCAGCAAATATCCAAGTATGGCCTTAAAGGAGAAGTCTAGAACTTGGTTATTCCAAGTGATGATGGGGATGGGACTCCAGATTCTGGTTCCTAAAACAGGAATGGAACAAGGGAAGCAAACAGGACCTGCTAACCCGGCCCTGCATCTTGGTTAATGAAGATGGATTCCACCTCTTTCCACACGTGGTAATTAACAGCTGTTTCACATGCCCCTAATAAATGATACCCATTAAAAAATGAAAACAAATCGCAATAAATGCGCAGCATTCAAGGCTGGGAGAGGTCAACCCTCCAAACAGGCATAAATCATCTCTCTGTGGCAGTAAGTGAACAATTAATTCACTGCTTGACCTCCTACATTCAAACCCTCCCAGTGTTCCTCCTCCTCCTCCTCCTCCTGGTGAAGAGGATGATTGTTCCTGGTGAAGGCCACACTTCAGGGCTCAAAGGAAGGTGAGGCACGAGTGGTGTGGATGGATGGGGAGCTAACTCTGCAGGGAATAAAGGGATATTGTTGGCAAAACAACATTGGCAAGGTCAGTTATTTGGAGAGGTCACCGCACACACAACACCAGGAATGTAAAAAAAAAAAAAAAAAAAATCAGAGCCTTTCTCCTTCTGTGGCAGCTCCTGCACAAGCACCACATGGTGTGAACATCAGGGTTTATTTTTTAGGAACTTTTATTTTTTAGGAATTCCCCCAGGCCACGAGGAACTCACCGTGCCTGCTGATGAATCGGATGCAGCTCTCCACCACCAGGGGAATGGCTTGGGAGGAATCCTGCCCAGAGAGGAATTCACAGCAACAGCAGGCAGGAGTGTAGAGTGGAGGAAAAAAAAAAAGCAAAACCAACTATTTAAAAAAAGAGAAAGGTTTGACTGTGCACACCAAGATCACAACTTGCTGTCTTTATTCTGAGACTCCAAAGCAGCAGCCCAAGGCTGTGTGAAGTGGAAAGCCCAAACTTTAACCTTACAATATCAAGGAGAGATACTTTGGGGCCTCCCTATCTCAAGGAAACACATTTTAGCTCACTTGGGTACCAAAAAGCAACAGATTATCCCCAAGGCCAGGGACACAAAGCCTGGCTTTGTAAGGCTTTATTATTACAGGAAGGCACAACAAGAGAGCAGTTACGGGTTTAACAGAGGGATTCCAGGGGAAATAAAAGGGATGGAGACCAAGAAACAACAATGTGGATCCCATAAACCAGGACTGTCCGAACAGCTCGAGGCCATTTGGGATTTTTGATTCCAGGTCTGTCAAAACACAGAGTCAAAGCAATTTTAAATTTTGTCACAGAAGATGAGTGAGGTTTTGGATACAGGTTTGAGGAATTTCTCAGACAAGACTGGAAAGGAGTATGGAAGACAGGGAGGGACAGATAAAAATCTGTTTTCCACCACTCCTCCACTTCCCCACAGCACACTCCTGCCTCGTTAAGGAGGGAAATGTTAATTACCTGCTTCCTCACGGTGGAGCTGCGCCTGCCACTGGTCCAGGAGGGAAAAACAGAAGAGAAGAGAAGAGTCAGGATAATCCTCCAGCTCATCCCTGCAGTGCTCCCAACCCCATTCTGGAGCAGGGAAGGACCAGATATCCCAGTCAACCACAGTGCCAGAGCGCCTCGTTGGATTTATCAAGTCCAGAACAATCTGAAGTGACTTTAAATCACTCCAAAACCTGCAAGGGAGCCCTGCCAAAAATCAGCCCTGACGTTTTCATTCCCACCAGGAGGAATTCTGTGATCCAGGGCTGCTTTGCTGGAAGTGAAGTTTGATATAAATTGCTCAGGGAAGAGCAGGTGGGAGCAGGCTGGTTCCCCCTGTGCTGTTAACAGCTGCCACTGTGGAGTCTTTATTACAGTTTTGATAAGGTTTCAAATAAATAAATAACACAAAACCCCCCTGGAACACCAGCACAGCCCAGCCAGGCTAAGCCTTGTCTGTCTGCTCTCATTTGCTGATCTTGGTAGACATTAATGGCAGAAAAAGAGGGGGGAAAAAAGCCCTGCTCTGCCAGGGTTTTCCCCTCAAAATTTATTACTGGGGTTTAAAATTCCTTTAGTTCCTTGTAAAAATGAAGCAAGGGAGATAACAGCAGAGAGGCCCTAATGCATCATTCCAGCCAATTCCCTGCCAGGGCAGATGGCTGCTGAATTATAAATAAGGGGATTAGAAGTGTGATTTTTAAAAAGCCTGTACAATGTGTTAATTTGGGGGGAAATTCCTTTTGTTAAAAAAAAAAAAATCAGAAACACTGAATGAAAAATAAAAAAATAAAAATAAAATCCAATTCCACGGGCTGCCACAGACAATGGGGTGGGCTCCAAACTGTTAGCATGCATGATCCTTTGATATTTAAAAATTGTTTCATGATGAATAATATTTTATTATTACAGATGTCAGGGCCTAATTAGGGCCTGTCAGTTTTGTTTTGCTGTGAGGAATGGGAAGAGCAGTAATGAGTCCATGCCGAGGGTAATCACCTTCCTCTTGTTATTGAGGCAGGATGAGGCACAGCCCCAGCCTCTGGTGCCCAGCAGAGCCCCCTGAACACACCCATCTGGAGGTGGGAAGCAAAATTTATTTATTTTAACAAATAAAGCCCCACCAGAAGCTTAGTGCTGGTTCTGGGATTGGTCCATATTAAATTCAAAGGTTTTTTTCTCCATCCTGCTGTAATCCAGGCCCAGCAGAGCACTGGGATCAAACTGGGATCATTTCCCAATTTATGGTCCTCGACCCTGTGGATAAACCCTGGGCCCACCTCTCTCCAAGGAACAGGGATTTGGTTGTAAAAACGTAAATCTGGAGAACATTCTCTGGGTGAGAGCACCAAAATAAGGAATTTCTCTCACTTTCCCATCCTGCTCCTGATCTGCACTAAATACACCAGGGCAAGAAAAGGAATTTGTTTATATTAATTAAATTTATAATAAATTTAATTTTAAAATTAATAATAAAATATATTTTAAAATATATAATAAATTTGATTAAAATACAATAATTTAATTTTTAAATGTATAATAAATTTGATTTTTAGATTTCTAATAATTTTATTTTAAAATGTATAATAAACTTGAGTCTAAAATTTGCAATAAATTTAATTAGAAAATTTATAATCAATTTGATTTTAAAATTATAATAAATTTTAATTTAAATTTATAGTAATCTTAATTAAATTGATTCAATTCCTGCTCCATCCCTGGCAGTGTTCCAGGCCAACTTGGATGGGATTTGACAGTGAGAGGTGTCCCTGCCCATGGCACTGGAGGAGCTTTAATGTCCTTTCCCACCCAAAACCACTCCATGATTCCATTCTGTGACTCTAAATCAGAGTATTTCTCTAACAGACACATACCCTGGGCTGGTAACTGATCTGGAATGACCAATTTGCATCAGATTTTCCCTAAAATCACCATTCCCTCAGCCACACCTACCTGGCCAGGGCACAGTCCGTCCGCTGACCTGTGGAGGAGACACAGAAATGCAGCATGAGGAGGAGGATGGGAAAATGCTCTCAGCATTTCTGCACAGAGGATTTTGGGAGGAGATGGAGGAAAGGAGAGGAGAGAGGAGGGGAAGAAGCTCCAAGGACAGCACCAACCCCATCCCTGCCAGCTCAGCTCCACCAAACCCAACCAGGACCCAGCCCAGGCTGTCCAAGCACTCCTATCTCTGTGAATTCTTGGGTTTTTTTAAAAAAACAGGAATCACCTCCCTGAGCATTCTAATCGTTGACTTCTGCCAAAAAAACTGGGCTTGTCAGTCCCTCCCCTCCTTCCCAGGGGAACTGGTGGGGCGAGAGATTCTGCTTCACAAAGCCCCTCAGGAAGGGTGCAAACATTTCCCAGATTTGTCAGCCCACAGCCTCAACGTGCTGGCACT
Organism: Zosterops lateralis; assembly: GCF_965231275.1. Taxonomy (NCBI): domain Eukaryota; kingdom Metazoa; phylum Chordata; class Aves; order Passeriformes; family Zosteropidae; genus Zosterops; species Zosterops lateralis. The sequence continues at coordinate 5,983,087 of NC_139786.1, forward strand.
GAAGTTATTTCCAGAGACAGACGTTTCAGGGGTGTTTTCCACAAACATATTTATAAAAAAAATAAACCACTCCCATTAACTTGTAAGTGAATTTTCGAGGGAGCAGCAGCCAAAGCTTTGGGACTTGCTAATTCAGCATCACCTCAAACATCACAACAGAAGGGGCAGGGAAAAGGAGGATTTGCTGCTGGGAGTGGGACAGGCTTGGGGGTTTTTTTTATGAAAAAAAATCAGTGAAACCACCACTGAGCTGAAATTCCCTCCTGTTGTCTCCCTGCATCCTGAGGAGGTGGAAGGAGGAGTGAGGGGCAGCAGCTAATTGCTGATGGCTCCACAATTAGCCCAGCACATCTTGATAGCCACTTTTGCTCTCCCCACGTAGAGCCAAAACAGTGCATAATTCACAGGAAAATGTTATTCCTGCAGCAGAATTTCCAGCCATCTGTCCCCTTTTTCATTGTGGAATATTCATACAGAGAGATTATGGCAGCATCGAGGGGCTCCTGCATTAGGGTGACAAATGGGGACAGGGACATAATGACTTGCTGCTACTTTTATTACTGGAACTTGTCATCTTCAGATTAAGGCAATTTACACTGAAAAATGTCACCTGAGGATGGGGCAGGGAGGAGAATAAAAAAATAAGAACCCCCTGAATTTGCCAGGCACTGAAGACACACAGCTGGAGGCAGATCCTCCTGTAAAGCCCCTGACTGTGCTCTGGGGATGTGTGAAGGGGATTTGATTTGCCCATTTCCCAATTAAGTGACATTTTATGGATAAATCTAGGCACAGTCCCCAGTTTGTACCATTGACCTGCTCCTGTGGGTTGGGAAATGGGATGTTCCTCCCTTCCCCAGCTCCTTTTGATCTCACAGATGAAAGGAGGAGGTTTTTTGGGGCTCACCTTGACACTCACAGGGTGTCACTAAGAAAAGCTCTGGTTTGCAAAAATCAAATGAAGGAAAGAGCCTTTAAATCCACACAGAAATCACATTTGATTTCCTCTCCTTTCCCCACCCAGCACAGCCTGAGCTGGGTTCAGGGGGCAGGCAGGTTAAGAGGAAACAGGACTTGGAATGCAGAGGTCAGCTCTGACCCAGGAATGGGATCAGTCACAGGGGCTGTCACTCCCAGATATTCAGAGGCACCAAAAAAAAATGCCCTGAGGACACAAAACTTTGGCTTCAGCCAACCTTTTTACAGGAGAGCAGCAACTTTCACCAACCCAACCCAAACTGAGGCACATCTCTCCCAGCAGTCGGGGCCTGATAAACACAAAACTCTTAATTACTGCAGCCAGAAGTGTTTTAGTCTGACAGTGTCTTTCCAAACTGAAAGCAAAGCACTTCAAAGGCCACATGCTGGCTGAGTTCTCATCCAGCAGATTGGCACAGCACGAGCTGTGGGGAGTCCAGCTCGGCCCAGCCACAGCCCAGGACTGAGCTGGGCCAGCTCCTGACCTGACATTTACACTGCTCAAACCTTCTCCTCTGCAAACACAAGGCAGGCAGGTTTCTATGGAAACTTAGACGCAGAGTTGAAGTGTTTTTGGCCAACAGGATTTGCCCATACCATGAAGGGAAAGAAATCTGCCTTTGTTCTGGCTCTGACAACAAATGAATATTCAGTTCTGGCTGCTGCCCCCTGACTGATGCCCTCTAGACAGGCAACATATTTCACATGCTCTGAAATTTGTTTGTGCTTCTGCTGACAAAAGCCTGGCCTCCCATACATTGGTTTGGTCGTGGCTGAACCCACAGAGGTGAGGAGCAGCTCAACTGCCACACAAATGAAGGCCCAGCCCATCAACAATTCTGAATTAATCAGTAAAATCACAAATTAATGATCTCTGGTGGGTTTGGCCCAGCAGAGATCATGAAGAGATAACCAGGAGGGGTGTGAGGGAGGGGAGGATGGAGGAGGAGGGGGCAGCACATCAGTGATGCACATTAGTGCCTCGTTAAGCATTTTTGGTGTTCATCATTCATCAAGCAGCCACAGGAGCCCTTTGGCCTCTCCCTCGTGCAGATCAGAGAGAATTCATAAAACATAAATCAGTGCCCAGGGCTGAGCAATGCAATAAATGCAACAGCCTGAGCAATAAATGCAACAGCCTGGCTGACAGCAGTGCTGGGGACACACACTCACTTTCTCCCAGGGTTTTCTGCAGGAGGTCGTGCTTGGCCTGGAGCTTCGTGATCAGGTTCCTGCCCTCCAGGTACTCCTTCATTTTCTGGGGGAAAAAATGGGATAGTGAGTGGATCATTTCATTTCTCTGGTCAAGACTTTGGGTTGCTGGATTGTGAACAGGAGGGGAGAGTAACACCAGGTTTACAGTTATAGAGTGACCCCAAATTTAGAGTGACACTGAATTTACAGAGTGATACTGAATTTACAGACTGACACTGAATTTACAGTATAGAATGATACTGAATTTACACAGTAAATTCAGAGTGATCCTGAATTTACAGTTATAGAGTGACCCCAAATTTACAGTAACACTAAATTTAAAGTAACCCCGAATTTACAGTTAGAGAATGACACTGAATTTACAGTGACACTTACAGAGTGACACTGAATTTACAGTTACAGTGTGACCCCAAGTTCAGAGTGACCCCAAATTTACAGTGACCCCAAATTTACAATGACACTGAATTTGCAGTTATAATGACACTGAATTTGCAGCTACAGTGTGACCCCACATTCAGAGTGACCCCAAATTTACAATGACACCGAATTTACAGTTACGCTCAATTTGCAGTTGCAGAGTGACACCAAAATTTACAATTACAGAATAACTTTGAAATTCATGGTTAAAGCAAGAACTAAGTCCTGGCTTATGCATCTGGGCAAGTCTGAAGCTCAGGCCACTTCTATTTTGAGCCCAACCAAGCTTGGATCAACGATGGCAAGAGTCCTTTTCCAACCTCAACAACTCTGAATTCCTGTGAATTCTCCATCTGCAGGACCATTCCCATTGTTCCACTGTGGGATCAGCTGAATGTTTGGCATCTTTCTGAGCCATCAGAGGAGCTGTCATCCACCCCTGGGCAGGCAGGGCGGGATGCACTGAATGAGCAATCTGTTTTAACCAGCTAAAAGGCTGCTACTGTGCTTGTTCTCTCACTTAACCTCTGTCACCCCACTTTACTTGTCAAACTCAGGGTCTGCCTCCACGCTGGATGATCCACAGGGCTGCACAGAGGGCACGGGACAAAACAAATAAAGATATTATTGAAGTGCAGGGGGATATTGGACAGCCAGGCAGGCATTTCTCCCACTGCTCTCTGATTTTCCACAGCTCTGCAAATGCTGGGGTTTTTTTTTTTTTTTTTTTTTTTTTTGGTTGTTTTTTTTTTTTTTTTTTTTTTTTTTTTTTTAAAATTTCAGCTCTTTCATCTCTTATCTTGCAGTTCAGAGCAGTTTTATTTATCTTCCCTGAGCTGCAGCCTGTGAAATGCTCTGCTGTATAGGGGCTGCCCACATTGTAAATGGGACTTGTTTGCAGTCAAAACCACAAACTGCAAATATCACAGAGCTCTCCTTGGGAATGATGAGAGATCTTAAAACCTCAGCCAGCAGAATGAGCACAGGGAGAGGATTCTTATCTAACAATGAATGTTCTCATTCTAATCAAATCCTCAGATGGTTTAGGTGGGAAGGGACCCCAAAGCTCATCCAGTTCCATGGGCAGGGATATTTTTCACCATCCCAGGTTGCTCCAAGCCCTGTCCAGCCTGACCTTGGACATTTCCAGCCTTCCCCAATTCAATCCAATCCCTTCCAGCTCTGATCTGCACAATAAGACTGCAATCCTGGAGGTAAAAATTTTTATTTTTAATAACAGGAGAGCCTGGGCCCTGCTTGGCCTTTGCAGGAGCAGCCTCTGTGCAGGATGGAAAGAGTCAAGTAGAAAATAGACACATAAATAAAGAAAGAAATAAAGAAATATACACACACACTGAGGCAGTAGTGAGGGAAAACCTTCCAGGAACTGAGGAAGCTTCCCCTGAGGGCTCCCCAGCCCTGACACAACAAACAAAAATGGCTTTAATTAACTGCCAAAAGCCCGTGTTTTATGTCCCCTCGCTTGACAACATCCAAAGGAACATTTCACAAGAATCAAGTCCCTTTGGAAAGCCTCAGCATTTCCTGCTTCCTTTATTAATATTTCAATTTTTTGTTGTTGTTGTTTTGGAAGAAAACAGGAAGCGCCCTCACTACTACAAAAAATTAATTACATTTTTTGGAGGGAATTTCTCTGTAGAATCTGTTTTGCTCTGTAGAATATTTTGATCAATCAGTTTAATTTTTGCAGGAGAAAAGGAGAATAAAGTGCAAAAATAACCAGTCTGAAGTGGGGGAGTTGAGGATAAATCTGGTTCTGGGGGGGGGGTCTCAGAGTCACAGGTGAAAGGACAGGAGGGTTGGAAGGCTCAGCTGCAAACAGCAGCTTAAAGATCCGCAGATCAACTGCCTTGGCAGAGTTAAGCTCCCCTTTGAAGCAGATCTAAACACTTAAGCCCAGCCTAAGGTGGGTCAGGCAGGGCAGGGCAGAGGCACTCGCTGGGACTTGCAAGGCTCTGGATTCGAGGTCATTAAAAAACATCAACAGGTACCAGGGGTTACTTTAAAGAGAAAAAAGATGTTCCCATGCGCTGCAGAACCTCATTTTTTTTTACTATTTCCTCATGCCTAACATTCTGTTCCCTGCCTGTTGCGAGGATGCTGATGAAAAAAAAAAAAAAAAGAAATTAATTTCCAAATAAAGCTTCAGGCTTTTCTCAGCGAATTACAAAGATCCATTAGCCCCTGGATTTTTGGCGTAATAAAAACAGTCAAAGGATAAAAAGAAGAAAATAATCAAACTACAGGAGAACTCCTGAGGATTTCATTTGGAGCAGAGCACAGCTGGAGCTGGGCTGAGTGCAGCCAGAACAAAGCAGCAGAAATGTCTCTGAGCCACCTCCTTTGTGCAGGGTGACAATCCAGAGGGGCACATCAGCTGGGAGGCTGAGCCAGGAGCATTTGGCACCTACAAACCCCAACACCCCTGAGCCCAAAGCCCTGCAGGAGGGGATGAAGCAAAACCCCAACCAGAACGTGCTCAGGATATAGGGAAAAAAAACATTTCTGCCCCTGCTCCACATCCTGACCCATCTCCAGCCAGGAAAACCCTGTGATTTTCCCTTCTCTCACCCCTCCAAGAAAAATTCCAAACCAGGCACACAAGGATGGGGGAACCGGATCCATTTCCCACAGGATCAGCAGCACCAGGACCCCGCCCCCAGCTGCAGGACTCAGGAGCAGGAGGATTTTATCCCACATTTCCCCATGTCTGAACCTTGGCAAAAATAAACCTCCACTAACCCTAAAGCACCTCACATAGCCAACATTGTTCTGCTTCCTCCTCTTTCCAGAGGTAAAAAACCCCAACATTTTGCCAAAGAACTGAAATTATTCCTGTTTAGAGGTGAAAGAACGAAATAATTTCCCCCTTTCCCAGTGCCCAGCTGTGCCCTGGTGGGCAGCAGTGCCAGGATCCCTGCCTGGGGAAGCAGGGCTGTCACCATGGCAGCAGCAGCAGCTCATCCCTGGATTTTGGCTCCCTGAAGTGGCTGCTGCTGCTTTTCCCTGCCTCAGCCACCTGCAGCAGCTCAGGGCTGAGCCCACCCTTCCCTGCACACTGGGAAGTTTTAATTACCCAGAGTACAAATATCCCTTCAGAGCCCAGAGATCCATCAGCACTGGCAAGGCTGGGATGTGCTTCCAGTGGAAATAGAGATTATTCCAGCCTGGAGATGCTCCAGTGAATATCCTTCCACTGAATTCCCATCCCTGTGTTTATCCAAGAGCTCTGCCTAGGAATGCAGCACATGGAATTTCCTCCTTGAGTCCACATTAATATGGAATATTTTTTTAAATATTCTTTTAAATGCAGCGTTGTTCTTACAGTTCCTCTCCCCCAGCACTCAGCAGATCATGAGCTAAAAGGGAATTAAATCTCAATTCTGCACTGCACTTTGTTTTTTTTATCCCCTGCACAAAGCTCTGCCCTCAAGCCTCATTAGTACCCATCTGAGGGTTTTATGAGACACTGAAAAAGCTGCTCCTCGGAGGTTCAGAGCTGGAAATCCTTATCAAGGCTATTTATAAGCCTGGTCAATAGCAGATCAATGCAGCATCTGATCAGGCTGCTTAAAGAGGGTCTCTCCCTAACACCACAGCAACAACATGAAAGGGAGAAATATCCCATCCAAATTGAGCCCTGGGTTCCTCCTTCTCCTGTTTGAACTCAAAACAGCTCTCTCTAGAGAGGAAATGCCCAGAGTTCAATTGAAAATCACTTTTCCAGTTCCATAACCCTGGGCAGGGTGGTCAATCCTGCCTTAATTGAAGCAGCTTCTCCACTCACTTCTCTCAATAGCCAGATTCACCTTCAGTGAAGGATTTGGGATCTTTATAATCCATCCTGCCAGGTTAGTGCCATTTGCACTGAAAATTCAGATTTTTAACAGGCAAAGGGAAGAAAGAGGTGAAGGATGCCCAAAGGAAAGACAAATTAATGAGGGTAAGACCCACGATTTTCATCTGCTACTCTGAAATATTTTGAAACTGGAAACAAATTTGACGGTTTGACATAAATCTGATCTAGGAAAAAGACACACAGTCTGGCATGAAATTCAATAGCAAAAAGCTCTTAGCATCTTGGAAAAAAGCACTGACTCAATGAAAAGCTTCTGCAGGCTGAAATTGTAAGATGATAACAAAAAATGAAAGAGCTAAAAACACTCTTTTAGTTTGCACCAGTTTTGAAATTTCATGTTTACAAGCTATTAAGTTCTTTCTCAGAAAATTCCTTTTCACATGCAGAAGAAATCAAATTTGACACAATTTACCCACAGACCACCTCTGAATCAACAGAGATAACCCAAAATATTTCCAGAGAGTTGAAACCACACATTTTTAAACCCCAACACGCTGCCTCTGCTTGCCCAAAATCAGTGAGAGAAGCGTTTTTTGTTAGACAGGAGCATCACTTTGCACTCTGTTGTGAGGATAATTCTGAACAGATCCCATTGAAAATGACAGAATCATGGAATGGGTTGGGAAGGATCCTAAAGATCATCCAGGGGATGGGCAGGGACACTTTTGGGTTAATTGTGAGGATAATTCTGAATAGATCCCATTGAAAATGACAGAATCATGGAATGGGTTGGGAAGGATCCTAAAGATCATCCAGCAGATGGGCAAGTGTTGCCTTGATTTTTTCAGCTTTCTGATGCTTTGCATTTCTGTATTTGAGTTCTTACTCATGATAACATAAACAAAGAGTGATGTTTTGAAAAACTATGCTTTTTTTTTTTTTTTTTTTTTTTTTGGCGGGGGGGGGCGGGGGAGAGGACAAATTGATGGACTTCTAACCCGACCAGTGGGGTCAGAGAGGTGTCAACCTCATGGCCCAATTACTGATCAAGTTCCAAACACTATTTAAACCCTAATCCCAAAATAAACTTGCTTCTTTCTGCTTGCACAACTGGACAGTGTGAGTGTAGCTCTTTTGTGTCCATCTGGCAACAGGCAGGGACATTTTCCACTATCCCAGGCTGCTCCAAGCCTCTCCTGCCCTCGGACACCTCCAGGAATGGCACAGCCAGAGCTGCACCAGGGTCTCATCACTGTCACAGGGCAGAATTTCCCAAAAGAGGGAAAAAACCCTCTCCTAAACCCCTAAGAATCATCTCCTTACTGTGAAGTAGAACTGCTCAGTCTCCTGCTGGTTTGCCCTTCTCTTGGCAATGCTGGGTTTGCTCATGAACGTCTCCGACACCGTGGATTTCACCGACTCCATGGAGTTGCTGTACTGGAAGCAGTCAGAGACATCGAAGTCCTCGATGGTGACAATGTCCTGGATTGTCTGCAGTGTGGCCTCCATCGTCTTCTTCACCTGCCCAGCAAGGAGGGGAGAACTCAAAACCTCGAGGTTTTTACGTTGTGAGTAAACAACAAGAGGTTTGTGAAGTCCCCTGCAGCACTTTGCTAATAAACAGATATTACTGGTTTCACACCCTGTGTGCTGTAATTAATTCTGGCTCATTAACAGCATAGTCCATGCAAGCACAGAGCTGGCAGCACCCTGAACCTGCCAGGACTCTGTGCCAGGATGGCAGCTGTGATCTCACGGGCTGGGAGCAGGAGGAGATGGAAAGAAATTTAACCTCAAAGCAAAGAAAGCTGGAACAAAGATTCTCTAATTGTCTTCTGCAACTGCATCTACTGGCCATCAAATGTTAATTACAAACAGGATTCTGCTGCACTGTGCATTTTTACTGAAGGCCACAATCAACTCTCTAGACATAAAAAGGGTTGCAAATTTTGCTCCAAAGTTCCTGAACACAGAGGTGCAGAGATTAGATCCCCGTTCCTCTCATCTTCTCATCTTGGGACAGCCAATTAAACAAAAATCACTCTAATTCAGGTTATGCAAACTCACTTCAAAATATTAAATTCCTTTTTTCCCCTTTGCTATCCAAATTTTAGCTTCAGCAACACAGCCAGTCTTATCAAGTTAAGGATGGGAAGAGAGATATGGGAGGGATTTTAAAGGATTCTCTCCATACACCCAAACCTTCCTGTGAGATCACACAATAATTAACGCGCAAGATGCTTTGGCCGTGAATTTTACCACAAATGTTAATTACAAAGGGATCACACCAACCAGATTCTTCCACCATCAGAGCCCAAGAACCACTGGAAGTGGCTGAGAGGGGTTGCTGGGTTTTGGTTATTCACTGACCTCTTCATTTTCAATCTTCAGCGTGGACAAGCGGGACTGCAGCTGCTGACACCTCTGCACCAACTCACTCTGCACTGGCTGCTGGGCACAGAGCTGAGACTCCTGCAGGAGAAGCAGCACAGCATGGCACTGCAATTACTCATTTAATTATCAGACATAAACATCCTCTGAAGTGCTGAGCTTCAAAACTTGGTAAAACCTGGATTTCAACCAGAGGAGAAGGTTCTGCCAAACTGCAGAGGATTTACAAAGTGATACTGAATTTACAGAGTGACACCGAATTTACAGTTATAGAATGATACTGGATTTACACTGTAAATTCAGAGTGACACTGAATTTACAGTTACAGAGTGACTCCTGAACAGTGAGCAGGAAGTGATGGCAACATGAAAGCAGAGCTAGAAAACATCAGCTGCTTTCCAAACACTGTGTTTTGGAGTCTGGAGGTGCTTTTTCCCACCTATTTAGATAAATCACATAAAAAATGAGGGATTTGTTTCAGTGCTCAGCCTGGGGTAGGGGCACGAGGAGCTGGGGCTGCTCAGCTGAACCACCTCCACAGCAAAGGCACAGGTCACTCTGGAATGAATCCAGGGCAGTTAAAATAAAAAAAAGCAGAGTCTGGAGACCTGTCACAGACACCAGAACACCGAGGTTCCCTGAGCTGCTCAGAAAGTCTCTCATTCCACAGCATGAGGCAGCTCTTCCCTTTTGTTTTGTTCTGGGTTTTGTGTGTGGGTTTTTACAAGAAAACACTGACCTCACTGCCTGAGGCTTTTTCTTCAGAGACAGAAATTGAAAGTGGGAGTTCCCCCCACCCCTGCACACACACAGGATCACACATTCTGATTTAATCTGCTGCATGCAGCAGCATTGCAGCAAGACCATCAGCTGCATTTCTAAACACTCCTCCAGCCTTGAGAAGATAAATGATTCAGTGAATGGGAGCTGCTCCTGAATGAGACTCTGCAGGTAATTCCTTTCCTTCTCACGATCTTACAGCATCACAAGCACAGAAAAATCCAGGAAAGGTCATTTACAGTCTGAAGGTTTCACTTTAAACGGGAGAGACAAAGAAGGGCCTGGAGCAGTGGCTGTAATTCCCAGCCCAAGAGAAGAGACTGCCTGCAAGAGACCATCCTCCAGTCTGTGCTCGGGGGGAAATCTGGACATCCAACCAAGTGACCTAAATTGTCACACTGTGCATGTGCTCCCATTCACAACCAATTTCAGCTTGTGGAATTTTTCAACAGCTCCCAGCTGAGCAACTACATCTTGATAAACCCAAAAAAGAGAGGGGTTTGCCCTGCCAGAAATGAGGAGTCCTCTGACAGCCCTGACTCACCAGGAGGATGCAAAAAGCACCACTACAAAGCATTTGTGCTCTCAGGTTGCACACCCAGATACTGCAAAAGACCAGCATTAAGGTTTTTTTAATTGGCCCTTCCAATCTCAAAGTTCAGAGGCTGTCTTGGGGATTAACCTGTGGGTTGAAGAAAAGGCTTAACATTAAATGGGAGTAGGAAACACTAATTAAGCATTTTCACCTCCACTGAAGGGCCATGGATCAGTATCAGGATCAGCTTGGATTTGAGAGCAGCACTTGCTCCTTTTCACAAAAGCTTTGGGGTTGCAAGGGACTTCTGGAGATCATCCAGCTTTGACAGCCAAGAAAGTAAAATACAAATGCCTCTTCTTAATCTCCACATCATCTCCCACCTTTCAGCCTCCCAAAAGACCCAAACAGGCAGCCCTAGAGGGGGAGAATTTACCAAAAACAAGGGCAACAAACAGGCAGGGAGCTGCAGGAAGGTCCCACACTGACCATGTCCCCCATGTGTGGCTGGAACTCGAACTTCATGGGCGGGCAGAAGACGTTGTTGTACATCTCCATCAGCCTCTGCTTGTCGCTGTTGGCGTCCAGGTTCTCCACGGCGTTCTCGATGGCGTCCAGCCCCTCGTGCTTGGACTGCTCCAGGTTCAGCTCGGCCGACAGGAACGTCCTCAGGGCTCTGTTGAGGCTGGCGTGGTAGCCCAGGTCACAGCACTGCTGGAAAGACACACACGGGGCCCAGGTGAATAAAGGAGGATGCAAAATGAACCACTGCAAAGCATCTGTGCTCTCAGATCACACGCTCAAAAAAATCCCAGAATTTACATTTCTTAAATTGGCCCCTCCAATCTCAGAATTCTGAGGCTGCCTTGGGAATTATTGAAGATGCTGCAGAAAAACCCCTCCATCATTTAGGTTTCTTAAATTGGCCCCTCCAATCTCAACATTCAGGGACTGTCTTGGGGATCAACCTGTGGGTTGATCAGGAACATCCTCAGGGCTCTGTTGTGGTAGCCCAGGTCACAGCACTGCTGGAAAGACACACACGGAGCCCAAGTGAATAAAGGAGGATGCAAAAAGCACCACTAAAAAGTAGCTCAGGTTGCACACTCAACATGCTGCAAAAAAAACGCATTTAGGTTTCTTAAATTGATTTCTCCAATCTCAAAATTCAGAGGCTGTTTTGGGGATGAACCCGTGGGTTGATCAGGAACATCCTCAGGGCTCTGTTGTGGCAGCCCAGGTCACAGCACTGCTGGAAAGGCACACACAGTGCCAGGTGAATAAAGGGAATGAAGCTCCAGAATGGGGATCTGAACACTTCCAAAGGCAGGAGTTGTAGGAATGGGGAAGGAGTTGCGGGATTTTTGGTCATCCATGTGGACAGGAGATCCCACATCCCACACTGTCTGCACAGAGCACCTCAGCCTGTAACCCCGTGCAGATTTAATCACCATGTTATATAATTATATACCTTGAATTATCAGCTAAAATATAAGCTTAAATTATTATGACAGTCTGTGGATTTTTCTTAGAAGTTTTAGAGACTCATTGGAGTATTAGAGACTAATTTCATCCAAAAGCCAAGTTCAACAGCAGGGCAGGGGATTTCCCTCAATTCTAACCTGACTTTTAGGGGTCTTGTTCCTATGAATACACTCCAAAATCCTTAAATAACATCATTCAAAGGAAGAGGAAAGCAAGGCACTGAAGTGCTATTGGAGAGACAAGACACAGGATTTGGATCACCTATGAAGGCCAAATAATCCCATCATTCCAGCAAACTTCATTCCTTGTACTTCAGCAAGGAGGAGCATGACCTGGACATGGAAACAGAGTCATCCAAAACCCAGCAGCCACCAGTTGGGATGATTTCATTTGCTGGGGTGAAACAGAAGAGCAAAAAAGCTTTGAAGCAAGAAGTGGTTATGGTCAAGAATTTCCTGGCTGTGGCTGACACTGGGATGATGTCACTGGGAGACAATCAAGCAGCTTCATTTCCACCACGGCTGCAGAGCCAAGTTTTTATGTTTCAGAAGAGGGGGGGAAAAAAAAAAAAAAAAAAAAAAAAAAGGAGCTTTTCATTAGCATGAGCTCAAAACCAGCCTGGATTTTTCAGCCATCTCATCAAGTGAGCAAGAAGGAGCCCACCTTCTTGGAATTGCAAGCAAGATTCCATCCACGAGGAGAGAATATCCAAAAAGGAAAGAAAGAGACCATCTGCTTGATTGCTGTGCTGCTCTGTAAGCAAAATTCACATGAAAACTCCTCCTCGCCCATCATTTGGGTCTCATCACTGTCATTGTTTGCAAACCCAGAGGGGGAAAAAAAAAAAAAAAAAAAAAAAAAAAAGAAGAAGAAGAAGGGGTGGGGGAAGAGGGAAGAGAAACTGCTGGACCATTCCCTGCTCCCACAGAATTCCTGCCACTGAGTGCTGGAAGCCAAACAAGCTGTGGCAGGTGTGAAGCCTTGGAAAAAGAGCTGCAGTTGCTGGTTAGGCTGCAGGCACAGAATTAAGGGACTTTGCATTCAATCAGAAAAGAACAAAACCAGCCAAGCAAAATAATACAACCCAAAAAACCAACCCAAACCAAAACAAAAAAGCAAAACAAAAGAGGCTTGATTGAGAATCTGCACGTGTGGAGGCAGCCTTGGATCAAGAGGCACTCACAGCTACTGCTCACTCTGCAGGGCTGGTCCTGCAGCTGTGGGGGAAAATGGGATTGGGACAAGGATCAGCATCAGGATGGATTCAACAGCAGCACTCAACTCCTTTTCACACAAGTTTTGGGTTAGCAAGGAGATCACCCAGGCCAAGGCAGAGTCACCTGGAGGTGACACAGGGGCATGTCCAGGTGGGTTTGGGGTGTCTGCAGAGAGGGAAACTCCAGGACCTCCCTGGACAGCAGCTCCAGGGCTCTGCCACCCTCATGGACAGAGGCTCCTCCTCGTGTTGGGGTGGAAGGTCTTGTGCTGTGGTTTATTACTCCTTGTCCTGTCACTGAACAGAGCCTGGCACCACTCTGACATCCCCTGCGGAGATTTGCATGGATTGATGGATATTTGTATGGACAGCTGGATATTTGTATGAACTGATGGGATATTTGTATGGATTGATGGGAGATGTGTATGGACTGGTATTTGTACGGATTGACAGATATTCGTATGGATTGATGGATATTGGTATGGATTGATGGGATCCCCTCTCAGCCCTTCCTTCTCCAGCCTGACCAGCCCCCTCAGTGTCTCCTCATCAGGGAGATGCTCCAGACCCCAAATCATCTCTGTGGGTTCTGCTGGACCCCCTCCAGCAGCTCCTCAGCTGCAGAGCCCAGAACTGAACACAACTCCTGCTGTGGGACTGGAGCTCGTGCAGCCTCCCAGTGTGACCAGTCTGTCCCCAGAAATGCACTGGGAGGACTGGGAATGCCAAGGGAAGTTCATGTGTCACCCCACACCTCGCTCAGGCAGAATGTATTGTGCCTCTGACAAAAAACCATTTCCCAGCCCATTCCCAAACCCTTCAAAGGGCTTTTTTTTTTTAGTCCAGTGTTCCATGTTTATAAATGCACCAGTCCTGCCATCCCTTTTCTGGGTTATATAAATGTTTGATGGAATCGTTCTCAAAGGAAATCAATTTTTTATAAGAATTTAATGATAACTCATTCAGATTCACTTCCCAACATGACAGCTGATTAACCCTTTGCCAGTGAGCTTTCAAACAGGCCTCAAAAATAGAAGATTTAAGGGGGAAAAGCCCTTTGTTTTAAAATGCAATTGACATTTGGAAGGGGAAGGATGAGACCCTGGAGTGAGCAGCCATGGCACACCTATTCCTAGAAGGGCAAAGCAAGCTCTGGGACTCACACACACGTTTTTATCTTTTTTTTTCTTTCTCAATCCTGTCCCAGTGACCCTTTTACAAATATGAGTTAATGCAAACTTCCCCATTACTGTAATGTTTCATTAGCATCAAAGAGCTGCCTCGGTCCCCAAAGTCAGGAAATTCAAAACTACTGGGCTATGGCAGAAACAATTTATGGCTCTCAACTCTCAACAAAGAATTAACTCCCTGTTATCCTTCCCTGCACACTGCAGAGGGAACAATGTGCTGGATAAACATGACATTAAACAGAAAGTTTAAAGCTGTTTGGCCTAACACAATCTCCTTGTAAGCAACTCTGAAGCTTACTTTTATATTATATTTCAAAATTCAATATCATCAAATGATTAGATTGAGGGAAGGCATTACAGTCTGGCTTAAATTTCACATTTTTATTCAAGTCAGATGGCTCAGATAACCATCACTGGTTATAATTGTTAATTTTCAATCCTTCAGGATCAAAGGCATTAATAAATCTATTTTCCCTGCATCTTAACAATGCGATAACTGAACTCCATCTCCTGTGCTCCCAGACAAGTCCCACATTTTTCCATGCCTGAACACAGAGCAGATAAAACTTTTAATTTTGAAGATGATGGGAACTTGTAGAATTAAACTGAATGCTCCAAGGGCAGGGACTCACCAGAGCCATGACAGAGAATGTCTCTAGGAACAGATAAATCCCTAAATTCAGAAGTTTGGATTCTTTTTCTGCCATGCCCCAGACACAGCTGGGAGTGCCCAGGGAGAGCAGCCCTTCCTTCCAAGCCCAGATTTGTCCTGTCCTGCTGAAAACACCTCACCTCTGTGCTTAGAAATTATCCTGGCCTTGTGAAACCCAACTGGATTCTTTGCTACCTGTGATTCATAAAAATACACCAAGAACACACAACTGAATCAGGCAGAATTTGGGGGAAGACTTGAGAGTCAGGGCTTTAGATGAAAAAAAATAAATTAAAACAATTCAATGAGGCTGATGCTGGTGAAATTAATCCCAATCTTGTAGCTCTGATAGAAACATACACAGAGAGCTCTAATTTGTTAAAAACCCAGGGCCACACAATTAAGGCTGAGCAAATGTTAACCCAAACAGGGCTCCTGAAAAGGCAGCAGGAATAAACACACCAGAGCAGCAATCCTGCAAACCACAACGTTTGGAAATAACAGCATTTTTCAAACCCACTCCCAGTGACAGCCCTGACCTCCAAAGGACAGGTTTAAATCAACACCTGGCACAAGAGCACTCCAGGCTGAGCTTATCATCACTGAATAAATGTAACCTACAGACTGCTGGTTATTCTAATAGCTGGGTAATTAATAGAGATCTGAGTGCTCTTTATTGCCTGTGTCTAGAGACTCTTGTGTTCATCACTCCCTGCTCCTCCAGGCTCTGCAGCCGAGTGCTTCCAGCAGGGATGGCCTTGGGAGGGGAACAGGATCCAGCAGAGCCCACACTCAGCATGTCCAGGCTGAAGGTTCCATCCTTGGCAAAAATAAAAACCCTCAGCATTCCTGACTGCCTTTGCTGAGTTTTCAAAAATCAGAATTTTGAGGGTTTTTTGGTTTTTTTTTGGTTTTTTTGAGGTGCGTTTTACCCAAAGCAGAATTGCTGTCCCCTGAATGAGGAGCAAAATATATTCCCTGGGAGGTGGAGAGGCTGAAATCTGTTCTGCTGGGCAGGGAAAGGATGTGAGGGAACGGCTGGAGCTGTGTCAGGGAGGCTCGGGATGGAGATCAGGGAAAGGTTCTTCCCCCAGACGGTGCTGGGGCACTGCCCAGGCTCCCCAGGGAATGGGCACAGCTCCAAACCTTCCAGAGCTCCGGAGGGCTTGGACAGCTCCCTCAGGCCCAGGGTGGGATTTTGGGGTGTCTGTGCAGAGCCAGGAGCTGGACTGGATGATCCCTTCCAACTCAGAACATTCCATAACTCAATGACTTTCTCAAAACTAGCTAAAAGCAGCTTTAGGAAACACTTCTGAACTCCCTCTCTTGTGCCAAATTTCTTCTCTACTGTTCCTACAGTTAAAAATCCCTTTTTTCCTTTTTTTTTTTTTTTTTTTCAAGCATGCTTCTGAGTTAAAAATCTTGTGGCTTTGCTTGAAACAGTCCAATGAAAATGTCAGGCAGCAGGGTGACACCGGGGCTGGGTTTGAAGCAGCTCCTCCTTTTCCCTCTCAGGGCCACATTTCCTGTCTGTATAACAGAGGTGGCCACTGAGAAAAGCTCCTTAATGACCAATTATCAGCCCACCGGCACCCCCAGGCTGCCCAGCCCAGCTGTGCAGAGGTTTCCAGCTGTGCAGAAGGAGGAGAGGGGCGTGGGAGGCTCCTGGCCCCCTCAGCAGCACTTACATCAATGAGATCAGACAGGTCGTGGATGTAGTACTTGAACACCGAGGCATTGGTGGCCTCCAGGGCCAGCAGATACTCGTTCCTGGCCTTGATGGCCTTCAGTCTGTTCTCTGTGTACTTTGCTTGGCGCTGAAAGACAACAAAAACCAGAATGCGGCATGAAAAGAGGTGAGCAGCACCCTGAGTAACACCAGAGAGCACTGAACAAATCTCACTCTGCTCACACAGGTTTTGCCCATTTGAATTCCAGTTTTGCCAGGACTCCAAGACTTGAAATGCAGATTAATTGTTTTAATTAAGCACTGCTACTCTGGATTGAAAGTCTTCAGACTGTGGGATGGGGAAGATTAAAGGAGGAATGAAGGGACAAGGTGGGGTTTAGGAGGTTATGGCCCAGCTCCAGCACCATCAGAGAAGCCCATGAGAGTCTGAGGGCTGCTACAGACACCTCAGCTCTTCCAAGGCCTGAGCGTGGTCCTTCCAGAGCCTAAATCCACTCCAAAATAACTCCTTTCCTTCTATTGCTTTGAACCTTAGAGCTGAACTGATGGTGACCAATTGCTGAGGTCACTGTTTCTGCCCTCAAAGCCAGCTTGGGAATTCTGGGCTCTCTGGAGCACAGGCCTTGTGCTCTGGACAACAAAAATAATCCCACTAACCACAGCTTTCCAGCAGGCAACTGCTGCTCTCCCACTCTAAGCTGGTTTAAGGTTTTTGTGCCGTGCCTGTATTCTCTGGGACAACACAAACTGCACCTAAACTGCACCTGCTGCAGGGTTTTCCTGTCCCCCAGCTGAGTGCTAAACAAAACCTGCCCAAAGAGTGGCATTTGGGTTTGAGGAGGGCACACCAGTGGCTCCTGGGCATCAATACCTTCTCCTTCATCTTCTCGATTTTTTTGACTGAGCTCCTCCTGACGTGTTTCTCCTCGAACTTGACGTTGGAGGTGGAGTCGGGGGAGCGCGGGGTCTGCTTGTCCTCCTGCTTCACTGACTTCCCAATCTGCTTCTCCTCCTGCTTCTCAGCCTCCTTCAGCTTGCTCTGGGCACTGATGCTGTCGGCGTTGTACATGTGGTAGGTTTTCATCACCTGCAGACAACAAAAACCAATGCTCAGGGTGCCCCTGGTGAGGCAAGGATCAAAAAAATGACCTGAAATACCTGAACCAGAAAAAAGAAACACTCAGGGAGAAGTTCCCAGGTCAGAAAAGCAGGGCAGGAGGTGCCTGAGCCAGTGTGGCTCTCAAAATGAATCTGAAATCAGAAGTGGGTGATTCTGCAGCTGCTGCTTTGTTTGACTTTGGCGTGTGCCTTCTTGCACAGGGAAGCACAAAACCAAAAAGGAGGCTGCAGACTAAACCCAGCCTTCCTTGAGTTGCTCAAAGGAAATGATATGGCAGGAAAATGAGAGCTTTTCATCAGCAGGTAAGGTTCCTGAAGGGAGCCCTATCAGCCTTTCATCTGGGTGAATCAGAGCTTTAAACAGCACAGGATGGAAATCCAGCCCCAGCACAGCCCCTGCAAGAGCCACTCAGTTTGTTCAATCAAATTTGGGACATGAAAGTACTTCTGGGCACCTCCTCTAATAAAAAAAAAAATTAATAAACAAGTGTGGTTTTTGCATTTAGGGAGACTTGGACCCTGTGCTGTATGGTCAACTTCCATTATAGCACATTTTTATAAGTAAATATAGATAAATATCCCCCTCACAGTCACAAAATTCCCATTTGTTTCACGCGATATTAATGTCTAGATTTGTGTTAAGCAAGCAGAACCAAAGGACACGAGATGTAAACCAGTTTTTTATCCATAAATGCAAAACAATTTAAATCCCACAACCAAAACAAACATGGTACAACACTCACAGAGGGAGCAAAAAAAAAAAAAAAGCACAATTGCATCAAGTCACCCATTCCAGCAGCAATAAAGGCTCCACTGGTGAATAATTCGATTTATCTCAGCTGAAAACCCGTTTACAGCTACTTTGCACCAGAACATAACACAATTTTACTCAGGAGGGCTGTGCTCCCCCTCTGCAGTGATCAGCAGAGGTCCCAGAGCCAAAGAGACTCTGGATTTAAACATGAAAGGGAATGTGACTGCAGCCAGTGCTAAAGAACATCCTGAATAATTCACGCACCCCACTCCCGGCCCCTGCAGATGCTCAGACTATAAAGGAGGCGTTTAGAAATTATAATAATGGATGCAAAGGAGTTGCTTCTCCTCTCTTGCTCAGAGAGAGCAAAAGCAGAGGGAGAAATCCCAGTTTTAATGGGTTTTTAATGGTTTTGTGCCACTCTGGCTGCCACAGGCTCTGGTGTGGGGACACTGGGGACTCTCTGAAGGCAAAATGGCAGAGGACAAAAAAAATGACAGGCTGGGACAACCCTCTGTGTTTTGTTTGTGTAGATAAAGTAAAAATTTCACCCAGATCCCCTTTGCCTAAAAGCAGGGATTGTGCCAATCTTTTGTATATTGAATTAGGGAATCACTGAGGTTGGGAAAGATCTCCAGGATCATCCAACCTTTGGCTGAGCCTCACTTTGTCACCCAGCCCAGAGCCCTGAGTGCCACATCCAGCAGAAAAAGAGGTGGAATTGCTTCTAAAGTACCACTAAATTTAATCACTGGTGGGGTGGCTTTAATTCCAGCAAAAAAAAAATATCATCTTTTAGTATGGTCAGAAGTGGCTTTTTGCAAAGGAAAAGGTTTTCTGGTGAAGGGACAATTCAGAGTTCTGCAGCAGGAGGAATGAATAAACAGATTGCAAATTCCCAGCACTGTCATTAAAAATATCAATACCTTATCCCAGTTTGTTTAGCAAAGGCTGAATTCTGGAAGCTCTTCCTTCCAGGGGTAGAGAAATGAGCAGAATTCACTATTTGGCTCAAAAAATGACCCGTCAGAGCCTGGCACCCAGAAATGATCCCCTGTCCATGAAACTCCACTCAGCAGCCACTCCAGAGCCAGCTGAACTTGGATCAGAGACTGATCTCAGCTCCTAAAATCTGTTTGTAGAGGCAGATCCACGTACTTCCTTAGGATCTCATCCATGACAGGATTCACATTTGAGATAATTATTCCCTCAAAAACCATTCCTGGAGTGCTCATTTGCCTGAATATTTGGCTTTGAGGCTCTAAGTTTAACAAACTGTAATGAAACAATTCCCTCTCTGCATTTTACTGATAGAGGAAATTTCAAGGAACCCCCTGAAACTCTGTAACACTGATTTTTACCCCAAATTTCACCACAGGGTCAATGTGCCACAGCCTGAGAAACAACCCTGCCTCACCTTTTGGAAGGAGGAAGAGACCAGAGCATTAAACCTCAGTGTCATGACCCAACAAATCACTGAGGAAGGACAAAATAAAAGGCATTTTGAGCCACTCAACAGCCAGTTCTGCTTTTGAAGAAGAGAACTTGCCCAGTAACAGCTGCAGAAAGCAGAATTTTCATCAAGCAAGAGGCCTTTTCCATTCATGTGTGTGAGGAGAAGGAAAATCCCCAGGCAGCACATGAACCCCTGGGGATCCTTCCTCTTCCTCCTCCTGTGTCTCCAGTGGATTTACTGAGAAGCAAAAAGCCCAGAAGGGAAACTCTTCCTCTAAAAGGAGCTGTTCTGCTGAGAGCTGAGGGACAAAAAAGCTCAGTGGTGCCTCTGAAGGCTCAAACCCCAAGATTTTTTTGACCCATTTGGAAATAATTCTCCCATTTCTGGCTCTTTTTTAAAAAACTATCACTGCTGCAAAGTAACAAATCAATCGTTGGGGAACCAACACTTAAGAGAGCTGAAACAACACCAGGACAGAGGTGGGGGGGGAAAAAAAGGGATTTATGGAGCTTTGTAGCAGGGAGTGCAGCCTTTTCTCAGTCCTGGTGGGACAAGTCCAACACTTCTCCCTTCTGCCAAGAAACCAGTTTGATTTACCGTGTAGAGTTCATTCAGGACCTTCATCAAGTCTTCCTGGAGCTGCAGTCCCACTTCCTTGCTCTGCAACAGAACAGAGAAATGAAAGTTAATAGAGGAAGAGGCTGTGGAGGAAGTGAGCACGGGGCAGCCACAAATAATTCAGGGCTCAATTAAGCCCCAGTGTTTGTGCTGGCAAATCCAATCAGTGCCCAGCCCAGAGGCACTCAGGCTCACATTGCACCAGGAGTATTAATAAACTGAAATCTCAGAGGGGCACAGTCAGAAAGGCTCTGTGGAACTGAGATGGAAATTTCCAGAGAATGTGAGGTTTTTGGTTTTCCAGCCTGAAAATACAGAATTTTCCCATTTTCACAGGATCAAGCAAGGCTGTGGGTACAGGACAGCCTCGTGTGGAAGCTGAAGAAAAGCAGGACGAGGAAAGCAGCACATAACAAGAATGATTTAATTCAGTTTATGGATTTTATTCACTCACTGCCCACCAAGGCAGCATTTGTGTGCTCGAACCCCCACGTTACCAGTGTTTAATATCTACTGGGGCAAGCAAATTTGATAAATTCAAGATTATTTATGCCCACAGCATTCAGGAAAAGAAGCAGATAAAGAGGCAGTGCAGCCAAAGCCACACTTAAACCAGCATTTCTGCCCAGGAAGTCAAGATAGTGCTAAACCACGAGGAAAAAAACCCAACAACACATTGATAAACTGAAAAGCCAGAAGAGAAAGATTGTCTGATTTAAATTATTCTTTTCTCCATACTGTCCAGCAGTTCAGCAGTGCTTGGAGTGTGTTTCTGAGATGAAACAAAAATTGCTTTATTAGAGGTTTTTTGTTATTATTTTGGGGTGTTGTGGGGTCAGACCAGCACGAAATTGCTCTGTTGGCACCACAATGGGATTCACAAGTATCCAACACCCAAACCTTCTCCCCATGTTCCATTCCCATTTCCCTCTCCCTGCTCCTCAGGTGCTGCAGGAAAAAAGAGCACCTGGCACAAATGCTGACAAAGGGAAGTTTTCCCTGAGGAGCCTCTAATTGAGAGAAAAGCACAGAGCTGGTGATTCCCAACCTCCAGCAACAAACCTCCAGGATTTCCACCTCTGGAAGCAGAAGGCGCTGAGGCTGCTGCTCACCCCTGCAGCAGCTGTGGGGTTTTTATCTTCTTTTGTTCTGTTAGAGCCGGGATTAAAAACTTGCGAGATGCAATTTTCATGTTCAGGCTCAGATGTTTATTAATTCTGATCTATAGCACAGTCTCACAAGTTGTGAGTTCTGGATAACAAGGTGAAAAATGGCTCTGACTAACTCTTTCCGAGGTCTTCCAAACCCTAAACGTCCAATTAAGAAATGACACTTAAATTATTTTTATTTTTAGCCCAGTAACGAACCACCCGTGGCCCCCAATGTGGATTATTCACCGAATTACAAACCACCACCCAAACCCACGAAGAAGGTGAAAAAGAAGAGCTAAACCTACACCTTAAATCCTTCATCTTGCCTTATATATATTACCATACAGTAAAACCTTAAACTCCAAGTTTTGCACCCTGTAATATCACACACTTCTATTCAAATCCCACACCCACAATCCCAGTACTGTCACTCAATTTTGGAAGCCTGTTCCATTCAGGTGGAGGGTCAGTGTTTTTCAGCACAGAAAGCCTGAAATTCTCAGCTCCCAGGGCTCCAACAGGTCTCCAGGGTTTTCTGGCTGCCTTTTCCTCCACGTGGAGATGATGGATGGAAGTGACTGCCTGGCTCTGTCTGCAGTGCCCCGAGCCCTCAACTTCTCACACAGGAGGAGCTTTCCAGCCACACGTTCCCAGTGCTGCTGGAACTGCCTGGCCTGGCCCCACCATCTGCCTCCCCACCCCACTTTTTCCAGCCCATTTTGCTCATTTCTTGCACTTAAAAAAAAAAAAAAAAAAAGGCTCATTTGCTGCACAAACTGCTGAAGCATCAATTATATGACAGAGATTAAAATGAATATTTTAATGCAGATTCGGGTTGAAAGGGGAGAAGAAGATGCCAAATTGTCAAAACACAAAACTCTCTGTGCTTCCAAATGAGCTCTCAAGAAAGGAGCTGCTGGATTGCTGGACTGGAAAAAAGCCTTCCATTAAGATGAAGGTAAGACAGATCACAGGGGACATCAGAACAAGAGCTGTGCAATGAGCACTGTTAATGTAAAACTGTTCCCTGCACTGATTCCACAAAAAAAAAAAAAAAAATGTCTAGGAGAAAAAAAAAGCTGAGCTGGCTGACCCTGATAAATGAAAATACATTGGAGGAAGCAGAAGGGTTTGCTTAGGAAAGTCAGAGGAAAATGGATTGGATGTCAGGAAAAAGTTGTGCAGTGGAGGGAGGTGGAGGTGATGCACAAAGAGAATTTCCCTGAATTCCCACAGAATTCAAAGTGCAGATTAAAGGCTGCTGATCCCACTGCCAGGGAGGCAGGAGAAATTCCAGCACCACGCCAGAAAGTGCCACGGAATTAGGAATGAAATCCATGCCAAGGAAATTCAACAACAGTCCTGGCAGTTGTGAATGTCTCAACATAAATTGCTACTGCAGCAGCAAACTCTGTATTGTTCTGTATTTTCGCTATTATTCTGTGTGTTTTGCAAAGGCAGAATGATTCATTTTGTAAACAAGGCAATAAATAAAAGATATTCTGATCAGCTTTAGTGTGATCTGCTCCTGGCTGTACCTGCAACCACGTCTATCTGTCCCTCCCTCAATGTGAGGAAGAGCTTGTGCAACAAAATCTTAATTAATTTGCTCCACTAATGAGTTGGGTGTGCGTGTGTGGGGTGGGGGTGTCCCCACAAACTGTGTGTCCTTATCTGATCCGGTTAAACCCTTCTCCAGGAGATCTGGGTGGGGGAGCAGCCGTGGGACAGGGCACAGGAGCTCCCTGCACAGCTCAGGGTGCAGAGTGGGGCAGCTGCTCACCTTGCTGGGCAGTGAGAGGTCACCAACAGACCCTCCACAGAATCACCACCAGGTTGGAAGAGACCAAAATCATCGAGTCCAACCCAGCCCTGACACCTCAACTAAACCATGGCACCAGTGCCACATCCAGTCTGCTTTAAACACACCCTGGGATGGTGACTCCACCACTTCCCCAGGCAGATCATCCCAGTACTTTATCACCCTTTCTGTAAAAAACATTTTCCTGACATCCAGCCTGTATTTCCCTTGGCATAGCTCAAGGCTGTGTCCTGTTCTGTCAGTGCTGCCTGGAGAAAGAGACCAACCCCACCTGAGCACAGCCACCCTTCAGGGGATTGTGGAGAGTGATCAGGTCACCCCTGAGTCTCCTTTTCTCCAGGATAAACAACCCCAGCTCCCTCAGCCCTTCCTCACCAGATTTGTGTTCCAAACCCATCACCAGCCTCATTCCCTCCTCTGGATGAGGAGGATTTCCTTCCTCTGCAAACCAGGGAGGTGATGAAGAAACCTCCTCTTCCTCTGCAAACCAGAGAGAGAATGAACAGATCTTCCTTTCCTCTGCAAACCAGACAGGTGATGAACACACCTTCCCTTCCTCTGCAAACCAGAGGTGATGAACACTCTTCCCCTTCCTCTGCAAACCAGGGAGGTGATGAAGAGACCTCCTCTTCCTCTACACACCAGGGAAGCAGCAGCAGCAGCAGCCAGGGCAGTCAGAGCAGGATGTGGCAGCAATGCCAGGCTGGGGATGCAGGTTTTCCCCAGCCCAGGAGGCTGCCGTGAGCACACACACACTCCTTTGTTACTCCAGGGTGTCTCTGCACCATGTGCAGGGCTGGAGGTTCTGCCACCCCTGGCTGGAACATAAATTCCCAGCACGGGCCGTGCCAGCTCCTCAACGGCCTCTTTGTTCCAGCCCTCCTCCCCTCCACCTCCCCTCTAATTTAATCAAGATGTTTTTGGGATTCTACTGCGGGGCTGTTCCGCATTCCACCCAACATTAACGACTTCAGCTTTCAAATATTTGGGGGGGATAATAAAGAGGAGAGCTCAGGAATGCTGTCAACGTTTTCTGCCCCAGATCTCCAGCCCCAGCAAGGTCCTGTCAGAAAGATGGGATGGCTTCAAAACCAAAATGCTCTGGAGTTCCTGAGATGCTTTCCCCATAAAACCCAACAACAGCCAGCAAGGGCTCAAGCCACGGGAGGGTGAATGTGTAACACACCAAGATAAAGAGATTTTTATCTAATTTGCTGCCTCAAGTTGTGGTCAGAGGATGACAGCTGGAGCTGGAGCCCAAATCTGCTGATTCTGGAACAATTTCAGGTCTCTGCATCTTTTAAAAGTAACAATTAAACATGCCTAGGTGGAGAATAAACACTAAATATTCTCATGTTTTTTGAACCATGGTGGAGTGAGGGTAAGGATGCCAGCAGGGGAGCAGGGATGTAGCACAGAGGTACCAACTCTGCCCCTCACTGAGAGTTTTACTCATGGCATTTGCACATTCACAAATTCACACCGTGACGGAGAAATATTTTTACAAATGCCCATCATTTTTAACCATGACATATCCTGGCTTTTCCGTGTGTGGGGTGCTTTAAGATTTGTCATATTCTGGTACCAGAGCAGCAGGAGACACAGCGCAGCTGTAAAGTAGGTCATGACAGACCCCTTCAGAGAATTAATAATTCTTCTTCCTTGATTACTGCAAGGCTTTTAACCAGCTCATTGTGGAGTTTCCATCTCACATCAAACACCCTGCAGTGTACCAGGAGATAAATTGGGGGGTTCTCCCACCATAAAAGGTGCTAAACAGGAGGAGAATTGCAAATCCTCACGTTGGTTTCCTTGATTCCAAACAGGAGTTTTCTCCCCTATAAACATCCTCAGTTAAGTGGATACACAGGGAAAAGCAGCCCAGGGAACCTCCCAGCTAAAACCAGAGCAGAAAATGTGTTTGAAACCCAGCAGGGCAGGCAGATGCTGAGCTGGTACCTGGCTCAGCTCAGAGGAACCGCCTGTCCTGAGGCCCCTCTGCTCACAGAATAAATCTGCCTTTCTGCCCATTTACATTTCCAGTCACTTCCCAATTTCCTTATGTAAAAAAATCCGTCAAACTGAAAAGAATCAGTTTGTTCAGACGCTGCCCAAAGTGAGCCTTCCACAGTCTGTTCTTTAAAAAAAAAAAAAAAAAAGTAATTTTCTTCTTCTTTTCTTTTTTTTTTCCCTTCAATTTGAACGAGATTATCAGGCTGCTTCTAGGAAAATTTCAAAGAGACAACACGGGGAAGACTGATTAGAGAGACCAAATTAAAGAGACTGCTGCCTCAAAGGTCTCTACATATATAAATAATCCCAAGGGATCCCACTCAAAAGATACGTCTGGAGGCAAGAAAACCTGATAACCATGCAAGAAACAGGAAGGTTGTTCCATGCAGAAAAATGAAGGGTCCCATTAAATAGAGAGGGTGACAGGGGGATAGAGGGAAAAGGGGAAATCAAAGCAGGAATCAGCTCAAATAGAAAAAAAAATGGGGGTGAAAATACATATATAAAAATAAAAATTAAACATAAATATATACACAGATAGAGGAATGTAGAAATAATTAAGTCAAGGGGCTGTGCTGAAGGAGGACAAGCAGG
This sequence comes from Zosterops lateralis, assembly GCF_965231275.1. Lineage (NCBI taxonomy): Eukaryota > Metazoa > Chordata > Aves > Passeriformes > Zosteropidae > Zosterops > Zosterops lateralis. The sequence goes on from NC_139786.1 coordinate 6,008,983, forward strand.
AGAAATCAAAGGGAGATGAAGGAATGAAAAGGAGCAGACATCAAAGCAGGATGATTTTCCAGGAGAGGGAGAGGTGACTGGAATAGCAACGCTGGTGGCACCAGGGCTGGCAACTCCAACCCTGCACCAAAGGCAGCCCTAAATCATTAACTCTGCCCAAATAAGCAAACATCACCTCCTGCCCAAGGTGGAACTGTGTGTTACCAGGACAATTCCACCCGTCTCAGTCAGGAAAATCAACACAGTATTTCATCACTGTAAAACACTTTTTCTTAACATCCAACCTAAATTTCCCTTGGAGCAGCTCAAGGCTGTGTCCTATTCTGTCAGTGCTGCCTGGAGAAAAGGGATCAACCCTCACCTGGCCACTTGATGCCTTGGGAAGGCTGAGCTGGAGCAGAGACTGGACAGAGCTGGAGAATAAAGTAGAGATTTATTAAAAGGCCTTTAAGGTACACCTTGGGCAGGACAACAGCCTGGCCAGGGCTACACCCAAAGTGGACCCAAAATGGTCACAAAATGAACCCAAAATGGTCACAAAAATGGACCCAAAATGGACAAACAGTCACAAGGTCTCACACTTTTATAAGTTTGGGTCAACTAGCATATTGGGATTTAATTGCCCAATTCCAGCTCCAGGTTGTGAGGTCTCATGATTCTTGTTTTCTCCCTCCAGCCACCCTTGTTTGTGCTTTTGGGCCTGAAAGTTGTCCTTGGTGTGCAGCAGGAAAAGGATTTGTTTTGTGTACCTGCTCTGTGCAGAGCTGAGTGACACTGACTGTGAGCTCGGATCTACACCTTTAAGGCAGCACAGAATATGAAAAAACAGATCTCAGGCAGCACAGAATCTGAAACATCTAAAACTTAAGGCATCACTACAAGCACCTTTCCTTCCCTTTCCTTATCACCCCCAGGCAGCCCCTGCTGCTCCAGCCCTGATCACAGCTGCACTCTGGCCTTTGAAAAGCTCTCCACATGCTGAGAGATGCAGCAGCTCAAGGGCTCACTGACAAAAGGGACCTCAAGCACCTCCTTTTTTCCCTGCCTGTCCTCCCACCTCACCCACTCCTGTGTCACCCTGATCTTTTTCAGCCTTCTGATGTTTGCATTTTTGTGGTGGAGTTTCTCACAGATTTCAGGTAAAAAAAAGTGATGGAATGTGAACTGTCCTTTGTGTCTATCACTCCCCTCTTGAGGAGGCACAACTGATGGACTTCTAGTTTGACCAGTGTGGTTGGAGAGGTGGCAACCTCATCCTCCAATCCATTGTGCAAAATCTATAGAAACCTAAACAGAAAAATAAACTTCCCTCTTTTCACCCTGATGATCTGACTGTGTGTGTCTCATTCTTTTCGTGTCCTACAGCGACACTCCTGCATCCCAGTGTGACACAAAACACTGACCGGAGTGTTTGGATTTAAGAGAAACGGCCCAAGGAAAGGATTTTATGCCCCAGGATCAGCTTTGGACTGCCCTCAGTAGATGAGGATCTCTGTGTCACCATCCTCTCCACATTTCATGGAGTTATTTGCAACCTAAATACTTCCCAGATTTAAGCTGGTAGATTCCCCCATCAACACCTGGCAGGTGCTTTGCCAGCAACTTGTCCTTGTCTTTAACCCAGGGAATCTTGTTTTTAACCTTGTTTTAACTTTCAAAAGGTAAAAAAAGGTGGAAAAAAATTACTTAAAGTTCAGAGATACTCTGACATCTTCTGTGCTGCTTTGGGGATATTTTACAAATGTAAAAGCCACTGAGGGGGGTTTATAATTTATATACTTCTTTAAATCTATGGACTGCAAAGCTGATTTGTAGTATTTTCATCACACCCCTCATCTGTTTTCTAGCCTGCAGTACCTTTTGGACTGACTTAAGCTGCTTCTTGAAGCTCAGGGAGGGAAGAGATTTGAGTGAAGAAGCACAAGTAGGGCCCACAGTGGCCAAATTTCTCCATTTATCAGCTGCTACCAGATAACAGAGGATGCAATTTTTGGTTTTAACCACCCAGCACAAGTGGAGTTGTAATCCAACACCTGATTTGACCCTCAGCCAAGCGGGTATTCCTGGAGAACAGCCAACCAAGTAGTTGGGATTTAGCAACAAGTGCCTTTTGTTTGTACAAATTAACGTGGAGTTTGCCCTTGGCCTGGGGGAGACAAACCAGAGATGGCATTTTGCTGTTGGATTGGTTATTTATTTGGTTTTATTCTAGTCCTGCCGCCCAAAATAAAGCAAAAACACGGGTTTGTGCTGCTTTGTAAGGAGCTGAAGGTGCCATTCCCAGCCAAATTGGGATAATATCAATTTCCAAGCCATCCTTTGCCAAGGCATTTTCTAGGCCACCTTGCTCCAGCACAGCCCTTGTTGAAATTCAACAGGGAGATTACTCCTCCTTTGGAGGGATTAGAGGAATTGAAGAGTAACTGCCATTCAATAATCCCGTGTAAGTATCTAATCAACCATAATGTAATTACCAGAAAGTTTTAAAGGGTCAAAAAGGCCTCGGTGTGACGTTACTTTGAAAAGGAGAAGATTCCTCCTCTGCTCAGGCAATGAGTTAGAAAAAAAAAATAAGTAGTGTAAGAGAAACAGAATGTAGAAGTGGAATATATTTTTCATCCTCCACTAAAAACCTCAAGAAACAGGAAGGAGAGAGGGAAGAGCACAGATTTTGTTCTCTCAGAGAACAAATTTTGTTCTCCCAGAGAAATCCCACCCACAAAACCCTGCTGGAACAGGGCACAGGCACCCTGCTCTGCAGGTAACACACACCAAGATGCTGCTCCTTCAAGAGCATCTTGACATAAAACTTCACCATCTCGAGCATTTTTCATTTTCCAACAGCCTAAACAAGCTGCTTTTTATAAGGTTTTTTACACTTAAAGCAACAGACAGAAAGTAAGAAATATCTGAACAAGCCCTCCCTTCTCCAGGCCTTGCAAGAGCAGAAATCACTCCCCAAGCCCAGGACAGGTTGCAGGGGGTGGGAGAGGGGGCAGAGAAATAATAAATGGCTTTTGACAGTGAAGACTTGCAATGATTGCACCAGGTGAAGCAGCAGATGTTGCAGCCATTGGCAGATCTCTGCAGGGACCAGCCATCACCCCTAAACAGCATTTTCAAAGCCTCCAGATCGTGTTTCTTTAACTGCAAGAACAGATCCCTAATAGGAAAACCCTCCCACACTGTCCCACCTTCCTTCCCAGGTGGAAATCAAGGGGACAAGGCAAACAAAAGAGAGCTCAGCTGTGTTCTCTCCTTTTCCCAGATAAGGACAATACATCCTTTTATTATCCAGCATAGCAGGAATTCTCCCTAATTTTTCTTTTAGCACCAATTTCTCCATGGCAGATACAATTCAGGCCTTTAAAGAGTTATTCTTGACTAGTGTTGATAGTTGAAGAACTGGAAGGTTTAAAATTTAATTAAATTCTCAACATCCATTCAAAACTGTGGAGAAAAACCACAGCCTTAATTTAGACCAACAAATCTCAACACTGGGGAAAATGCCTGAAAAAATCAAAGGCAAGTCAAGCCCAAAGAGGGAAAAAAAATCCCCCAATAAATGGATCCACCACAAGTAATGGCATTTTAGAAGAACCAAGGTGAAGTTCTGTGCTGGAACAGTCAGTTACCTTCTTGAAGAGGCGTCCTGAGTCCTCGCTGACCTGGACAAAGCGGGGGATGATGTTGTTGAGATAAATGTCACTGAGGGTGGTGTGGTCCCTGCTCTCCCTCTTCACCTGGTTGAGCAGCAGGTTCCAGCAGTTCACTGGTGACAGCACGTTCTGATCCTTCCTGCAGGGACACAAAACAGGAATAGGATTCAAATACCATTCTGGGGCTGGAAATGCAGCTGTGGGGTGGGTGGGATGCTGAGGAGAAGAGGGAAATACAGAAAATACACCCTCAGCTCCAATTCCCTACATTCCCATGAGCTTTTTGTCCCCCAACAAACAGATCCTGCAAGTGCCAGCTGCAGAGTGCCAAGTGCAAGGCTTTAATTTTTCCCTTTGAATCCAGGATTTTGTGCATAAATCAGAGCCTGAGGGAGGGAGGGAGGGCGATGGCTCCAGTGTCTGACAGGAGGTTTCGCAGTCCTGACTCAAGAATTTGGGTCTCAACCACAACAAAAAAGATTTCAAGCACCCAATGAGCCAAACAGCATCTGCATAGGAAACAAAATGTTGTGTCTCCTGTGCAAAGCCCATTATGGGAAGGGCTTCTCTATCTGTCCCCAGCCACAGAGAGCAGCACTCCTAAAAGAAACTTGATTTTCTCATCTTTGAACTTTCCCCACCTTCTTTCAGCTGAAGCAGCCAGCAAACGAGCTGCACGAAGGGCAGCAGGGGAGGGGAGAGGAGAGGAATCTTGGATTATTTGGGTCAGCATTTCATTTATTGGAAGGAATAAGTAGTCTCTCAGGGCCAGAATTTCACCCCAGATAAAAGCTGGAGTCTCACAGGCTGCTCCAGCAGCAGATCCAGGAGCCTTAATAATACCATTTATTTATCTTCAGCTCTGTTTACCATTCATTTACAGCACAATAATATTTATCTAGAAAATAATAAAACCTGTGGTGCAAAGCCCTGGTTATTGTACAGGACTCTATCAGGTTTGTTTCCTCCTAAGAGAAATGCAGTTTAATTTCCATTGAAAAGGGAATATTCTGCACTTGAAAGGATAGCAATCTCTACTGCAAGAAACGTTGGGAAAATGGGAAAACTGAGCCAGGGCAGAGTTTCATTACCCTTCTCATGACACCAGCAGTTGGATTTGTGCTGCAATATGGATAATTTTAGATAAAGAGTTTCAGAACAGCTGATCTTGATTTTTTTTCTTTTTCTTATTAAAAAAAAAAATAAATTGGAAAGCTCAGGACTGAGTGCAGCTTGTGATCTGGGCTGCTTCACCCACCGACTCCATCTCTGCCCTCCAAAGCTGGCAGAGCTACAAGTGAAAATTACCCAGCTACCATTAAGAGTTTGGGACTGAAACTTTTGCAGGAACAAAACAAATCCTCAGACTCACTACCAGCTGACCAAAATCCTGCCTCAAAACCCCTAAAACCTTCTGGCAGCCTGGAGGAGCTGGGAGCCACCAGCACCAGGAGTTCCAACTCCAGGAACCCCCAGGAAGGAGCAGGAGTGCCCAGATTCCCTAGGGAAAGGGAAGCAGGAGAGCTGCGGGAGTTAACTGGCCAAATCCCAGCTGTCCTGGCCACAGCAGCCCTGGCCATTCCAAGGCAGAAACAGCAGGAATAAACACCAGGCAAAGCTGGTGAGGGAAATCAGTGGTGTCTGCTGGCGCCACGAGGGTTGTTGACACACTCCGTGTGGTCACACATGAAAGGAGATCCCGTAGGAAAAGAATCACCCCAAAGCCCACACACCCCCAGGATTGTCACCTTCGGGATGCTCAAGCCACACACAGCCAGATCCTCATCTGAAATTCCTTTAATTTCTTGCTGACTCTTGGTTTTCAATAACCCCTTCAGTGCCTTGCTGGAACGGGCTCTTGCTTTTGTACAGATCCAACATTTTCACAGCAAGGAAGGGAGGGAAAACCTCTCCTTCTTTATTTGCTGGTGGTGATTTCCCCAGCAAAAAGCAGATATTTGAGGCAGAAAACGAAAGAGTTACTTCAAAGCTCCCAAGCATCCTTTAAAACTCCACACACATTAACTTTCACAGCATCTCTGGAACTGCAGCTTCTCCTGGGGTGGGACATGGGAACAATTTTCCCAACAGGGAGCAGGAGTTCTACACCAAAACCTCTTCAACCCTCACCACAAGCAGATGGCAGGGAGCAAACTTCCCATTAACCATTGCAGCCCTCAAAGGAGCTGGCAAATGCACTCTCTGCTCCCAGTTCCACGTCACCACAGAGGAGGGATGGGAAAGGGAATGGAAACATCAACAGGGTCTGGTGGGTACAACCACCCCAAGCTCTATCCCCATACATCCTGCAGAGTGACAGAGCATCACCCTGGAGAGAGCTAAAACTGATGAGATCAACCCCAAAACTTTAGGATGTGAATGTGAACTTTTCCCAAAGTGCTGGTGCCTTCACACTGACACCAACTTTTTGACTCAACTCCCCCATGAGCAAAAAAAGGAGGAAAAAGACGCCAAGACCCAGGTTTATGTCAAGCCCTGCTTCTCCTGGTGTAAAGATGGTGAGGTGATAGTGAGTGTGGAGTGTTTATTTAGGGTAGCCCAAATGACAGCAGGATCACAGCCACGGGGCTGGCTGGCAGCAGGAAGAGGAAGCTGTGCACAGATTTTTAGGGAACCACAAATGATGAAGCCCTGTGGTTTCTCCAGTGTTATCTTGATGGGGTCCTGGGCAACTTCCACTTCAAAGGTTTCAGCTAGGTCTCAGAAAGATCATAAGGGAAGATTGAGTCTCGAGTATCTTAATTAAATCGCTCATTCATACAAGGGACTTGCAGACAAGCTGAAGATTGATCTGCTTTGAGGCAAGCAGGGGAGAATGAGAGATGCCAGTGACACTGAGCTGGGCATGGCAAGGAAATAGGAGAAAAGTCATCTTACAAAACAGATTCAAACTTAAAAAATCACCAAAAACAAAATAAATAATAGGTTAAAATTTTTAAAAAAATCTAAAACCACACCCACAAACCAAGAATAGGAACTCTGTATTTCCACAAGACAAAGGAATGAATCAGATGAGAATGAAAATATTACTGAAGAGAAAGGCCCTGTCCAGCTTGGACTTCCAGGGATACAGGAGCAGCCACAGCTTCTCTGGGCACCCTGTGCCAGGCCCTGCCCACCCTCACAGGGAGGAATTCCTTCCCAATATCTCACCTAAATCCCCCTCTCAGTTTGAGCCCATCACTCCCCGTCCTGCCCTGATGAAGTGTCCTTCACCAAGGGAGTGTCCACGGCAACAAAAACTTCCCTGACCATCCTTGCTGTGAATGAGGCATTTAAAACAACACCTAAAGTCTCCTGTTCCAACTCCTGATCCCCTCAAAATATTCAGATTTTCCCTAGAAGTGTCCAACAGGCTTCTCCAAAGCTGGTGCATCCCAGGACAGCCAACTCTGCAAACCCTCAGAGCTGGAGCCGAGCCAAGTGTGAGAGCAGAGATTTAATTGTTCCTCTAAATACTCTTGCAATCCTCTCTGAATTTTGTCCTCTGCAGTGTGCTCTGGCAAGAGAGGCCACAATCATAGCAACATGGTGTGAGACCAGCATCACTGAGATGATGGAAAACAGCACAAAAATCCTCCCTGAGGTTTTTACATCCATTTCTGTTGGTTGTGTATCACTGGCTGAGGTCACTGAATCAATGAATGTTTAATGCTTACAAAAACCTTCCACACAGGGTTATTTGGCTCAGAATAAAATGTGCAGACCTTGGTTTCAGCAAAAAAAAAAGAACCACAAAAATAACCTATACAATGTTTTTATTATTATTAATAAGAATGTAAGTGGAGCCCACGTGGCTCAAATGCTTCTGCAAATTCCTCCCTCTCAACCTGTATCATCCCTGCTCTACAGAAATCATATTTCACTTTCAGGAAAATTAAAGCTGAACTTCTCTGCAAGCTGCTCATTCAAATCCACATCTGATTTTCCCTGACACAGCTCGGTGTTAACTGCAAATTTTGAGAATTACAAGCATGGACATCCATGCTGCTCCCTGCCCTTCTCTTCCAAAAGATTCCAGTTATGAACATCTGTTGTTTACAAGTGCTCAGGCTGAAGGTTGCCAGACTTATTCTGCATCTTCCAGTTGAAGGCAAAGGCTGCCAGAAAGCCATCTGATTTTCATGCTGGGATATCCTGGACATTCAGCTCTCCAGCTGACAATTGCTACTCAGGATCCTGCTTCCAAAGATTATCTTGATTTAAAATATGGCCTTAAAATAGCCTTCTCTTGTCTTTCTTTTTTTCTTTTTTTCCTGTTTTTTTTTTTTCATCTTCTCCCTCAAAAGCAATCACTCAAGATTTGCCATGGTTTTCATATTGCTGACTGATGATTTGAATAGGCAAATGCCTCCAGGACAAAAATCACATAAAATAGGAGAACTGAAGGCTGCGGGTTGGAGGTCCCAGGGTCTGAGTGCAGTGGGACAGAGCCTTTTTTTTGGGAGTTGGAAGTCACCTCCAGCCCTGCAGGGATCCCAGACCCAAGAGCCACCTGTGAGATGGATGCTCTGATTTACACCTCAGGTACCAAACCTGGGACAAAGAAGCTCCTGTAGCAACCACAGCTACAGGACTTGGGCTTTGAAAGGTTATCATCAGATGCTGAGGGATATATGTAATATGTGCACCAAATATTGTGTGTGACTATTCCCTTTAACAGCCTAATTGAAAAAAAACCCAACGTTTTTAAAAGAGAAGAGGCTCAGTGAGGTCTAACAGCCATGGCAGAGCAAGTAAAACCTGGGCTGTATCCAACTGCCATCAGCTCCTGTGTCACCCTGGCTAAATCAATCTGTTCCCCTTCCTCAGAGACATCAGAGGAGGATAACACACACCTACCCCTGTAAATCACTTTAAGATGCTGCAGTGAAGCTTCTAACTGAGCAGTGCAGGGCACTCTTTCAGCCCAGACCTGGAGCTCAAAACCCAGGTGGGAAATTCTCCTGCAAGGAGCACCTGAGAGAACTGGGTTTGTGGAGGCTGGAGAAGAGAAGCTTTGGGGTGACCTAACTGTGCCTGAAGGAGCTGATGGAAGATGGAGAGAGATGATTTACAAGGGGCTGGAGGGACTGGACAAGAGGAATGGCTTCAAATTGACACAGGGCAGGTTTAGAAGGGATATTGGGAGGAAATTCTCTCCTGGGAGAAACTGGCACAGAATTCCCACAGAAGCTGTGGCTGCCTCATCCCTGGAAGTGTCCAAGGTTGGCTTTGGAGCAACCTGGGATAGTGGAAGGTGCTCTGGATGAGCTTTAAGGTCCCTTCCAAATCAAACCATCCTGTGATTCAACACCAACATGGCCACCTGAATAACTCTGAGACAGTCACATCTAAGGAAAACAAACCTGACTGGGCTTTGGGAAGCCCCAGAGCAGCCTGCACCTCCCCCACTGCTCTTTCCTCCCAAAGGGGAGGAATCCACACACTCCAATTCCAGGGGTTCAGAGTGGAGGAATCCACACACTCCAATTCCAGGGGTTCAGAGTGGAGGAATCCACACACTCCAATTCCAGGGCTCAGTGTGGAGGAATCCACACACTCCAATTCCAGGGCTCAGCCCCAATCCTCCTGGCCTGGAGATCATTCCCTTAAAGGAGCACAGTGGGAGCAGCAATTCCACAATAGCTGCAGAGCAGGAAAGCAACATGCAAATTACAGGGTGGCTGCCTGACAGATTTCCGCGTGTCAGGAGATCTAAAAACGGGGATGTGCCACGGGGAGCAGGCAGGGAATGATACGGTACCTTCCGACATAATTACCACCTTCTGGGGAGAGCAGCCTATTATGGGGTATTTATAGGGTCAGGCAATTACAGAGCTCCTCTCCCAGACGTGTAATCCCGAGGAGCAGGGAGCTGATGGCTGGGCTATGATGGATTCCAGCATCTCCACAAGAGATGCCAGCCACGATATTCGCCGTGGTTCAGACAGAGCAACGCTGCTGGTCACGATGGGAATTGCCTCCCTTGGGATCCCTGTGGCATTCTAGCATTCTTCTGGCTGGCACAGAAATGACCAAACCAGTGCTGCATGGCCGGCCTGACCTGTGCCACTGCTGAGCAATGCTGCCCACACAGCCAGCAGCCTCAGACTTGGGGTTATTTTTCTCTTCTTCCAACCCTTGACCAAATTAATTTGTGTATTTAGGACTCAGAGCTTGCAAGGATGCCACAGTCCAAGAGCAAGGCATTATTCTGGCAGGAACAATCTGTTGCTAAAGTCAGTGAAATTAGGAGCCCGAGCAGCACCAGCTCCCTCCCTACAAATCCTGCAGGATTCTGTTCAACTCTGGTCAAAAATTCCACATTATAAATACATTCTAAATCCCCAAGAAGAAGGTAAGTTCTGTGCAACTTTCTCAAGCTGAACATGAAAGTGAATCTGATGGGTTGTTTCATATCATGTAACATAAAGAAAATCACCTCAATTTTCACCAGAAATAACAACAAAATCAACTGAAAGCACCGATCACACTGCAGAGGAAAATCATCATTCAAGACATCATCTCTTTAGTGCCATCTTAAAGGCACCTGCAGGACGTGCACAGTTTATAGTAGTAACAACACTTTCACTCTAAAGGAAAAGAAAAAAAATCCTTCAGACTCTGACAGGTCCATGGTTATGCAGAATAACTCTTCCCCAGTCTGTCAAACAGCTCTGCTCAGGCTTTCCTGAGAACACGGCACAACGTGTGCTCTAAATGAGAACTGGAGTGAGCGACATCAAAGCTGTGCAGACAGGAAACTTAAAATGGTGCCTCCTTAATGGCTTCCACACAGAGAGCTGCTGCTGGAAACGGGAAGCTGCTGCTGTGTCCCCACATCCCTCCAAACACAGCAACAACACAACACAAACACAGGGAGAACGTCCCGACCCAAACAATGCAAAAAGTGACGCCGCGCTTTGGGCGGGGGCAGGCCCAGATGGATCCTCTCAGCCCAAAATGTCCAGAGCAGAAGTGATTCAGATCCCAAGGCTGCTGCTGCTGCTCCGTGTTTTCCCCAGCTGCTGCCCTGACAACACAACCCAACAAGGCTGAGCACTGCCCAGATGGGGAGCACAGGAGTGCTGGGTTCACGTGGCCGTGCCACGCAGCCCCTTCCTCACCCACCCCACGCTCCTGCAGCCCCTTCTCCTGGGAAAAGCACCTCAGAAGAATCAGGAGGACGTGGACCCAAGTTCCATCTGCATCACTCATCCCAGCTCAGAGAAGTGGGGAAGAACCAAAATCCAGCAACAAGCCCAGCAGTATGACCAGACCCACTTGTAAATGACGTTTCAAGCAGGAGAGTCAGGAGATTGTCAGTGAGGACATGTTTAGGTTTTAACTGAGTCCCACCAGCTCGGTATCCAGGGATTCCCCCACCCACAGTGGCACAGCTCTCTTTGGAAGTGCTGCTGGCCTTATTTCCCTGCTGTTTGAAGTGATAGTAGCAGAGCTGCAACACAACTCCCACACAGAGCGTGTGTGGGATCCCAAAACCAGAGAACTGACAGCAGGGAACAGATTGGGAACAGCTTCCCTTCAGAAAACCAAAGCCATTGACACCAAAGGAAATCTTGGCTTTGTCCATCAAATCTGGCACACAGCTTTGCCCACCCTTCCCAAGAAAATTACTCCTTTTGCACATTCCAGTTCTTACACCCCATTCCCTCTTATCAACACGTGGCCTACCAGGACTTACTGACATGAATGAGCACCCAGAAACAGGGAATGGCTTCTGTGTCCAACACAAACCTGGGGAACATCTGGCTCTGGAATTCAGAGCAGAGCTAGTGCCTATTCACTCTTACCAACTCCCTTTTCCATTCCTATACTTGCAATCAATTCTACAGCGGGGGAGAGAAAAAAAAGTGCAGAAACAAAAGGCAGATACTCTACTTGAATTGCTGGTCTTTGGTGCTCCTAGTTTTAGCCAGGAATCTCTCAGCCAACTTCTCCAAATTCCTGGAGTAATCCATCTCAATCTCTGCCTTCTTGCGGAAGAAATCCTGCAAGTCCTGCAGTAACTGGACCCGAAGCTCACACTGCTGGTCAAGGCATTTCAGCTGCTCTACCAATTGGGCACGGATCTCTGCAACAAATAAAAGCACTGCAGATTAAACACAATCCCATCACAGCAAACACCATCAATTCTCCAGCAAAACATCGTTAAAAAGAGTATGTTCCCTCATTAGTGCCAGCCAGGCTTCCCCTGTGGTGATTAACTCTGTCTGTAGGCAGAAAATGACTGGGGTTGCACCTTGGACACAGCAATAGCAGGAAATCCATCCCAAACCCTGCAGCCTGGTGCACAGCAAAGCTTTTGCTGCTGAATAGTGCATCACTTACAAGTGTCAAATGCATTTTTGGCATGGGGGAACGAGTGGTCACTGCCTGAAAATGTACTGAATCTCGGTCTGGAAAAAGGTCTGAACGCTGCAATCCCCCCACGTCAGCCCAGCAAATCACTTCAGGGAATTTCTATCAAATTCCTCTGCAAACCACTCCTGATGCAGAAACAAGACATTGCACATTCTGGGGCGCTCCCCAAAGGCACCAAATTCAGATTATTCAGTTTGTTCTTGAGTCTCCAGCTGTGCAGCTCATTATAAACCAAGCCATGAAAGAGATGAAGAAACCCCTCTGGAGAGCCAACACCAGAGCACTTCCCATTAGGAAATCATCTCCAGGAAGGCTCCTTTTCCTTTTAAAATATCTGCAAGTAGCATTTCTCCATCTAAGGCCTCCATAAAGCACAGAGATATAAGTGTTAAGATCATAATTAATTATTAATTTATATCCATAATAATCACAGCGTAATTATTATGAATGTCTCTAGGTTAACACAATATTTTACAAACAGTTTTCCAGCATTTTACAAGCATGAAAGCTTCTCCCATTAGCCACGTGTTCTCCTTATCCCATTGATCCTGAATTGAAGGGACAGAATAGTAAAATGACTCACTCACGGTCAAACAGGGCAAGAAAACACAGCAGAAGTGTGTCAGTCCCAGCTTAAAAATGCAGAAATATTCAGTGATGCAGCCAGCAAAGGCTATTTGGCTTTTACACAGGCAATAAACTCAACATGAAATCAATAAAATATGCCCTTTCATCTAAAGGTCTTTGAGCAGTGAAACTGTAGAGATTTGCCGTGGCCTGACTGCGAGCGCTGCTCCCTCCAAAGGTTTTCCAAGACGTGTTGTTCCAGGCTGAACCCAGAACCAGCAATAAAATTTCAGGTTTCACAGCTTTCCTCACACCTCCACAGTGCGACTGCAGGCGCCCACAACTCCATCACCACAAGGGAAGGCGGGGAGAGGGAGCATTTCCTAAATCTGATTTTTTTTTTCCTAAATCAGCGACTTCACCGCAGATTCCTGAAATACAGAAAATCACAGAGAGCAGCTTGGCTCCTCTGTGAGTTTGTCCCCTTGCCCAGAAAAAAAAGAGAAAAAAAAACAACATCTGGACCTCCATGGTTTCATTCCTGCCATGCACTCCCAGGATCAGTTGCCTCGGATCGTGCTCACATCTGCGGGAATGGTTTTAAGGAATCCGGGATTTGCCGTGAACAAAACCCCGCATCTTTATTTTAGGGACTCCAAAACCCAAACCACATGTATGAAAACATGGCTCCTGGGCAGCCTTGCCAAAAAAGAGAAAAAAAAAAATAACACAAAAAATCTGCACAAATGTGGGGTTTTTCAAGCTTGAAGATGACCTTGATTAGCTCTGAATTTGGTTGTTCCAAACTGCTCAGCCTGTGGTGCCCACAGGTTTTTGCTGTGAGGATGTTGAAAGCCAGCAAGATTGTTGAAAGGGAGGAGTCAACACTGTAACGTGGAGGCAAAGCTGGTCAAGTTTATTTTTTTCCCCAGCAGAGAATCTTAAAAACCAGAAAACCTGTGTTTCTTCATCAGGAAACAGAGCTACCGGCAAATACATCAACCTGAGCTGCCTGTGCAATTCTTTAACCAAAACCACTCCAGCTCTGCCATTTCCCCAGACCCAGAGATGCCCCAGCTCCGGTGGGAGGAGTGTGGGGTCACCCCAGGAAGGGCTCAGCACCCTCTAAAGGTGACAAACGCAAGAGGAACCCAACCATGGATGGGCAGGGAAGCAAGAGCCACACCAGGTGAAATCTGCATGCTGCATTCACCCCAGCTCTGGAGATCCCTTTGCTTTTTTGAGCTGCCTCTGTTGTCTGCCCCATCCCAGCTGGTGTTTCAGGACTGGCAGGGCCTGGGAGGGGAAAGCTGGGATGCTCACACACATCAGACCTGCCAGCACTTATGTAAAACTTTGCTGCTGATGCTCAACATGTGCTGCACACACTCAGCCCCAACCACAAACCCACTCAAGGATTTGCAAGGCTCTGCACGAGTGACAGGTTTAACCAGGGAAATGCAAACCAGACACCTCCATCCCACCTGAGGCTTTGCCATGAAGACTTTTTAAAGCCAAGGAGGTGATAACAGCATCAAAAATTGCTAGGAAGGTGGTGTTTCCTTGCTGCAATCACTCAGCTCTCTTGATCCTTAAGCTGACACTCACCTGCAGGTCTGACATCCAAAAAGGAAAATCCTTCAACATAAGGAGCATTAGAAAGCTCTTCCTCCCTTTGTGTTTTCTCCTCCACCCTTTCCTCACCAAAAAGGGATGTTCCCAACACAGAAACAACTCTGTGACCTTTTCAGAAGCCACTGGACAAAAGACACTAATTTTAGTCAGTTGAGGACTCAGTGAAAGGGATTCCACAAAGAAAATCCCTGAGCAGATCTGGTGTTTTCTGCTGAGTTCATTAAGAAAGAGAGTCGGGATTCAAATGCAGCAAATATTGCTTGTGATATATTTGTGCATTTAGGGATTGCTCATCTGTGATTTTTTGGAAGTCAGCAACCCTCTCAACATAGATGAGTAGCAGACATCTTGTTAGAGAAGAGGATTGGGGTAGGGATGGCAAATACCAGATTCAGGCAGACCATGGCATGACCACCCATCCTCTTTGGTGCCTCAACTGATGGACAACAACCCAGGAAACTGGACATTATCCACAGTGTTCTCAATTGGAAAACCACCTTCTGGAGCAAAAGTAGAACCACAAAGGACCCCTTCCAAAAACCCAGCAGAACACGAGTGTTTTAATTAGAAAATCACCAGGCAGCTCGAGCTCTTGGCTCTCGAGGTGGGGACACTTCACACACACAGCTCTCGCTGCACAGCCCCGAGAACCAGCAACTTCTCCTTCAGCGTGAAAGGCGATATCAGCACTTTTCTTTCTAAATCAAGGCAGTGTTTTGGAGGGGAGCAGTGACAGCTGATCGGGCTCCCGCGGGGAACAATGAGCCATTGAGCCCCGGCTTATCGAGGCCGCGGTGCTGGGCCCGAGCGAGGCAAACCTTGCTCATCTTTCAAACACACGCCCCGCAGCCCTCTGCCACAAAATAAAATCAAGAATGCAGGAATTTCCTGAGGCTTACTGGGCTGTTCCAGAGTATAAAGTGTCTGCTTGTTTTCTCACTGCTTACACAAGCAGAAGGTATTTTTTCGGGCCTGCTCCGAGCACATCCCTCGGCGGAGTCGGGGCCGCGCGTGCTCTAACCCGAGGTCACTGAATTACACGGGCCCTTTTCATGTCTCCAGTCACAACAACCACCCCAGCCCCAAATCCATGGCTTCTGCATCTTTTAATTTGCACAGGTTAGTAGGTTAATAGCCACTTTAAACACCAAAAAAAAAAGCCTTTCCCCCTCCTTTCCTTCAGAGTTTGGCAATACCACCCACTGTGGTGGATGAAGACAAGGAACAAGCTCCTGAAGGTTCTGCTCCTGCTGCCAGTGCTCCACGGGCCTGAGGGTGAATAAACACAATTGAATTCACTGGTCAAGACGCCGGGGGCAAAATTAGGATTAAACACCAGGTATTCTTCTGGTAAGCCTTGCCCTGTATTGCTGAATTCTGTCTATTGTATTTCAAGCTCACCTGGCTGACAGCTACACAGTGCAAACATCCTCAGTGGCCACGGAAAGTTTTCCATCCACCTCAAACAAATGGTTTATTCGTTTCCACCACCGATCATAAAGTCACCTGGGTCACCAAGGGACAGGCCATTGTATAACCCTGGACATTTGCCTGACTTGACTTTTGTCCATTCTGCAACCACCTTTCCAACATTCCATATAGCACGCAGAGGGCAGGTCCAGTTTATAATGAATACAGAGGGTGAAGAAGGATTTTCTGCCTTCTGTACTTCAGTCCCATTTTCCATTTCCCATCCAGAGCAACTGCAACTGCCCCATCCCTGGAAGTCTTCAAGGCCAGACTGGATGGAGCTTGGAGCAACCTGGAAGGTGCCCTTGCACATGGCAGGGGTGGAATGATATGAGCTTTAAGGTTCTTTCCATCCCAAGACATTCCATGATCCTCAGCATCCTCAAACTCCCTGGCAAGGAATTGTGTTTTCACCAAACAATTCCACCCAGAGCAGGGGGATATCCACAACGACTGGGACTGCACTTTGCTCTGGTACAGCACCTAACATCCACCTTCAGAAAAACAATTCCCCAAACTTGACTTTTTAAGGCTTAAGCATCCTATAGAGTTGGAATATGGACCCAAATCTCCTGTACCAGCTTGTTCATTCTCCCATAGGTCACGCAGTGACCTAAGAAAGGGAGACCTCAGAGCCAGGAGCCCTCCTTCACACACTCTAAGCAAGGCTCCTGCACCAAGCAGGATGATGTCCCTGCCTAGGAAGGGTTTCAGCCCTTCCCAGGGATAAGCTGGCAGTGCTCTAGCTGGATGGCAGCAGAGTGAATCACAGGCTGCCAGCACAGGGCACCAGGAGGAGGCACGAGCAGCCCCAGCTGTGGCTGCTCAGTATCTCTCACCCATCTCCTGCATCCAACGCCGTGGCTTTCCCAAGGAGTCCCCGCCCCAACCCGAGTGCCACGCTGGATAAAAAGATGACAAAGCTTGGGAAAGGAGTGGGATGGCAGCAAAACACAACCACCAAGCCCCAGCTCCCGCCCAGATGGAACGGCAGAGCTCTCACCCACACGGCTCCGCTGCACCGGGCAGAGCCTGGCTCAAACCCAGCTGTGCCTGGTGGTCCCACTCCTGTCCCCACCCCATGGCACTGCCACCAGACCTCAACACCAAGGCACAGCAGGATCCAGGCAGGAATGGGAAGGTGGCAGCCAGCACAGCCTGTGTGGCTCAGTTAAGCCCTGACTAAGAAGGAACCACACTAAACTGCACATCCAGCCTAACACAGGCTTATCTTTAGGCTCCCCACAGCACAGGAAAGGCAAGGAAAGCCAAAAGGAATTAAATCTCCGCTTCAGACAAAGCTGGAGCAGTGATTTTAGATCTTGTGCCTCATCCTTTATCAAGCCAGGCTCTCCTGGAAGCTGCCACACACTCGAGTGGTGAACATCAGAATGAGATGTCCTGGCATCCCCCTTTGGAGACTCCATGGAAGTCAAATTAAAGATTACAGCTGAGTTTAAAGCCAACACTCCATTCACTTTGCAAAAGTTAAAACCATCCAACATTACAGCTCCTGAGTGAAAGCAATAACTGTTTAAATATACAAGTAACTTTCAGAGAATGTGCTGAATCACATATTTTGACATGTTCTTACCACATCACTAAATTATTCACATTTCTCCTGCCATCACTTATGAGAGGCTGTACTCCAAGAGTGAAGGACTTGGTACTTCTGACTATTTTTATTGGTACATGATTACAAACAGGACTGTGACTAATGACAGGCCCAGCCCAGCAACCCCAACGTGGCTGGGAGGTTTAATGACTTCGAAAAGCCTTTATATATTAACAGAATTCCAGAGAACAAGCTGTGTCACCAGCCAAAAGCTGTTGATCATCACAGCCTTAAAAAAATCTCCCTGGCAATCTAAAAGCTCGACTTTGAAGTAAAAATGATATAAGAGGAGGAAATGCAGCCTTTTGTTTAAGACCAGAGCCAGGAGGGAGATTCAGGTTCACAACCACTGTGAGCCCTGGAAAAGGTAAATATTCTTTCTACAGCCAGATATTCCATTTGAGAAATAATAGCAACGGGTAACACGAACTGACAAGAATCCCTTTGTAGTTATAAATATATAAACAGAGCTGGAGGTGTTGGGAGCTGAAATTCTTTCCAACAGAGATTGATGAAATTGTTTTGAGGTGCAAGACGAGTGCTGGGAGATTTGCATTAATGAAGTGAAAGGAGAGGACGCCAGACGTGCTTAAAAGCAAAAATTAAGGCTGGTCTCAGTCTCAGGGAAGAACTGAGGATACTCAGCTTTTATTTCCTCACCTACACCCTAATATATGTGCATCACTAATTACCTGGGGCTCACAGATTTTCCAGGCACCAAACAAGAGGCACTTGCAGGACTGTGGCAGCCGCTGCATCTGCCCTGGGTGCTGCCTCCAGCACAGCTGGAAAATTTATCACTTTCAAGAATCCCATTGACCACAGTCAGCCTGGACATTGGTTTTCCATATCCACACAAAAAAACCTCCACAAAAAACCAAACACACCACTCATCAGATATTCCCAGACTGCAAAGTGATCTGAAGCTGCAAAGCTTTTAAGCTGATGCTCAAAATTCTGCAATTAACCACGGTGGCAAAGTTGCCAAGGTATTTAATCCATCCAGTATTCCAATTAAATATTTAAATATATTTTTTCTGTCTAATGAAGGTCTCTCCTTTGTTATCATCAAAGCACAGCCCATGCTGTTGACTTTTGGGGAGGATGTTTAAAAGCAGAACCCAGATTAAATTCCCCTGGGTGGGAATTCATGGCCCTAATTCCAACAGCAGAACGTGAGCAACTCCTCCAAACAAGCCTGATAAGGGGTAACATGTTTGAGTACATCAGGTAATAATCATCTATTTTTAGGTTCTACAACTGTTTACTCAAAAGAAATAAAAGTTTATCAATACATTTCAAATAACCCACGTGCAAACAGCAGGAGCTTTGCAGCTCCTCCTCTCCAGGAAGTTTCAGGGCTATTTTAGGATTGTCTGCACTCAGTTAAAAGTTTTCCCCCAACTGACACCAAGCCAAAATAATAGAAAAAAAACAAACCTCAGGCAAAGCTTTGCTTATGCTTTCCCAATTTCTGAATGCTGGAAAAAACACCACGGGCAAGCAGTAAAACTACATTTTATCACTCTTTTGCAGCATGGAATTACAGAATAAACAATCTAAAAGTCATTTTGACACATGGACTATTATTGAAATCAAACACAACACACACACACACGCCCAGTTCATATTTTCAAGATTCAGAGAATAATTTGAACTAAAAATACTCTTTGTAGCCTCTTGTAATGAGCACCCCCAAGTGTTGCGTGGCCCTGGGAGGCAGGAATTGCTTTGGGCCCACTGAACAACCTGGAATAATTTGTTCTCCAAAGAACATTTTCATAGCTATTTCAATGGCTTCCTCTCCTGCAGGGTGACAGAGACAACACTGCATAGATAGCCAAAAATTTGGTGAATATTTTTAATATAAAGGGTTTTTTTTCCTGCTTTAGTTCCCTTTCTTCTTCTGGCCCAGGGCAAACCAAGTCTTCCTGAAGCACCAAACTCAGAAATTTTCCATCACACTCTCCTACTGCTCACCCAAACCTTTCTCTCAGAAAGAAAAGACTCTTCTCTCAAAACTTGATGTGTTAATCACAAACAAACAAACAAAAAGGTATCAGTGCAAGGAGCTGGAGATGTACTCCCAGTTACCCACAGCAACAGGGAGTAAACTCAGCAAGGAGTGAAGCTGAGCATGTGCTGGACACATTTTCCATCAAATTCCCCCTAAATTCTCACAAAACCAAGGCTGGTTATAACTAAAATGTAAAAATGCAGAATGTTTCTGGATCCTCTCTGGGAGGGCAGAGTGGGGATTCCCAGCGGGTGTTGCATAAGGATCACACCACAAGGAAGGGAAATTTAACTCCTGCTCCTCCACCAGCCCCTGGACCACGCCAACCCCAGAACCCTCCACTTCCAACCCCACTGACACCACTCTTGAACACCTTCAACACCACCAAAAAAAACCCCAAAAGCCACAAAGGAGTAATACAAATTCATCCAGTTTGGGGGAAGGCTCCTGAGCAGTGGTCAATGCTGGGCCTCCCCATGGAGCATCAGAGTGCAAGAAGGAACCCAAGTGCCCCAAAAGTGTGGGAAATGCACAGAAACACCCTGCAGGAACCGTGGTAATAATTCATTTGCAAGCCATGAGCTGCCTGGGCGTGGGGAAGGAGGGAAGGAGGCAGCCAGGGCTCTTCCCTTCAGAGCAGGAGATTTGAATGAAGAATGTGGTGCTGCCGAGCTCACAAAGCACCTCAGGTTCCTTTGTACAGGGAGAGGCTCTCCAACAGAAATATCTGTTTATTCTAGAATAAATCCAGCAGGAAGAGGCAGCAGAACAGGTCCAGGAGACAAAAAGATGAGTTTAGGATGCTGCTGACCCTGTCCAGCTCCAGCTGTCTGCTGGGGAACATCCCAGGGGATCTCCCAGCTCCTGGATCAATCTGCAGCTGTGTCAGGGGGGTTTGGATGGGTATCAGGACAAGGTTCTTCCCCCACAGAGTGCTCAGGAACTTCCCTCTCCCCAAAACACAGCCCTGGAGCAATGGCTGCTGAAACTCTTTGTGAAACAACCCAGAAATATTTGGTTGTCCTTTACTTCTCCAATGCATAAAGGTGGATTTTAGGGTTAAGAGAAATAAAATCAACCCAATCCTTTCCTATTTTACAAATAATTCTGGCACATTTCTCCCAACTCCTGCTTCCAGCACTTTCTGCTGTGCTTTCCTGGCTTATTTCAGAAAGTGTTTCTGTTTGCAGCCCTTCACCTCCCCGTCCCTCCCTCTGCTACACAGTTTGGTAGCCACAACTCCATCCTAAACCTTACTCCCATTTTCCTCCTAAGCGTTAAGGTTTCCTCTGCTGCTGCTGATTAAAACAGAAGTTAAACAAGGGCTCCTTTTGCCTTCCAAAATTTCCCCTCCAAGTGTTTCAGCTGTGCCGTGTCAAATATTGTGAGGGGTTTATTTTAATGGCAAAACAAGCCCTAAACCTGAAGTGAATTATTCATCAGAAAGCTGTAATGTGATCATTATTTCTGGCGTTCCCCATATGCTCTCAGTGCCTCAGTTCACTCCAGGAATCCCAGTTTCAGCTCCCTGCACATCCCCAGAGTGCCACATTCCAGTGCTGTACACGCAGACACCTCCAGAGGTGAGAATGAAGCATCCACACAGATTAAATCCTCCACAGTGCTAATTATTTCTTCAGGAAAACAGTCCAGGGATGGAGCAAATTTCCCAGACCCAATTCCCGGCTGCCTCTGCAAAAACTCAGTTAATTTGATATTATATTTTTTTTATTTGTCAAGGGTGCTCGAAGTTTGGAAGTGCTAAAGAATCTGGGATGCAAGAACCCAGAGACAGCATTAATATGAAAAAATCACTATTTCTGCCCAATTCAAAAGACCTGAAAGTTACTGTCTCACACACGATTATTTCATGCAAAGTAACATCAAGTGTATTTGTCAAATGAATAAAATTGCCAGAACAAAAGTGGCAATTTACAACTTACATGCCTTAATCTCTTCAATTAAAGGAAACTCCTTTGGTGAATTATGTCAGATATTTAGAGATACAAACAGAATGATTAATGCCGGTGTCTAATTGAATTTCACCTCAGGATTTCTTTGCCTCCCTCTCCTCTCTGGTACCTAACACGTTAACATGAATAAATGATTGAGAAAGAAATGAAGAGAGGAACAAAAGGGGACAATGTAAACACTCCTCAAGCACAGCACAGCAAACTCAATTTCAAAATCACTTCCAGCAGGCTGCCAAATTCCAGGGCTGTCTTAGGCAGCCAGGGGAAAGTCAGACACACGTGGGGCTGTTTTTTTTAATCACAGACAATTTTCATCCTTGCTTTGTGTTAAAAAGAACCAACACCAATTCACCTGGTGAAAAAAAAAAAAAAAAACCCAAAAGGAGAATAGGATGAGGATTCATTTTAAAAATCTAATAATTATATAAGAATGAAAGATAACCTTGGGTTAGTCCCACTATTCTAGAGGGATCCTGCAATGAAACTCTGGGGTGAAGACCCTCCCTGGTGCCCCCAGCACATCCTCCCCAGCCCTGGGACAGGTGAACCCACCTGGTTGGTCCCAAGCAGCCCAGCCCGGGGCAGGCCAGCAGCCCTTGGACCTGGACAGCTGAACCATGAAGGATCTCCTGGGGCTCCTTCTTCCCTCTGGAGCAGCAGGGAAAGCTCTCAGTCCATGGAGGAAGAGGACAGCGACTGTCCCCAGGAGTCAGCAAGGTGAGTCAAATATACCGGAGCCGTCAGTGCCTCCCTGCCAGGCCCTGTGTGTGCGTTTCTGGGAGGTTTTCAGGGCTATTAATTAACCCGGAGCATTCCAGGGCAGGTGAATAATGAGCATCATTACAGACACTTCACAGCTGGCTCGAACAACATCAAAAAGGCCCAGGTTATTTGCCCAGGGTACCAGTGGACAATGATGACAGAGCTGGTTTCCTCCAGAGCAGCCTCTCATTTTCCCCACCAACACCAGCCATTAAAGCACCCCATAAAATCAAAGTAACGCCTCCTTCAGCTGGCAGGAGAGCTCAGGATAAATCAGTCTTAACTGTTTGCATAAGAAATCAAATTGGAGCATTGTTTTAATTCAGATATAACACACCTAAAAGCCAGACGGGAGCCTGATTGAAAACCACAAAACACATTTATGTTAAAAAAAACCCCAAAATCAAAGTGCTTCAGTCTCCCTGTTGCTCACTGGCTCAGTCTGTTCACATTCAAAAGGAGTTTACAGCAGGAATACTCAATGAAAGCAAAGCTATCCCAGATTGGATTTTCCTATTTAATCCACAGCATTAATTCCTTCAGGTATAAATATTCAGCTGTGTAAGTGCAGCACTGCTGTCTCCAAAGGAACTCACATTTTACTCCACAGCACCACTTGTAAAGGAAGAAATGAATATTTGACAGAGCCTGCAAAGCTCGAATTATGTGAATCATCATTTTTCTATCAGTTCATTGTCAGCTACAGCAACACCCATTAATCAGCACAGCTTAGACCAGAGCTAGAACAAGGAGATGCTTATTTTTCATAAGCCTTTGTCAGAGAACTGACATTAAAATTCAGGTCCTCCTTTTTACACACGCACACGTGTGCTTTATCATTTAGAAACCATTTCTATTGCTCCAGCATTTACAATAAATGACTCAAGGTTCAATAAAAGACTTGACTACATGCACTGTTTGGAAGATACACAGGGCTCTGCCCAGTCTTTGTACAGTAGTAACTTCTACAATAAAATTAAAGTCTACATCTGAATTTTTTTTTCTTTTCCTCTCTGATCCCATCCCATGGTTCTTCTGCAGAAAAAAAAAAAAAAAATCACCTAGTTTCCAAAAAAAAAAAAGCTTTTTTCCAAAAAAAAATTTAGGTCCAGTCCACCAACAAATTGCAGCCATGCACTGGGTGTCAAAGGGGAAAAAAATCCCCATATTTTACACACATTTGTATAAATAAAATGTAGAATAATTTGAAGCCAGAGTATGAGACACAAATCCAGGTATTAATCTGGATTAATTGCAACACAGCATTCCCTGAAATGGAGCACCTTGTCCTGCCTTTTCCATGCAGGGAAAGCGCTGCTTTGGGTCTCCTCTGCACACTTCAAGCCTGACCTGAGCCCTGATTAACTCACTTCACTTTTCACTGAGATGAAAAACAGCACAGCTCAGTCCCTAGAAAACACCACTAAAAATATATCTAATAAATCCAAATTTCATAGAGTCATAAAACCCCAGACTGGTTTGGGTTGGAAGGACCTTAAACCCAACCTGTCCATGGGCAGGGACACCTTATATTGGCCCAGGGTGCTCAGGTTTAAATTGAGATTTCTCACTGGGACAGGAGGAAACAACTGCCTGCTGCAATCAATGGGTGTGACTTATTTACCCGGAGCATTTGAAGCCCCAGCCATGGCAGAGGAGCCCCTGAAGGAGCTGGGGACAAGCCCAGCCAAAATCAACACCCAACAGCAGCGAAGGCTCCTCTCGGCAGGCACACGGAATGTTTGTGTTGGTTCATTGAGCAGGGACTGAAAACAACACACCCAAAATCAACCAACCAGCCCAACAGCCCGGCACAGGGAGAGCAGAGATGGCCAGGGGGATCCAGAGAGCCCAGGAATTCCAGGAGGGATCCAGAGAGCCCAGGAATTCCTGCATCAGCCAGGACAAAGTCAGGGTCAGCTTAGTGAGAGAAGTTTCTCCATCCTCCTTGAGGGGAAAAAAAAAACACTGAGGTACAGAAAGGAAACTTCCTCCAGAGATCTGACCAACTCTGGAACATCCCTGGTTCTCAATCTCATTAATACACCAAAATTAATGGAGCATTTTGTTTGGGTTTAGGGGTTTTTGTTGGAAATACTTAGCAAAAGCCTAAGTCAGGAAGGTCTATAAATATTATCTAAACAATACTGAAAGGGTGTAGTAAAAGCTCCATTGATAAAGTTACACGTGTAACTTTCAATAAAACTTACTTAAATTTGATTTACATGCTGACAACACCCCAGATAACTTAGGAAATCCAGTTATTGGCATGGCTGAATTATGAATTATCAATACACAACATTTCATTAGCTCTTATTGCTTGTTAGGTGTATAAATCATTGATGCCATTAAGCTGTGAGTGACATTTGTAAATTCACATGGCGTGATGGACCTTTACTGTGGAGAGACATTCCTGTGAAGAGCCAGGACAGATGGATTTGTTATCACCACTTAAAATCCAACACTTTCACAGGAACATCAGAATAACTTACAGAGGGAAATGAGCAGTGAAAGCTTCAGCTGCTCTGGTCCTATTTTTGTTTTTTAAAAAGCCTGAATGGTAATTTCCCATTAGCACGAGAAATCTGGTTTTTCACTCCTCTAAAGCCATCGACTCTCCAAGCAGAGGGAGTAACCTTATCAAAGCAAGCCACTGCACCTTCCAGTCTGACTCACACTGAGACCATCTGGACAAAACATTCAGACAAGAGCTTTAAAAAAAACCAAAAAAACCCCCAATATCTTGAAACAAATTGCCAGACAGGATTACACAAAATGATCTGTCGAACGTGTTAGAGACGGCCAGAAAAATCTTTAAAAGCAGACAGAGGGGAGGAAACGTGGATCCTTCTGGGATCCACTCATGGCTTATCTCTTTACCTTCTAGCCTTTCCAGCTATAAAACCCAAGAGCAGACCCTGCCCTGGGGGTTGCAGGCAGCCTGAATCCTGCAGTGTCTCCAGAGATGCCCAAGGAGCTTTGTCAGCCCTGAGAGCTGGTCGTGTCCCACCTCAGCCTGTTCTGGACCTGCCTGTCCAATCCCCAGGTGCTTTTCCCAGTCACACCAGCAATCCCCCAGCACTAACAGTCTGCCACCGCTCTCTCCTACCAACCAGAACGAAAAAAATACTCAGACCTGGGTATTCTTGCTCAATTTGCCCCGATAGCAATCAGCAATGGCTCCAGTTATTAAATAACCCCCCCAAATCTTGGACTTGATTATCCAGGGTAGTTTTTATCCTTTATCTGCCAAAGCAGACATGCTGATCCAGCCAAGACACTGGATCCAGCTCATTGCACATTTGCCTTTCCCATTAACGAGCCCAGAGGTCATTTGCCAAAGGACACACAGATAAAGCAGACGAACTTTCCACTACTCCCCGACAGCTTAATTACTATCCAGGATCTGGAGCAAGCCATGACAACTTTGCATTTGTTTCCACATTTCATTTTTATGACACTCCAACATCTGCAGAGGATGCTGTAATTAAAAAGGAATAAAATTATGGTTAAAAAAAAAAACAACACCAGCAAACCCTGGACAGAGTCATCTGCTCAAAGAGCATGGATTACACAGCAAGTACAGATGCTCTGCAGCAAGACAGAGTCAGTGTGCAAGCTTCAAAGTCCTGAATTACACACGCTGCTGCAGCAGCCAGGGGAGATTAAAATGACTTTTAAGAAAACCCTGAGTTTCACAGCAGCACTGCTGATGTTCCACTTTGGCTGTCCCACAGCGTGGCTGGAGCTGTGCTCTGTGCTGGACTGGGAATGAACCAGATAAACATAAGGCATCCATCCTTGCAGCATTCCTGCATCCAAGTAACCCAGACAGCAAGGCAGAGGGGTAAAACCTCCTTAGAACAGGATGTCCAGCTTTTAATCTCCTGAGGTGCAGCTCAGAAACCACTGCAATGGGAAGGAAGTCAAGCCAATCAATCTGAAGACAGCCTGATCCTCTCCAGTTCCCCACCTTAGCCCCACTTGAAAATCTTCATTTTTAGGCACAGTGACACTGAGCAGCCTCGCAGTTGATGGACAGAAGGACTGGCCTGGCACAAACAGCTCCACACTTGCATCAGCCCCACCACTCAGCAATGCAAATGATCTTCCCCAAATTCAGAGGCTGCAGAGGAAGGAGCGGAGGTGCCTGGTGACAGCAGCTGCTTCCCCTGTGGCAGCCACTGGAAGCAGAAGCATGTGGCAGCTTCCTTGCAGAAAGCTCTGCCCTTAAAAATAAAGCTGGAAGAGAAACTCCTCCTCCCACCTGGTCCTTTGTAGAGAGGATTTCAGATATCATCCTCCAACTCAAACTGCCCCATGGACACGCTCCCCACACACTTTAATCACTGATTCCTGCTGCAGCATCCACGACAGCCTCGATTCACATTTAATATCAGCTTGTACTTTCCTTGATTTCACAACACACCCAAAATAGAACGAACAGAAAATTCTTTCCTCAAGAGGTTTCAGTTCCCTCTTTTCAAAATTGCGTCACCGACGGACAACGAGGCTGGTCCTCATGTGGCACACTGGGGTCTCCTCTCAGGAGCCATTTTCCTTCAGAACCTCCACTCTCCTCACCAAAGAAAAACACTGAGAAGTCCCCAGCGAGAGGAGAAGATCCTGAAGGAGCCGTGGCTCTCAGAATTAAAAACACCCCAGCACACAATGGCCCGAACGTGCCGCAGCGGCCGCGGCTTTTCATTCCGGCCATTGTCCGCTAAGAATAGCCAGAGCCCCACGGCCACATTGTGTGCTCCTGTCCACCTCCCTGCCAGAGCTATTTAAAGCCCAAAACAGCTTCTCCTTGGATGTCAGCTCTGGCTGGAAAGTCAGAGCCAAGGCAGTCTTGAGATTGTGGATTTTAAAGCGCTGCCCGCCCGGTGCGGGGTGGAGTTTGTGATTCAAAACAACAGGGGAGGAAAACTCGCTGAGAGAAAACAGCAGGGCAGGTGTGGAGAGCTGCACAGGACAAGCAGCATGTCCATGAGCCAGCTCCCTCACAGGATCACACAACATTCAGCTTGGAAAAGATCTCCAGGACCATCGAGTCAGGCTGTGACAGATCCCCAAGACCACAAAGTGTCACCTTCCCAACAGGAGGTGGTTGATGTTACCCCCAGGCCACCTCCATTCCCAGTCTGGGTAAGGCTTTCAACACAATCCCTGATAGAGATTTAGAGGACAGAGATGCACAATGAACTTATCCTCTCACAATAAATACATCCCAGTTACACTGCTCCAAGTGTGCCTGCGCTGAGCCACAATCCAGTGATTTTTCCACTGAATTACCTGAATTTTCCATTGGATTACCTGGCCAGGAGCTGTACAGAGCTCACTCAGGTGCTCCTCTGGCTCACTGCTGGGGTTTGAAATAGTGAGGGTCAATTTTCCATTGAATTTCCTGAATTATCTCGAATTATTAAAATCCCACTGAACCAGCATAATTCCTCCACTGACAACAAGTACTGTGTGATCACAGGCAGCCCCAGAAGCTGAAATCAGCAGCCACTTTGCCTTCCAAGAACAAAACAACACCAGCAAACCTCTATCACTTGCAAGGAAATCCAAATATATCAAAACCAGTGGGCACACACTGGGAATAAATGCCAATGCCCAGGGATGCTGCTCATCTCAGCACGACTCCTTAATTCCTTGTGAATAATACCCACTGACAAAAATAAAACCATGGGCTCGGGCTATGTCTATAAACATTAATTGCTGTGATTTGTAATTGTCACAGAAATATCAGCCTTTTAAAAAATAAAGCAACGCCACGTTACTCAAGCCCCAGGAGCCCCATCAGCGCCTCGGTGCTCACTAGACAGCTGCAAACCCAAGGCAGGATTCCTCCTTCTATCTGCAGCTGTGCAGAGCCAAAAAAGCTCCTCCTGGCTCCAGTTTGGGTCCAAAAGGAACAGAAAAGTGATTCATCCTCCCACTCTGCATCCCCAGGCTCCCATTTCTGTGCCAGAGCTGCCAGGAGGAGCCCAGCAGCACCTTTGGCAGCTCAAAGCACTCCAGCACCGAGACAGGAGCCACTCCCAGCCCTCCCAACACGGGGAACATTTGGTGACATTTCCACTGCTACAAACAGGGGGGATGAGTTTGAATCAGGACCTATAGAAAAGATGAAGGTTGAGTCATCCACGCTGATTTCTCGTGCACCAAACTGGGTTTTGCTCCTTCCCCGTTTGCTGCGTGCGAATACTGTATTAAAGAAAATATAATCAAGGAAGCTCTTAGCAAGCAAAGGGAAAAAAGAGCCTTAAAAATGAACTCACTGATGAATTCTCTTCTACTTGCTGTGTTCAGTGGACTCCTGACTTCATCTACAACAACCCTGCCAACAGGAGAAAACTGAAAATAACTTCTACCCAAATCAAAATGACAGCAATTAAGCCATTAACAAGCGGCTTGATGAGTTCAAGCCATGAGCCTGGAGTGTTAAATGGCATTTTAAGCCTTTCTAGGGAAGAACCACTGCTTGCTGCTACAACTCTCTGAAGGCTTGAATGGATGGTTACAGAACTGCTGCTCAAAAAAGCTGCATCTGGCTGAGCAAGAGAACTAAAATGAACCCAAAAATAAAATCCCCACACCAGCAAGTTAATAGTAGGTGTGGGAAAAAAATATTAAGACACCCAGTCTGCAGTATAAGTTTATTTAGAGTAACCACATTATTAACCAATTTGCCATCAGTAATAGAAGCCATCCCCAGTGTCACCACTAGCACAGAACTCCCAGGCTGCAGAAAACAGCCTGACCTCAAAGCAAGCCCTGGCACGTAGGGAATGAAACCACCACAGAACCAGGCACTGGCTGAAGTTTCAAGTCCAGCCTAATTACTGCCAGAGCAAAGAGGATTTCTCTTTGCTCCTGACACACTTTTCCCCTTCCTCCAACAATCCAATTCCTCTGCAGCATTTTCTTTGTGTGTTCTGCTCAAAGCCAGGCACAAGCACCTTCAGCTGGGGAATAGCACTGAGACAAGACCAGAGCAACCTCCCGCCCCTCCTCTTGCTGGGCAAAAGCAGGTCAAAAGGCAGGAGAGAATTCCCAGCACTAAAAACAAGGAGAAGGTCTCTGCAGCACAGGGAATCTTCTGTTTCCTCTTCTCCACAAACTCCCCAAAAATCCATCCCCCAGGAATGTGGGAGCCCACTCCAAGGAAACAGTTTGCTCTACACAAGGAATCAGCCCATAAATAATTTGCTGTGCTTGATGTGCTCCCCAAAAAATGCATTTAACATTCAAAAACTTCCTCCTGTTTAGATCACAAATCTTCCCAGGGCTCAACTTCAGAGGGAACAGTAAAGGTTGGCTTCAACACTAAGGGTTCCTCACAGATGTAGGGAAGTGGCAACACAATCCCAGTGCAGGAGGTGGCAAAATGAGCATCCTTCACATTCTCACCTGGCCTCTCTTCTTGGCAGCTTGAAAGATTTCAAGATTTTAAAACAGAAATTCGACATCCAGGACTGGCAAACCAGTATCTCTGCCAGCACTGAAGTTCACACAAGCCTTCCACTCCTAAAAATAAAACTTAAAGAAAACAGCCATTCAAACTCAATCCCAATGGAGCAAAAAAGAACTTTGGGAGAATCACAAAAAAACAACGCTTAAAAATAGCAAAACCTGATTGTTTGTGTTGGGAGATTTCAGGGGAGTGTTTATTTCCCTCTTAATCCTCAAAACAGCGGGAATCAGAGAGAGGAACAAAGTGAAGGGAGAAAGGCACGAAGGAAGGGATAACTGCAGACACATTTCAGCTCCCTGACAATCTGATTCCAGTCTGTACAAAGCTCTGACTCATTCCTGGAGTTGTTTTTTTGGTTGTTCTTTGCAGCTGAGTTTTATTTGAGGGATGAGCTGCATCGCCCTGTCCCTGTTTCCAGCTGATCCAGGGAGCACCTTTGGCTGGACAGATACCTCATTCAGCATCACCCTGGGATTTGTCCTTCCGTCCCCTCCAAAAAACCCAAGAGGAACAAAACAAAACCAAAAAACAAACCCCAGAAAGTAAAAGCACTGTGCAGTTATCTCCTCTGTCCAAGTAATTTTCTTAAAAAGAAGAGGCACATCCTGTCCAGCCACGCAGGCTGCACTGCCAGACAAAAAAACAAGATAGAAAAAAGTTCAGTGTTCTCTCAACGTGTTTCAAGATGTGTAACTGAATCCCATAAATCTCACCAGAGACCTTGATTTAGGTCATTTGGAGTAATTCACTACCATTTAATCTCCTCACCTACTTTCGGGCTGCTTGGAACACAAAGGCTGAGCAAGAAGTGCTGAAAGCCCCAATTCAGGGACCCAGAGAACACAGACTCCCAAAAAAAGATCTGGATCAAGGGCAGGAGGATCCCTGTCCTCAGCCAAGGCAAAAAGCAGCTCCCACAAAGCTCTGACACCGTCACACCAGAACAAAGGCTGGTTTCAACCTGATGCTCTCTCAATGATCATAAATAATCTTTTCAAAATGAAGATGGATTTGATATTAAAGGAAAAAAAGCAAATTTTTATTCATGCATGTTACAACACACATGCAGTTATACCCAGCGAATAATTTGATTATTTACCTTTAGGTAGCTCACAAATAACATTTCCAACATTTAAAATCTGCTACAGGAAGTTTCAGAATCAGAATTCTCCAAAAGACAACCCTGGCTTTTCTGGGTTTTTCAGGCATTAAAGATGCAAGAGTTCTCAATTATAATTATTATAGATGATGTATAAACTCCCTCATTTACACTAAGTGGCGAGGGAGACCAAAATCTAAGCAGAGATGTTAAGTGAAATCTGGAAAGTGATGCAGTAATAAAATATAAATGTCAAGAAATCTGTGATAGAGCTGAAGAGCTCTTTAGTGTATTGAAAAGAACATTGTGTTTGGGCTCCTTCAAACAAACCCAGATAAATAAATGCTTCACACACTGACTGATAAAACCAAAAGTGCTTTCCTACCATCTGATAAAACCCACTCTCTGTAAGGGAAATGAGGAGTTATGCTCTAAAAGAAGTGAATGGTCAAGAGGTTTTGGTGCTACTGCCATAAGCAGGAGCAGTGAGACTTCAGGGGGATCTTCACTTTATTAACAAAATCAGCTTTTAGAGAGGCACACGACGAGAAGCAGTGAAAGAAAGGAGTGGGGAGGGAAAGGAACCTGTTTTCCTTGTGCTCCTCAGAGCTGGATTTGTTCTTCCTATCGCTGTCAAAGACTCAAAGCCATTCTGCAAACACAGCAAAACCTCTCCACAAGACAGCCCAGGCAGGGCTGGCTGCATGCTGATGGCTTTCATTTAAAATAAATAAATATATATATAAAATAAAAATCTACTCACTCTTCCCATGCCCTGCACGCACCTTTCCATGCAGGATCTCAAAGCAACCTCCCCCTTGCAAAGGAGAGGCCACTGATCTTTTGGGACTGATAAATGTGTTTAAACAGTCAACATATAAATAACTTCTTACAGCAGGACCACAGCGAGCCTTCCCCGAGCTGCAGGATCCTTAAATTAAAGGTAACAGCAAATTAGCAGCACTTTCATCCCAACCATAGCAGCTGGTGGAGCTGCTCTGGGTTTGGGAGAGGGTGGGGTGCAATGGGAACTATTTGCATGAAGCTTCATCCTAAAACCACTGCAAACGATGTGAGGGAGCTGGAAAAGGCAACAGAGAAAATTATAGCTGCTCCTCCAGCTCCCAGCCAGTGTTTATTGTGGAATTCACAAGCTGCAGATGCTGCTGCTGCTCTGGAGGAACCTCCAGCAGCACAAAAACAACATCAGTTCTCATCCCTTCATATGGGATATTGAGGAATTTCCCAAACCTCCTTACGGGTTTGTCTTGTTCCTCCCCAAAATACTGATGGAGCCTCTCTGGGTCTGGGTCCAGTTCTGAGCCTCTCACCTCAGGAAGGACAGGAAAAATCGAGGAGTCAGGAGCAGCCAAATGGATAAATTACAGCAAGAATGCCCAAATGCTCCCGGGTGTTTACCAGAAAATAGCCTGGAGTTCCAGAACAAAATAGAACAAAAAGCCCCAACAAAACCAAACCAAACCAAAACATTCCCTTCGCTGCCAAAAGCTGTCACTGCTTTCAAGACATAAAAGAAAGCTCTACCTTGTAGGGATTTTCCAGAGGGGCCACTGCCAGAATTTTTTTCCTGATTTAAATCCAAAACCAAACTACCTGAATTTCCATGGATGGGTTTGGTGGGGAGAGTTTTGAGCCAAGATTTTCAGGGAGAAAGTGTGAAAAGGGGAAATTAATGGATGCAAGGAGCCCTTCTCAGCTGTATCCTATGAAGTTCACTGTGATGGGGGGAAATAATTTGACATAAAGCCTAAATTAAGATTAATTCCTTAAGTAGGAAGACAATGGTTATAAATGTGTTTGGCATTAGGCAACTGGCCTAAATGAAAGGACTTCTCTTACACTTTTGTGTAAATTAATTTATCAGTACAGTCATGAATTAATCATATCATGGAAGGTAACACCAACATATGGATTGATAAAAGTTCAAACCAACCTCAGAGCAAACACAGGCAATCTGGATGGCATAAGGAGAGAGAAAAGGGAATTTAGCAACCAGCAACGAGCCTACACACACATAGGAAATCAAATCAACACTCGAGGGGTCCAAAAGTCAGCTCCGAGGGGTGCTCAGAGCAAGTTTTGAGTTTATCCAACAACCCTGGTCAACACAGCAGAAATCTCTGCCAATACAAGTTCCTGCTACGGAACCTCACACATTCAGTACAGACAAAACTTTGCCTTGCAAATAACCAGAAACCAATAATGTCACAGCTCTGCTGAACCTGGCAGAGCTCAGACTATTTAAACCTCTCCCAGCCTGTCTGTGGGTGCTGTCCATCCTCCCTTTCCCCTTTTTTTTTTTTTTTTTTTTTCATTTTTACAGCACAACTCACAAGCACCAAAAAAAAAAAGAAAAGGAAAAAAAAAAAAAAGCAGCAGAACAAGGAGTATCCAGAGTTTTTAGACATTCAGCTCCAGGGGGAAAACACGAGAGCACAGTTTCATTCATAGCAGGCTGAGTTTCCATCCAAACATCATCAGCGTACCCTGTGACCTTTGTAGTGCTGCATTTCTCCCTCCCTTTTCCAGCTGCACGCCTTAAAATTCTTCACTGGCAAAGCCTTTTGTTCCCGGTTCAGCATCTCTCTGCAGCTCTGGGACACACACGGGCACAAGCAGCAACCCACAGATACTGGTATTGGGATTTTTGAGAAGGATCACTGGGATGAAGCCTCTTCCTCCTCCACCAGATGGAGAGACGGCAGAAAAGTTAGGAAGGGTTACATTCATTAAAGAGACCAAAGCAAAGGCAGGCTCCTTTCCAAAACCACTTCACAGGGATGTTCATTTATTAAATTTCTGTGTGACTGCTTATCAAACACTGAGGAAAAAACCTCCACAGGCCTGCTCAGGGACCTGCACCTCCACACTCTGCTTTGTCACTCACTCATTCATTCATCCCCTGCACAGATTAACCAAAATTGAGGCTTTTTTTCCCCCCACAGCAGCAATGGCTGCTCCCCATTGATGTGATTTCTGTCCAGGTTTTGATGCATTTCAGGCTCACCAGACTCGTCAAAACACACCCGTGATAATTTGCTTTATGGGTCATAGGTTTGAATTTACATCTGCCAACGACCAAAATAATACATAGATAAATAAATAAATAAATACATAAATAGGTAAATAAATAAGTTATCTAGCTAAATAAAATTTTGCCAGTGGATTTGCCCAATGCTCCAGCCAGGAAAGCCAGAGGGGAAAGGATTGTCAGCATCTTGGCACATCCAAACAATTCCCTGACTCTGCTTTACAGGCACTTGATCCAGCTCTGCCTTTCCCAGGAAGGTGGAAGAGCATCAGCTCTGCAGCACAATTCATTTCCACTCACACGGATGGTTATTCACAGTGCCACCCCTTGCCTCGGGAGGAGTTCACTCCTCACAGTCATGATTTCCCAGGAAAACACTTGAGACAGACTCCTTCAGCCCTTCCCAGAGGAACTGGGGTGGAAGGAGAATTGTCACATTCCAGGGAACCCCCAGCAGCCACCAGCTGGCCCCTGGTTGCCACAGCCCTGCCCAGAGTGAGGAATTACACCTGGTGGATGAGTGGAAGTCTCTTAGATACATAACCCCATCCCAAAAAACATTTTAACACAGACAGTGCTAAATGAAATATGGGAATAACTCCTACTTTTGTTTTTCCTAGAAGCAGCAGAACCACATAAAATGTGTGTTGGTACCACAGACTCAGATCAGGAGAACAGCAAGAGCCCTGCTACAGTGTGGAGTTGTATAAAGAAAATGTTGTGGAATTTCCCAATTTTCCCACCTAAATTCACAAACTCAGAGCATGCCCTGCAGTGGGACTGGACTGCTGGCCCAAGACACACTCAGGGACTCATTCCCAGGCAACAACTGTTGTTATTTTAAGTAGGTTCAATCTGCAAGCACTCCCCATCTATAAATTGCATCCTTCCATGGTTTCCTCCCTGCAGGAACACCATCCTCCAATGACAGCAGTACTAAAACAAACCAAAAATCCTGCCCTGCTCGCAAGAAGCCAAGAAGCTCTTCCTGGAAAGTCCTGTGATTTAAGAAAAAAAACAACAAAAACCAACCCAAAAGCAACGTCAGATGTGGCAGGACCAACCAGCTCTCCCTGGTGCAGCAGCTCAGGGCTGGAGGTTGAGATCCACACTGGGTTTGGAGTTAATCTGGTTATTTGGCTTCTTCTCAAGAGTCAAAAAGCCAAGAGCTGCTCATGAGCCACAGGAAAAGGCAGCAGCTCCCCTGGCCTAATTCAGCCCATCTCACACAAATCCATGGGAAGCATTAATGGAAACCCTCAAAGACCTGAGAATTTCTGCACCACGTTTAGCAACACCTTCAGAGAGGCTGTGATTAACCCTAAACTCAAAGCAAAACAACTGGGTCAGAAGATTTGGAGTTTAACAACAGCAAACAGTTACTCTGCTGGCAAAAAAATTACATTGTTTTAAATGGTTCCAATCTATTTACAGCATCTGCTTGGAAAAACACCAGTTGAGCTTCCTCATTTTACATCCACAGGGTTTCTGACTTCAAACGCATGGAGGGTTTCAATGACCATCACCCAGGGATTCCACAGAAAGAAATTCTGTTTTGTCTCCTGGAGTATTGCAGTTTGGGAAGAAAAGGGGAGAGAGAAAGTAAAAATGGAGACTGGTCTCTACTGGTGGAATTATTGCCAGGTCAAGACCCTTTCTCCCATTTTCTTCCACGCTTTTATCCCCACAATAAATCCCAAAATTGCATTTGCTTCCACTGCCTAGAAATCACTGACAGCATTCCAAGAGTGAGACACCCATGATGTGGTAGGAATTCTCTGAGAGAAACCATGAAATCTGTGAAAGTCATCCCAAAAAATGAACTAAATAAAGTTGTGAGTAATGAATATCAACTGTGCATGGCACAGCAAAAGCCATTCAAGGGAACATGTGCTTGAACATACTTTCCATCTCAACAAAGGTTCAGATTTTTCACTCTTCATAACGACAGCTGAAAAAAGTTGTCCAGGCAAAGAGACTCTTCCAAGTAAATCCCTAAAATGGCCAAAAAAAATTTAGTAAGGATTTAAAAAAAGAATAAAAGAGGAGTCCAGCCTTTTAACTGACAGGAAAAAGGGAAAGATACTAATTTGTAACCTCACCACGAAAGGAAATCATTTAGAGCTAGGGAAAAATGTCCTGTCCCTTAGCTGGGAGTCAGGGAAAACTGGCTATTACCAGTAAACTTTTTATAGAATCCTACTGGAGTTACACTGGCAATTCCTTCTGCTTTTGGAGGGAAGTGCAGCACTTAAGAGGACGGAGTGGTTTGGTCAGCTTTGGTCTCCAGCCTTCCAACACCTGATGAAACTGCAAAAAAAAGGGGGATTTTGGAGCTGGAGAGGAAAGAAGGCAGACTCTGCATTCCTTCACCTCTTTCCATCCTCATTAATAATCCATTAGCAGGAGTTGGACACAAAAACACAAACCATTGCTGGAACATCAAGGCAGTCTCCCAACGCCCCCTTCCCCCTTTTCTGGCACCAAGGCTGCTTGGCTGGCCCAATCCAGCCCCAAAACTCGAGGGATTAGCACTATCAGGAACTGCAGAAAACCAGATGATTCCACAGCCATTCCAGAGCCCCGAGTTTGGAGCAAGTCATTGTTGCAAACAAATGGAATCACTTACAGGCACAGAGCCCTGATTAACTGCAAAAACCCCTTAAAAGGTAGTTTCACATTTGAAATGGGAACGTTAATCCAACGCACGCAGAGTCAAAATATCAGAATTCAGGATTATTTTGCTCAACCACACCGGGGTGAGTGGCTGGAAAGTCTCTTTACGGGGTGTATTAAAAACTCTGGGAATCCCCACCCAGGTGGTGCAAGGACCAGCCACAGAGTGAGGTGGGTGACCAACCTGGTGACCTGAACGCAAAACACAAATCAACATTTATTGTAACATCAACACCACTGAAAAATCCCAAAGGGCACAGGTTCAGCAGGAAAATAAATGACAGTGATTTCAGCTCATTGATCTAAAATTCTGAAGACTATCCTGTAAAAAGAACAACCTTGCAACCATTGAGAGAAATGCAAATTTTTGGTTGAAATCGTCACCAAAAGCATCCCAGTTCCCTTCCAGCCCCCAAATTACAGCTGCTGACCCTGTCACAGTTACTTCTGCAATCTTGCACACCCAGAAGGGCTGGACCAGTCAGGAGAGTTCACCAGGATTAAAAACTGCTGAGCATCCCTCGGGAAGATGGACCGTACAAATGAGATTTCCACACAGCATTTCAGGCAAAAAATCACAATCAGATCAAACACTCTCTCAGATGTTCAACACAGAGGGGAGGAAGGGACTCATCCAAAATTTATCAGCCATTTTGGGGAGGCTTAAGGGAAAGTTTTAGACATTTCAGTAGCCTGAGTGTGATGGCAGCTGGGAGGTTGCCTGGAGTTGTTCTTATCAGGGATCTTCCCTGAGCAAAGACAAACTGAGCTCAGCAGCCACGAAGCCACCTCTGGACTCTGCTTGTTCCTGCTGTAAATTACCTCATCCATTTGTCATATTTTTAGCACTTTTTGGGCTGGGCTGCAAGATCTGCAAGAGATGCATTTTAACCTTTGCTAGCGACTCCTCAAGGACAGAAGTGGTTTATGAGCCCACGCTGTGTAAAAAAACGTCAGTATTAAATTTCTGCAGCTCAAACCATGGAGCTATTTACTGAAGCTTTATACAAACTAATTAAATATAAGGCTCTCATGGGACACGAGGAGAAAGAAAAGGAGAATTAAGAGATAAATCACTGGCTTTTCTTTCCTCAGCAAGTGTACACTCCAATTTAATATATTAAACCAAAAAAAAAACACCCTGCCAGGGCTCACTCAGGCACAGAGAGGCAGCATCCCCAACCTCACATGGAACACAGTGCACAGCACAAATTAATTATCTCTGCCTCACCACAACTTGCACAAAGGAATTGGGAGAGACAATCCAGACAAGGGGATGAGCTCGAGATATCAAAGGCTCCATATGGAGCCCAGGGAATCTCACTGCAGCTTCCCAGGGCTTCCAGGCCCTGTGAGCACATGGCATGGGGAGGTATCAAAGCAGAGCTTCCCTCCCCTGCAGACCCCGGGTCATCCTGGCAGGAGAATTCCAGCTGCTTGACACGGATTCATGCTGGAATTTCCTCAAAAAAAGGCACCCCAAGGAGTCCTGGGGACCCTCTCCAAGAGCAGAGAGGACAAACCATGGGAGCAATGGAGAAAGGCTGGAGATCAGCACAGGTGTTGGGGCAAACCAACAAGTCTGGGGACAACTGTGGGTTAATTCCCTTCTGCAGGAGAGGGAGTTTGGAGCTGAACCTCCAGATGTGGGAGACCATGGGCTCAATCCGGCACATCCTCTGGTGGTCAGCTCGAGGGTCAGACCAAGAATTAAGGCTGTGTCCAGCCTGGATCCAGCCAGCTCCACGGATGCCCAGAGTGGACAGGTCACCAGGAGCCCCTCGCTCCTTCGACACCCCTCCTCACTGCACAGGAGCTTAACTGCACAGGTTAAAAACATCTTCAGCTTCAGAAATTAATTCCATTCAAATGTTTATCTCCCCACACACACAAACCACGGGAAGAGGCAAAGAAATGGCTGTTGGGAGACAACAAATACCTAAAGCTGATGGTTATGGGACAACAGAAAGTGTCATCCATCCACACTCCATCCCTGGAAGTGTCCAAGGCCAGCTTGGAGCAGCCTGGGATAGTGGAAGGTGTCCCTGCCCATGAGATGAGCTTTAAGGTCCCTCCCAACCCAAACCATTCCATGATCCTTTGCCCTGCTGCCCCTTTTTCAATAAAAACCACCGAGCTCATTCAGCAACAGAAAAATCAAAAATTTTGCGTTGCGATGATCTATTAATCAAGCCACCCTTTAAATGGTTTCTGATTAACCACTTAAGGCTATTAAATTTTTAAACAAAGCTCCATCATTCCATTAGCAATCATTTAAAGTGCTTAAGGAGGTGTTTGTGGATTAAGGGTTTTAAACGAAGCCTCTAAACACAGCCCTGGGCACGGAGAGAAGCACAAAAAACACCCCGGGTTTGTAAATGCCAGCAAAAAATATCCAAGTTTTCTCATCAGAGGAGCAAATGCCACCTCACAATTCATGATTCATCTCACCCCCACAGCCACTGCTCCACTTCCCAACTCAGGGAAAAAGATTTCAAAGAGAGTTGACACCATTTCCTCGCTGCTCCTACAGCTGAGAGCAGAATTCCATCAGGACACCAAAATCTTTCTTGGAAGAACCTTGGTGTGTTTGGTGATGAGGCAGCACCACACCACACTTGTGGATTTCAATGGATTTAGCACCATCCGTGTGATGGAGAGACCTGCACATCCCTGGAATTGGAGCTGAGAGATTCCCTAAGGAACCACAGCAGTACCCAGCTGAGGACTGAGGGATCTGTGGGATGTAAAGCCAGGTTTGTGGGGTGTTAAAAGCAGCAAAGTCTCCCCCCAAAGTCGGTACCTCAAGGCAGGGAGACAACAATCCCCATTGCCAAAGCAGCTCCCAAAGGGCAGTGCTGGGTGGGAAAGGGAGGCTCTCCCTGTGAAATAAAGGAGGGGATGGATGTGGGCCAGGGCTGCTGCAGGACTGTGCTGGGCACCCCTGAGCTGTCTGGTCCCTGCACACCTCCCTCCCAAGAGGGGCAGGAGATGGATCAGCAGCTCCTTCCCCACCCCTGCACTGGGAGAGGGACGGGACGAGCGTCCAGAGCATCCCCAGGCGAGCTCCTCACTGCCCTCAGCACTAATTCAGGAAGGAAAACCCCTTCTCCAGCTCCTCCTGATCCCTTCACACGCTTCCGGCCTCCTTAACCTCCTGGATCTCAGAGAGAAAAGCTTTACAAGGCCAAAAAGCAAAAATAATTCCTACAGTCCACTACTGGGAGGACATTTCCAGATTACTTGAGAGCTCCGGGGATGAGCTGAGCTCTGGCAGGAACAGGGAAGGCTCCTTTCCATTTTCCTGGTGTCTTGTCTGAAAAGGAAGGGAAGGATTCCTAATTCATGCAGGAGCTGAGAGGTGAGAGGATGCGCTTTGCTAATTCTAAAGCCTCGTTTCCCTGTGATTCCCAAATATTGTGACTGCGAGCTCGGATCCATCACGCACATTTTGATGGGGTAAATAATGAACGAGCCTACAAGCCTCTAATTTTACACTGACTGCAATTCCCAGTTCCAAAGGCAGCTCGAAAACAGGAATAGAAACTAAACCAGTAAAAGAGAAACACGCCCTTCTCCGTTTCTAACTTTAAGAACCTCAATATTAAAAAAAAAAAAAAAAAAATCAGAATAAACTCTCAACACAGCTTCATATTTGCTCAAATAAGCATTTTTCAATATAAGTACCCAAGCTGCTTCTAGGAGCAGGGCACTGGGGTCAGGGTAGGAGATGTCTTGTAGCACATGTTCCAATGATTTGCAGCCAAGGAGCAGACCCCCCCCTCCCCCTTCCCCAGCAGGAAAAATAACCGAGCACCTAATTGCAAAACAATATCTTAATTGTCAGTTTTAATCTAGGTTTCCTACTCAGATTTAAATCTGGCTTTTTTTTTTTTTAAATTGCATTGATTTAACTCAATCAGCCCTGCCCGAAGGCCATCTTTCCTGCATGCTCTGAGCATACCAAGCAAGTTTTAACCAATTAGATAAATCACTGAATCTCACAACTTCCCAGCAGCGACGTATCAAGCCATGCACGAGCCCTAATTATTCTTTTAAATGTGTCTTATCCCAAAAACTTCGCAAAAATAAGCAGCTATGGGGGGGGGGGGGGGGGGGGGGCATTTCACCAACCTTTTATTTTTTTTTTTAACCTAGGGGCACATTATGGCCTGAAACCCAGCCAGCTGAATCCTTCCAGGGTCACTGCAAACCCCACTGTTTAAATTTAATAATTTAAACTGAAATGATTCCCTGTGCTGATGGGAATAACGCTGCTGCAGGAGTTTCTATTCATTTCATTTCCCTGTGTGTGTGTGTACACCCACACCCACACTGCAGCCTGAGGTGTTACACTCCAGCACGGCAAGGAAAAGCAGGGGGAATGTGTATGATGGACTCACCCCGAGCAAAAATCCTGAATAATGGAAGTTTCTAGCACAAGCAGCTTCCCGGGGACCCTGGAGCACAGTCCCCCATCAGCAGCAGTGGAAATATGCTCCTCTGACACTGCACAGATTGTTCAAAGATTCCCATGACAGGCAGAGGATTAAAAACCAATTCCCTGCCTCTCATATTTCACATGCAAAGCCGGAACGGCGGGCAGGAAAAGATGGATCTCCCCGAACTAAAAAAAAAAAAAAAATCCCATATTCCATTAAAAAAAAAGCCCCTCTCGCTTTGGTACCTTAAAAACGGCACCACCAAAGCCGGACCTGCCCCATGGGGACGGACACGGCGCTGCAAACCCGACCCAGCTTTGTACACCGAAAAAAAGCCCTGCAAATTCCAGGCAATCTGCAAATGATTTCCCTCTTCCCCACCCAAACATCCACTGCAAAAACTCCTACAATCGCCAGGCAGGCTCGCGGTGAAGGGATGGAAATAAAACCGTTCCTTACCTTTAACTTGGGTGTCGTATTCAGCTATGATCTCCTTATCCTTTTTGAATTTTGCTGGCGACGTCATGTTTTCTTTCCCAAAAAAGCTGAATAACCTCGACAGAGATCCAGCAGCACACGGGCGAGAAAGGCAATTTTCGCTCCTCTCAGCACGATGCCTTTGGCTCGCTGCTCGTCCTTCCCTCCCCCCCCACCCCGCAAAAAAGGGAAAAAAATAAAAAAATCAGTCCATGGAGAGAGGGTGTGAGAGGGAGCACGGCGGCAGGAAAATGCAGATGTTGAGATCAGCGGATGGAAGAGGCAGCAGTTTTGTCTCCCTGCACCAAATCCTCGAGCAGCAGCATCAGCCTGGCGAGACCCTGCAGCCCCCAAAGCTCCTCCTGATCCTCAACAGCACAGCCAGGGAGTGGAAGTCCTTCCGCACATGTTTTGTGTGGCTTTGGTTTGCCCTTTCTTCTTTTTTTTTTTTTTTTTTTCTTCTCTTCTTCTTCTTCTGCTCTTCTCTTTTCTTTATTTATTTCTTTTAATGGGCTCAGAGATGATGCAAATCAAATCCCAAACGAGAGCAGCAGCAGCAGAGGGAGATGCAGCTTTGGTTTGCTTGCCTGCAAATACAAATAATAATGATAATAATTAAAAAAAATAATAAATATACACATATATTTAGAAGATTGCTGCTGGCAGCCCCAATCTGTGACGGGAAGCAGCACTGCCCTGACACCCTGACATTGCAAATCGTCCTTTGAGCAGCAGCAGCAGCGGGAGGCTCCCAGCGCAGCCCCGCCAGGTGACCGAGGGAACACGGAACACGCCTACAGCGGGCCCCGGGGGATGCAGGGCCCGGGGGATCGGGGCTGCGGGCCCGGGGAGCCGGGGCTGGCTCGGGGAGCGATCCCGGGGGATGGTCTGGGGTGCGGCTCCCGGGGAACGGGGATGGCTTGAGGAGCAGGGGCTCCTTTGGGAGGCGGCTCCCGGGGGAGCTGGGCTTGATTTGGGGTGCGGCTTCCGGGGGAGCTGGGGTTGATTTGGGGTGCGGGTCCCGGGGAGAATTTGGGGTTGATTTGGGGTGCGGGTCCCGGGGAGAATTTGGGGTTGATTTGGGGTGCGGGTCCCGGGGAGAATTTGGGGTTGATTTGGGGGGCGGGTCCCGGGGGAGAGATTGGGGTCGTGGGGTCTGTCCGGGGAGCAGCTCCCAGGGGAAGGAGCTCCTTTGAGGGGCAGGAGCTCCTCGGGTCTGGGGGCTCCCCGGGCCGTGCCTGCGGTGGCCCGCAGCATCCCCCGCTGGCCGGGCGCGCCCCCGGGCACACCGGGCGCGTCCCCGCGGCCCCGGGCACACCGGGCGCGTCCCCGCCGGGCGGCTCCACCCGCGGCTTCTCCCTCTTCGCGTTTATTTTCTTTGGAAAGGGGGTGATTTAGGGTTTCTTCCAGCGCCCGCTGCGCTGTGCAGGGCGGGACACAACTTTTCCCCCGTCTTTTCTTTCCCATTTGTATTTCTCACCCGTTTTTTTGGGGGAGGGGGGAAGGAGGGAGAGCGCGCGGCCGCAGCCCCTCGCGGAAGATGCGCCTATGGGAGGAAGAAATAAATAAACACGGCACCCGCCGGATCCGCATCCCGCCCCGGGAAGAACAATGCGGGCGGCGGGGAGAGGAAGCGTGGGGGGGTCCCGGGGGGGGGCCGGGGCTGGGGGGACGCGGCTGGGGGCGCCGGGGAGGCGGCGGGGCCGGTGGCAGAGGGCTGCCCGCGGCCCGCCGAGGGGTGGCACGGGAGGGCCGGGGGTCGGGCGGCCGGGCCGGGCGATTACCTGGGCACTGCGGAGCCGCCTCCCGCAGCCGGGCGTCCTCCGGCCGCTGGCGCCCGCCGCCCGGTCTCCCGCACCGGCCCGCCGCCCCGCCCCGCCCAGGGCCTCGGCCCGCCCAGCGCCTCGGCCACTGGACGCGGAGTGATGGGCATGAGCGACGGGCACCGCAACCAATCAGACAGCGCCGTGCCCAAAATGGTCCCGCCCCCTCTTCCCGCCGCTTGGCGCCCGTGGCACCATCCCGCCGGCGGAGGGCGGAGCAGGGCGGGACGAGACCGTGATTGACGGCATATTTGACCAATAAAAGTGAGGCACGGCGCTCCTTTTCACCAATAGGCAGGCGGGAGAGGTGGTGCTACTGGCTTTTTCAATGGTGTGGGCGTGGCCTGCGGCGCCCAATGAGAGGGCGCGGTCGGGAATTCAAACTGACAGGTGGGAGCGTGGCCGTTGGCCCGGACCGGGACGGGACCGGGACCCGGTTGGGATCGGGATCGGGACAGGATCGGGACCGGGGTCCCACCCGCCATGTCCTCCAGCGCCTGCACCTTCGAGGACCGGTGCGTGAGCGTGCTGTGCTGCCGCTTCTGCCGGCAGGTGCTGAGCTCCCGGGGAATGAAGGCGGTGCTGCTGGCGGACACCGACACCGACCTCTACTCCACCGACGTGCCGCCCTCGAGGTAAGCGCCGGGAAGGGGGAAAAGGGGTCCTGTCAGCCCCGGGGGACACGGCTGGAGGGTTCTCAGCATCCCCCCAAATGCCGGTGTCACCGGAGAACAGCCCCGCAGGACACGGGTCACCCCATCCCTACATGTCCAGCCCACCCACGGCGGGACAGCAAAACGGATGTCCTGTGCAGGGCAAACCCAAACTCCAATTTAACCCATCCCTGGGGATGACACAGGCTCGGCAGCCGCGGGAAGCTCCTCCCGCTCCGTCCCGAAGCGAAGATTAGAATGTGAAATAAAGACCCGCAAACAGAACAAACCTGATCTGTCACCAGGACTCTCCCCCAGCTCGGCCCAGCGCTGCTTTCCCATAGCGAGATTTGAATAGCAAGGAAATCAGGTTGTGAAATGACATGGTAATCACAGAGTACGGGCTGGAGAGGAGATAAGGAATCAAAGGTTTGGGGTTAAACATCCCAGCCTCGGGGGTATTGCTGTGTTTGTGAGCCGGGATGTGGCACAGCTCGGCCGTGTCCCCAGTCAGGGCTGTGACTGCCACTCCACACTGAGCCCCAGAGCCCCTCAGTACCAGGGCAAGCTCTGCTTTTTGCGGGTTATTTTAAGAGGATTTTTGATACTCACGCAAAGCCACGTGGGTCTCTCGCTACAGTTTCCGTGTGAGTAGGGCTGAGAGTCAAAAGGAAAACGGAACCGTGTGGCCTAGGGAGGTTTAAACCA
Source organism: Zosterops lateralis (assembly GCF_965231275.1). Taxonomy (NCBI): domain Eukaryota; kingdom Metazoa; phylum Chordata; class Aves; order Passeriformes; family Zosteropidae; genus Zosterops; species Zosterops lateralis. The sequence continues at coordinate 6,053,482 of NC_139786.1, forward strand.
CCCAGAGCCAATGGCAGCATCACTTTGTGGTGACTTCAAAGTCAGTGAGGTCGCTAGAGGACATGAAGGAACCACACTCACCCGTCAAGTTGAGAAGCGAGAAGAGAAAGAGAGAGTTTATTGTGATTTGGGGTTTAAATAGGGTTTGGAATTTGTTCAGGGATTGGGGGACGAGAGTAACACCTCTCTGACCCCAGTGGTCAACTTAGAAGTTTATTAATTTGTCCTTCCCCCTGGAAAGGAATGTGTATTTGCAAAACATCAGTCTTTAGTTTTATTACAATTGTAAGAAACCTCTAGTCCAAAAATAAAAACATCAGAAGGCTGAAAAATCAGGGCGACAAATGAGTCCCAGTGACCACCCCAACCCTAAACCTGGGTCCATTTCCTTCCTCCAGAACTGTCGACTTCATCGGGAGCTGCTACTTCACCGAAATCTGCAAGTGCAAGCTGAAGAACATCGCCTGCCTGAAGTGGTGAGCAGCACCAGGGCTGGTGCCACTGACGTGTCCCCTGTCCCCTCCTCGCTGTCACCTCCCACAGCTCAGGGATGGACGGACAGATTGCCTTCCCCTGGTGCAGATCTCACCCTGCTGGGGGGAGAAACTCAGCCCACCTCCCCCGGGCAAGGCTGCCAGGGTGTTTCTGTGCCCTGGTGGAAATGTGACAGCACAGTCAGGAGGCTCCTGGAAGCCTCTGTGCCACCTGCCCCATGAAATATCTGCCTCAACACCGAGATATCCCTGTGAACGAGGCCCCAGCGAGGAGCAGTTACTCATCTGCTAATTAATGGAACATCCTCTTGGCAGATCGGGGTGTTGGGAGCAGATGGAACACGCTGTTGCTGAAGTTCTCCCAGTTCTTTTATCCTCCTTATTAATGCCTGATATTTAAGGGTGAAAACAACAACTCTCAAATAGCTCCCAGTTATCTGAGAGGATCTTTTCAGCCCCCCTAGGAGAGATTTTTTTACCTTTCTCAGATTTGAGCACAATAATTGTGATAGGGACACAATGTTTTGGTTTTTAGACAGAAAAAGAGAAATAGAAATATCAGCGTATATGAAAATGGATAAATGGTTATTGTGGTTTCAGTCTAGGAGAGTGGATAAGGGTCAGTAATCAAAGGGGTCAAAAAGGCTCAGAGGAGCTGTGGCTGCCCCATCCCTGCAGTGCCCAAGGGCAGGTTGGAGCACCCTGTGACAGTGGAAGGTGTCCCTGCCCATGGCAGGGGGTGAAAACTGGATGAGATTTAAGTTCCTTTCCAATCCAAACCCTCCCATAATTCTGAGTTTCATCACTCCTTGCTGCTGGTACCCTCCTGTGCACAGTGCTTGTGCACAGGTGGATTTTGGGTGTGAGGAACTCCTCTGCTGGCTGGAACCACCGGCCTTCCAAATGAAAACAAATAAAGAAACCCCACCAGTGTTTGTTGGTATGTAAACTAATCTGGGTTACACAATTTCGGTTACTAAACACTTCCCTGCCCTGCCAAAGATCCAAAACTCAGATATTCTGTAACTCCCAACAGATGTTCCCTATATATTTAAGATACTTGTTTAACCCTGTTCCCTCACCTCCATCCAAACACCAGAGTTACATAACGCTCTGGCGCCGGGGGCTGTTTAACTGCAGCTGGAAAAGCCACCTTTTCCCCAGGCTCACTCTTTTCCCTTCTCTTTTCCCAGTGGGAATGTTGTTGGCTACCACGTCATCTGTCCCTGCAAGCCCTGCCTGCTGTCCTGCAACAACGGCCACCTCTGGATGTTCCACAGCCAGGCCGTGTTTGGCATCAACAGGCTCGACCCTTCTGGTGAGGGGACACCAATTTGATTCCTTTTCCCCTAAAATCCCAACTCCCCATCCTCACTAGGCCAGAGCATTGGGAGGGAGGCTGGCACATGGAGGAATTGCTGCTGATTTAGAAAACCACAGTGGGGCAGGCAGCTGTGGATGAAAATTTCAGTGTAAATCACTCCTAACCTCCCCCTCCATAGGCATAAATCAGGATTTTCTGCACCAGGATAAACACAGGTTTATTTTTAGTGGTGAGGATGGTTTTGCTGCTCCGTCAGGCAGCTGTCAAGGGGCATCTTGGGGTTTTTTTTGGGCGAGTCACTTTGTTGAGTTGTCACTTTGACCCTCCCTGAGTCCTCCTGAGCTGGAATTGCAGCTCCTGCATCCTGGTGGGAGGGGTGCCAAGTGTCTGGCAGCGTTGGATCCCCAGGAATGCAAAGCTCCCTGATAAAACCACCCTGCCCAAACCTTGCAGTGTCACCTGTGCCTCACATCGATGCTGCTAACAAACAAAAATCATTGGCAATACCTGCCTGGATTGGTTATATAAATATTTTTGTGGGCAGGGGATTTGTCCTCTGAATTGAGCTGGGGAAAAAACAAAAATAAACAACAACACTCCCAAGATCACTTTGAAGGAAGATAGAAAATAGATTTATTCATCATGAACGTGACTTCCTGGGTTTTGCAGGGATTATTTTGTCTCAAAATAGACAGTTGTGCAACTTCAAAATAAGGTCACAATCCAAAAATACCTTTTTTCTTTTTTTTCCCTCCTTTGTCTCCTTCCCACCAGGTGTGAATGTGTTGCTCTGGGGCAACCTGCCAGATTTGGAGGAGAGCACAGAGGAAGACACGTCCTGCACCTCTGAGGAGGAGTACATCAGATAAATGTCACCTGCAGGATCTCCCCTCCTCTTGTGGCCTGGCTCTTTGCTTTGGATTTATTTCAGTTCATCCCATCAGAGCTTAAAAAACAGGCCAAAACCTCGGGAAATCTGGGGAAAAAAAAACTAAAAAAGGGAATTCTTCTTGTTCTTTCCTTGTCACCTTCCCTGGACTCCTGAATCTGCCTCCCCTCAGCAGAAACACCTTGGAGATGCAAACACAAAATGCATTTACTGAGCTCTATTTTCCTTTCTATTCTTAACCCTCTCCAGCTGATAATCCTTCTTTTCTTCTTTCCTAAAGCACTTTTCACAGAGCAAAACCTCTCAGCTGCTTTCAGTTCAAAAAAACCACCCCAAAACCTTCAGGAATAATCAGCCAGGTCTGGGGAGCTCTGGAGGAGCCTCCAAGTTTTGCTGCTCTGGCTCAGTGGTCTCCTGCTCTCTGCACCCCAGGGTGCTCCTAAATGTGCCCTGGGAAGCCTTTTAGAGCCTTTACATCTTTATTTTTCAATACTTTCAGGGTTCTGTCTCCACAGAGATCAAGTTCATGATTTTTTCTCCCCAATAAAACCTAAAGTCTGCAGTTTCTTGGTAGAACTTCAGGGCTACAGTGGAGTTTTTCTTCAGGGCACCAATAAAACCCATACATTTTCGTATATATATATATACATATACATACATACATATATATATATGTATAAATTTATATATATATATATATATATATATATATATATATAATTCTTCCCCCTCTCCAAAACAAAACTTACTCATGAAATCGGGTCTTTTTAGAGAAAGAAAAAGAAAAATTAAAAAAATTCCATCCTGAGGTGCACAGACAATGTGGTTCCTGTAGGTAATGAATTCAAAGCTCATTTTCTGAGTTGTTAACAAACCATGATGTTTCATTTCTGGACTAAGTTTTGTCCCCTTCAGCTACTCACCTGAAGGCCAGTAACAAAAAATCCCAGGTAAAATCACGTCAGAGAACAGAGGACACTTTTAAATTTGGATTGATGCTGAATAAATCCCTCTGTAGCCTCTTGTGATACTTGACAGGGGTGCAATGAATACAGAACTGAATTGTCTCCATATTTTTACTGCTCCTATAATTATTTCTTAATTAATGGTACTACCTCTTCTGCACTGTTTAAATGTATATTGGTGTATATTTGTGTGTGTCTTGTTTTGAGTTCCTGTGTTGTGTCTGCCCAGGAAATAAAAGCTTTGGACTCTGGAGTCTTCAGGGCTGTCATTAATATGGATGTGTGATGATCTCTCAGATAATCAAAACAATGAAACAGCATCTTGGATTAAAAGAGGAGAATAATTAGGGTTTTAGTATTATGGATTTGTTTTAGACAACCCAAAAACAAAATCACCTTAGGCTGACAAACCTGACAGTTCCCCAGTCTCAGTTAACCCTTCTATAACCCAATATGCCATTTTTTGCCAGGCTCCTGTGATCACTGCAGCACCAAGCTGCCAAGGTGACACCTCGAATATTTTTTTTTTTTAACAGAATTCATGAGCTAAAAATAAATCTGATTGTTTTTGCATGAGCACTACACTAGTTCAGACATAATTGTGCCTGTTGCCACTCCAGCACTTGTGGCTCATACCCTCCAGCACTGTGAGCCAGCAGGGGCAGAGCTCATCTCCCCAGGGAAGCTGAGGGTGAGTTCCTCCCCAGCAAGTCTAGAATTCTGCTTTTGCTCCCCATCTGTCCACACAGAACTGGAAGTTCTACCATGAATTGGCCTGTGTAATTAAAGCAATCCACCTCATCAGCTGGAAATTAGGAGTGAGGCAGTTTTAAAGGAGCTCAGTCCTTCCTTGATGACAATAAAGAAGTTGTAGGTGTTACACACAAAGTATGTAAATATCCCCCATTGCCCCAGCTGCCATGAGTGTCACCAAGGTAATCAATCATGTCCAGGGCTGCTCCTTCCTGTCTGAAATTAAAATAAAGAACTGATTGAGCAGTTAGTGTTCAAGCCACAGCAGCTCATTCACAGAGCCCCAAAGTCTGGGGCTCAAAAGTTTTGATTTTTCCAAGGATCTCTGTGGTTATGGACAGATTTAATCCCAAACTGGCACAAAACCAGATCAGTATTTCTAGAAACACTCCCAGGTCCTTCACCCTGCCCAAAGCTGTGTTTGAAATAAACTCAGCTCAAGTCTTTGCTTTGTTTTCTCTGGGGTTTTTTGACACATAAAAGGTGTTGGAGCCCTGGAATATGCCACGGATCACCTGGAGGGAGTGGCTGCAAAGCCTCTGGTGTAAAACCACATCAGGAGAGATAATGGAGATAAACCAAAGGGGATAAATTCAGTGGCAGGGCCATGGTCAGGCTGATCCAGATGTTGATCCTTTTTGGGAAGGATTTCCCAGGGAAATTGGATGAGATCTTTGCCGAGCAGCCCCTGAATCACAAGGCTGCAAAACAAGAAATACATCCTAAGGCCTTTCCCTCTGCTCATCAAGGTACAGAGCAATTAAAATGTCTCTAATCAGCTGTGGGTTCTTTTAGGAGGGGCTGAACACCAGGCAAAAGGTCCCAGATTCTGAGTCAGAGCTCCTGCAAGGCTCTGGAGTCTCCTGGCAGAGCCCATCCCTCTGTGCCCATGGGCCACCCCAGACCTCAGCCCTGCAGATGTTAACAAATTGTGCAACCCAGACTTGTGGGTTCAGGGTCACAGCCTTGTTTGGATGGAAACACTTGGAGCTGGAGTTCCAAAAGGGGCCGAGGATGGCCAACCTCAATCTGATTTTTGAGTCGCAGTTTTGATTTTTGTGTGATCACTGTTATTGAGAGCCAACCCTTCTCCTCCCTGCAGTGCACAAAATCAGCTGGAGGGCTGGAGGAAAGCCAGAGCAAGACAAATTTATACCCCCTCCATAATAAATAAGATTTACTGGGAGAAAAAAAGCCCATTTAAATCTTCTTCCTTATTCCAGCAGAGCCTGAAACCTCATCACAGCCTCACGTTTATGTCCCACTGTCCATCCCAGAGTGATTTACAGTGACAAACAGGAATTCTCCTGGCCCTGAGCTGCAGCCAAGGGCAGCTGCCAAGCAGAGAGTGGCTGGGCAGGGCTGAGGCACCAGCCTGGGATCGAGCTCAGGGTGTGACCTCCATCAGCACAACCTGATCCACCCAAAAACACCCCAAAAACCACCTGAGATACCAAAAAGTACCCTCAAATCCACCTGAAACACCCAAAAATACCCCCAAAATCACCTGAAATACCAAAAAAAATACCCTCAAAATATTCCACAGCCCACCTCAAGACACCCCAAATCCCCCAAATATCCCCTGAAACACCTGAAACACCCCCAAACTCCCCCAAATCCACCTGAAATACCGAAACAATCCTCTAAAACCACCTGAAACATCCAAAAATACCCCCAGAACACCCCACAGTGCACCTCAAGACACCCCAAATCCCCCAAACATTCCAAAACCACCTGAAACAACCTCCGAACCCTAAAGAAACAACAAAAAACACCTAAACTCACCCAAAATACCACTAAACCCACCTGAAACACCCCAAGAACCCAATAAAAATCACCCCAAATCCCCCCAAAACCACCTGAAATACCAAAAAATACTCCAAAATCCACCTGAAACACTCAAAAAAAACCCTCAAAACTCTCCACAGCCCACCTCAAACACCCCAAACATCCCAAAAAACACCTGGAACACCCCAAAAACCTTAAAAACCCCAAAGAATACCCCCAAAACAGCTGAAATTCCCAAAAAGTACCCAAAACTTCACCTGAAGCACCCCCCAAAATCCCAAAAAATCCCCAAAAATACCCCCCAAAACACCTGAAATACCAAAAAATACCCCAAAATCCACCTGAAACACCAAAAAAAATACCCTCAAAATATTCCACAGCCCACCTCAAGACACGTCAAATCCACCAAACATCCCAAAAACCACCTGAAACACCCCAAAACCCCTAAAAAACCCAAAAAATACCCCCAAAACACCTAAACTCACCCAAAATGCACCTGTAACATCCCAAAACCCCCTAAAAATTCCAAACAATGTCCCCAAAACCACTTGAAATACAAAAAAAACCAACCAACCAAAAAAAAAAAAAAAAATCACACCTGAAACATCCAAAAAATACCCTCAAAACCCCCTAAACTCCACCTTAAAAGGTTTTGGGGTGAGTCATAAATCTATCCCTCTATGGCAGCACCTGCTGGGGTTTGGGGTTCATTTTTACACCAGGGCATTCTCCACCTGCAGGGCAGTGTGGGGACAGCTTTGTGAACCTCACAGAAATCCTTTTTTGAGGGGAAAAATAAGTCCTGATCTCTTGCATTTCTCTGTTCCTGGAGGGAAATGCCAATTAAAATAAAACTGGCACAGTGAGTGCAGGGATCCTTCCCTGCTGGGCCACGGCAGAAGCTGATTAGTTCATCCCTCTCCAGCATATGGCCTGCCTGGGAAAGGGAAATTTCCACTAGAACAGGAGAGAGCAGCAGAAATTCAGGTGTTTGTAGCCCTGAGGTGTTTTGGTTTTCTGAAATCCTTTTCCCAGAGAATTTTCTGTAAACAAGAGTAATGTTTTTGTAACTGTAACTTTGTTTTCATTCCTTTCCCCGGGAGGGACTTCTCCTTGCTGTCCCTCTGCTCTGACCAATGGGAGTGAAGAGGTTTGTCTTTGTGTCACCAATCCAATTGGTCTGTGTGAAATAGTGTAAAAGGGAGACACATCCCAGAAATAAAGGAGTCCTTTTCAGCCTTCTGAAGTCAGTCTGTGTCATTGTGGTGTAAAACAGCCTCAGCTGTTCTGGGGCTCTCACCACAATTTCCCCCAAGAAAAGCTGGTCCTGGTTGTGTTGGGGACAGAGAGCTCCTGACACAAGGACAAGTTTAATAAGAGTTAAATTTGAGTCGGATCCACCTGATTTTGCCTCATCATCTGTCCTGCTCTCAGAGCAAACACCACCCTCCAGCCACAGACTGGCCAGGCAGGAAAAGGGTTTTGGGACCAAACCACAAGGGGACAAAGCCCCTTTCCCACCCCTTTCACTTTTTTTTAGGGATTTCACCAGAGCTGTTCCTTCCCCACCCATTTATTTCATTTCAAAAAGCACAGATTCAGTTCTGAGGCTCAGCCAGGCTTCGACAGGAAGGAGTCTGCTCTGAGGTTCCTGCTGTGCTTGCAGAATGCACCCAGAAAAACCCCCCTCAGCCAGGCTGGCAAGGGAAGAGCCAGGAGCTTGTGTGCCACAAGCTGCCTCGGATGTGAGCAGTGCCAGCCCTCCTTGGCCACGTTAAAAAAACACCCCAAACCACTCAGAGACAGCACAGATGGGATCCATCCCCAAACCAGGGCTCAGGATGCACCTCCAAACCCCAAATATTCAATCAAATCCCAAATATTCAGTCAAACCCTGTATATTCAATCAAAATTGAATTGAATTGTTCAGGACTCTGAATTCAAATTTTTTTTCAAAATTCAATTCAAAACCCTGGGCCTTTCAATTATTAAATTTTTGAATCTCTTTAGGGCTTTGAGCAGTTCATTGATTCCCTTGCAGGTGGGCACGGAGCACGGGGATTGTTTTAGACCCTCCACAACACCAAAGCTGCAATAATTTTTCCTCCCAAAGGCAATAGGATCAGAGAATTGATTTGGTTAAAAATGCAGATGGAAAGGCACAGTCACAGCTGAGGGGAGGTTGTGAAAGCTCCTGCAGATTCAGTCTTGCATCCACTCGTCTTTGATGAGAACCCAAAATGTTGGGAAAAAAAATGAAGCAATCTGCTCTTGTGCAAAGCCCACCATAAGACTTTCCATGGTGTTGCTCCATTCTTTCTTGGACCCCAGGTTGGATGTGAATTTTACTCTGTAAAGTAGATTTTTACACTGCTCCAAATTTTACCCAGAGCCCAAATTGCTTTCTTTGTAGCTGAGAATTTAAAATTCAGATGAATACATGTTTTTTCCTCTCCCCTGCTAGCAGAAGGCAGCATTCCTAAGTGGCAGGAAGTCTTTATTCAGCAGAATACGTCCAATTTTTTAATTCCAGTCCTTATGGGAAATCAAAATTTAAAAACTGCTTAAAAGCAGCTGGTGCTGGCCTTGATAAGAACCCTTTTACTTCCCTAACTGGATCGAATTTTGATTTGATACAAACATGCCAGCCATGCAGGAGCCTGAATTGCTGCTTTCCTTTGCACCCCCCTGACGGCACAAAAACCCTCCTCAGCAAACTGAGCTGCAGGTCAGCCCCAAACCCCACAGGATTTTATAACCAGCAGCTTTGGGAGAGCATCAGGTGCTCTGATAACCCCTCCTGCAGCCCTGCAGCCTCCTCCTGCTCCTGCCAGGGGCTCAGACGGATGGCTTTGGCATTATTTAGATATATTTATATATTTATATTTATTATATTTATTATCTATATAATATATATATTATATGTATCATATATATTATATGTATATTATTTTCTATAATATATATTATATTCTATATTATATTATATTAAAAAATAATATGGACTCTGAGTTTTGGGGTTTTGTTTTCAGTGGGCACTGATGACTCTGCCATTAATTGCAGCAGGTACTGATGGCTTTGGCATTTATATATATTTATAATTTTTATATATCATATATTATCTATATAATATATATTATATGTATCATATAGAATATATTATATAAATATATACATTATTATATTAAAAATAGTATGGTCTCTCTGAGTTTTGGGGTTTTGTTTTCAGTGGGCACTGGTGGCTTTGGCACTAATTGCAGTGGGCACTGATGGCTTTGGCATTAATTATATTAATACTATATTTTCTATTATATTTTATATAATGGCTTTGGCACTAATTTCAGTAGGTATTGATGCCTTTGCCATTAATTGCAGCAGGCACTGATGCCTTTGGCATTATTTGCAGTGGGCACTGGTGGCTTTGGCACTGGAGGTGTCCCTGGTCATGGCAGGGGTGGGGTGAGATGATTTTTAAGGTCTTTTCTAACCCAAACCATCCTGGGATTCTCCAGCTCCCACAGTCTGAGCAGGACACCCGCACCTATGCAGGGCAGGAGGAGGGTGAAGCACCCAAAAAGGAGCTGGGGGTGCAGCAAACCCACACCTGTGCACGTTTCCTGGGGATCCTGGACCCTCCTGGAGTTGCCACCAGGCCACAGAATCAGAGGCAGCAGAGTTGTGCTCCACAAACCTGCATCAGGAATGATCCCAGGAAACCCGGCTGGATTTGTAACTTCAGCCAACAGTGAGGACAGGAAGGTTCCCCAGCAGAGCACAGAGGGTTTATTTCCCTGATAACAGTGAAATAAAGACAGCAGGGGAGAGCAGGAGCTCCCTATCCACGGGGAGAGGGGAAGGGACTCTGAGATTTGAAGGCGTTCACCTTTAGGTTATAAGCAGCTTATCTCAGGCTGCTCCATATGTGGTCTCCTTGGGAACGGAGGCAGACAATAATAAATCAGATGTGCCAGCCTTTATCAGAAGTTCCAACCAGCCAAAAAACATCAGCTCCCCTCCCAGTGCCAAATGAGCTTTGCAGGGCCAAGCCTGGAGTCACTCCTGAGGCACGCAGCGGGGTCAGACACACCAGATTAAAACTCCACCACTGCAAAGCTCCAAATAATGCTCATCTCACTGCTCCTCATTCCTCTGCCCTCCTGCAGCCACGGGCTCTTGTCAGAACCTTCAGAAAAAGGCAAAAAAATAAAAAGAGAACAAAATCAACCTGGCATTTTGTGGGCACGGTTGCTGCACACATCAGGGCAGCATCTGCATATCGTGCCCAGTCAGCCACAAAAAGAAGCCAAGCCCTTCTCCTCAGAGTCTGGGGCATGGAGGAGATTATTCTTGTCTCAGTCTGAACGGGGAGGGGGGGAAAAAAGCAATATATGGGTAAGAGTGGTGGTAGGAATAAAAACAGCTTGAGGAAAGTCAGCAAGATCAGTGCATGAATATTCTCGAAGTGCAGAAATCCTGCCAGACACAGGGGGAAGAAATCCAGACATTTCACATGTCAGGAATAAAACCATCCCCACCAAAACCTTGTTTTTTTCAAACGGGGGAAAATTTCCCAGCCAGTTCCAAAATGGTTTTTTGTGTGACCAGAAGAATGTCATGGCAGGAATCGTGGGGACAAAGACCTTGGTTTTATTTATAGGGGGTCTGGGCAGGGAAAAGCAACAGCAGAGACATCAGTGAGACCCATTTATCCCAAAATTCTGGCTCTGGTGGCATCAGAAGCGGGTTTGGAGCTGGGCTGGGAGCAGGTGGGGGAGATGGATGGGAGCAGAGCCAATGTCTGGACATGGCTTCACTCGTGGCCCAGCAGAGGAAAATGTCACCTTTTCCCAAGAGGAAAAGTCATCCTTTCCCCTGAACTTTGTGAATCGTTCAGTCAATTAAAAAAATCCCAAAATAAAGCAGATAACAGAGACCTGGCCATGTGCTGGCACCTGTGTCTGTCAGAGTGACTGCAGTGACAGTCACTGTCCCCGATGTGACAACCCAGCCCCTGCTGGCTCAGACCCCTCGGGCAGTGAGTTTTGGAGCCCACCCGAGTGTGACCTCAGGTAGAAGTGGTGTCCCCCTCCCCCGGCACTACAGACCCCCAAAACTGCCTGAGACCCCTCCTTATTCACTGCCTGACCCAAAACTGCCTGTGACCCCCTTCAAACACTGCCAGACCCAAAAACTGCCTGTGACCCCACCCCATTCACTGCCAGACCCAAAACTGCCTGTGACCCCACCCCATTCACTGCCAGACCCAAAACTGCCTGTGACCCCAACCCATTCACTGCCAGACCCAAAACTGCCTGTGACCCCACCCCATTCACTGCCAGACCCAAAACTGCCTGGGACCCCCTTCAAACACTGCCTGGACCCCATCACTGCCCGTGCCCCCTCCCCATTCATCAGCAGACCCCAACGCTGCCCGAGCCCCTTCCCCACTCCCTGCCAGACCCCAGTACTGCCTGTGTCCCTCACTGTGCCTGTGTCCCCGTTATCCCCTTGCACAGTGGGGGACAGTTTTCCCTGTGTCCCCCAGCTGTCCCCGTGTCCCCCATTCCCTGCCCGTGTCCCCGTGTCCCCCTCACTGTCCCCGTGTCCCCGTTCCCTGCCCGTGTCCCCGTGTCCCCCATTCCCTGCCCGTGTCCCCCTCACTGTCCCCGTGTCCTCCATTCCCTGCCCGTGTCCCCCATTGTCCGTGTGTCCCCCACTGTCCCCGTGTCCCCCATTCCCTGCCCGTGTCCCCCATTGTCCGTGTGTCCCCCACTGTCCCCGTGTCCCCCATTCCGTGTCCCCAGCCCAGCGCAGCCGGGCCCGCAGCGCCCCCTCCCGGCCCCGCGGGGCAGCGCCCCGGCCCCTGGCGGCCTCATTAGAGCCGCTTTAATTCCGTTTTTTCCTTTGTTTCTCTTCGTTTCCGGCAGGTTTTATTTGGGTTTTTTGGGGGGGTTCAGTATTTTTACCTACAAGGTGTGGTACAAACAGAGCCAGGTTTTATATTTCAGTTGAATTTCTGCACAAAACAGCCCCACCAGCTCTGACACTGCTCCCACCAGCCCATCCCAGTTTGGGATTTCCATCTCTCCCTTTGCCCCTAAATCACAACTCAGGCCCTTCTGAGGTCATCCCCCGTTAGCGAACTAAGAAAATCAGGAGGGAAATAGTCAGCAGAGCACCAGAACTGGATCGTTTAAAGCCTTTGCTGAAGTTTTCTAGATGGTGTTTTCATTGAGGTTACAAAGCTTTTTGCAGCTGTGTTTGAACTTTGTGGCTGTGGAAAGCCCTTCACCAAAACAGATTTGAAACACTGGTAACTATAAAATATATTTAATATATTTTAATATATAAATATATATTTAAACATGTATATTTAAATATATTTAAAATACTGGTAAGTATAGAATATATATTATATATTTATATTTTTATACTTAATATATAAAAACATGCTTAAAATATATAATAATATAATATAATATATATTATATAATATATCGTATAATATTATAATATTGTATCTATATTATAATATTATAATTGTTATAATATTATCGTTATATATATTTATATTTTAATATAGTTGTTATTATTAGTAGTAGTAGTATTGTTGTTGTTGTTATTATTATTGTTATATATCCATCACTGGCCAAACTGAGACAAGCCCTGACGAACCCAATCTCTGGAATTTGGCTCCCCATTGGGCTCAGGGGATGCTCACAGGCCTGTTTTCCTGCAGAAGTGGATAAAAAGGTAATGAAAAGCCATTTAAATGCAATTAAAGAGCTCCTTTCCTACCTGACTCCGTAAAAAAAAGGAAGGAGCAGCTATGGAGGGGTCACTCAGGGGAAGGGCCTTTAGCAGAGACAATCATGGGTGAGGCTGTTTTACACCACAACGACACAGACTCTGAACTTCAGAAGGCTGAAAATGACTCCTTTATTTTTGAGATGTGGGGGATTTTATACTATTTTACACAGACCAATTGGATTGGTGAAACAAACTTCTTCACTCCCATTGGTCAGAGCAGAGGGACAACAAGAAGAAGTCCCTCCCAGGGAAAAGAATGGAAACAAAGTTACAGTTACAAAAATGCGTCTCTTGCTCACAGAAAATTCTCTGGGAAAAGAATTACAGAAAACTGAAAACATTTCAGGCACAAAACCAGGGCTCCACACGGGCACCAGGATTCTAGAACACCCCAAAAGCAGCACTCAGAATTCACCAAGATTTAAACCTGGAGCCACTCTGAGCCCCCAGTGCAGCCCTGCCAGTGGCTCTCCCTCCCTCCAGCACCCCCAGCAGCAGAACTGAGCTGATTCCCTTGGATTATTCACAACCAGCCCTGCCTGAAGCCGGGCAGATGAGGGCAGGGATGAGATTTTCCGAGGCAGCAGAGTCAGCTCCTGTTTGTTCATTAACACTTAGGGAGCTTTAAACATTTCCCAGCAGTGTCATTGCTGCTCTCTCTCTCTCTCTCTGCTGACAGACTCTGCTCCTCTCCAAACTGAAGTCCAAGACAAAACAACAATAAAACAAATGATAAAACAACATTAAAACCCTCCATGGAACCTTTCATGGCCTCCCAGCAGTGAACACTTTTCCGGGACTTATTAACCAGCTCCCAGCTTGTTCTCCGAGTAATCGGTTTGCACTTCAAAGCCTCTGCCAGCAGACAGAGCTAAACGATGGTGTTCGACTCAATCATGCAGAAAATTAATTAGTTTGGGGGCAGGACAGTGGGTATTGGTTGTCAAAAGTTGGGATATTTAATGCTAGATGGGGTTGCTCGGGGGCTCTGGGGAGCCTTTAACTTCCCAAGCAAATCCTCTGATGTTCTGGATGTGGGGATGTTCTTGTGTGGGGTGGGTGGGAAGGGAGGTAGTGGCTCCCGGCAGGGAAGGGGTCAGGAATGGCAGAATTGTCCCTGGAGGAGCAAAAGGCTGTGCTGGTTCCCCATACGGGATTGCTCCCACACTTCGATAAATGCACATTTGCCAAATTAGACACAGATCAGGCCAGATGTCAACAGATGCTGCAGAAAACCCCCAGTGTTATAAAATTAGAGAATTCCAGGATGGTTTGGGTTGGAAAGGATCTTAAAGCCCATCCAGCTCCACCCCTGCCCAGGGCAGGGACACGTCCCACTATCCCAGACTGTCCAACCTGGCACTTCCAGGGATGGGGCAGCCACAGCTTCTCTTATAATTCCTTTAAATTCCCCCCAAAGAGCTGCTCTGCACCTCCAGCTGTGGCTGAGACATCTGGCAGAGGTGTCTGGAGGCCAAGGTTCCCAAGAGGTGACCAGAGGAGCCCCAGGGATCTCTGAGCCCGGATCCTGTTCCTCTCAGACCAGCAGGAGGGAAAACAGCATCTGCCTCATCCCCCAGAGCAGGTCACTCCAGGGAACGGCCCTTTGTCCCCAGCATCTCTGGTTTCCCTGGGATAATCCCGTCCCAATTAGCTTTTGAGGATTTCAGAATTAATTTCATTATTTTTCAGTCTCTCCATCGAGGCCAACGATGCCCTGGGAGCTGGGAGGACAGTGGGGCTGCTGGAGCCTCACTTGGCTGAACACAAGGGGTTTAACAGCGATTTTCACATCTCATCTCAATCCAACACTGAGCTGTAAATCTGCCCCTCGCCGGGGCAGGGCTGGGTCACACCTGAGTGTGACAACACCGGGGTTTCATCACACCCCGGGGTGGGATTTGATGTCCTGGAGAGATGGGGATCATCAGCTCCGGGTGCTGTTCCAGGTTTGGGGCTGAGCTCCCCAGATAGAACATCCAGAATATCCAGGCACAGAATATCCACTAAAAACAGGGATCTGAATGGGCCAAGAAAAAGCAGAACCACACACAAACCCCCACTCCATTTGGAAACAGAGCTATGACCAGAATATGGAATATATGTAGCAGATATGGCCTATAGCTATAGCCCAGAATATGTACCAGAATGTGGAAAATATACCATAAATATTATGTAATATTTATAGATATAATATAATATAATATATATTGTATTGTATTTACAGTATATTGTATTGTATCTACAATATATCATATTATATATATTATGTTTATATATATTTATATTTTATCAATATTATATTTGTTATATCTGTTATAGCTATCATATAGATATATCTATGATAGATATAATAGATATATCTATTATATATAATATATATATTATGTATTTATATAATATATATATTATATATTATATATTATGTATTTTTATATATAAATACATATCTATTATATGTTTCATTTATATAATATATATTCCAATATATTATATTATATTATATTATATTATATTATATTATATTATGTTATATATTCCAATATTATATTATATTATATTATATTATATTATATTATATTATATTATATTATCTCTGAGTTTTGGGGTGGTTTTTGTTTCTTTGTTTGCCAATAAACCTATGCAAAACCTCAACCACACATAAAAAACACAAGGCACAACCCCTCAAGCATCTCCCACCTAAACCCAGTTGTGAGTCTCCATGCCAGGAGGGGCCCAGGCTGCAGAACCCGAGATTTTGCTGCTCCCACAGCAATCCCCAAACCCTTCTGTCCATACAGAAACCCCAGAGACAAACCCCCCGTGGCTGCTCCCCCTGGGTGATGATTTTATTCATGCTCCAGACACCAGTGGAGGAATCCCTGAGCTCAGTTTGTGTCTGGGCTGAGGGAGGGAAGATCCATCACAGCCACAATTGTGTCCGGCCCTGCTGAGCTACAGGTGCCAGAGCCCTGTGCTCCGCAGGCTCCAAAAATTCCATTTCTCTGCCACGTGGGCCAACAATTCCCATTCACAGAGGCTCTGAACACATCTCCGAGGCCTCTCGGATGTGCCGTGCATGGAAATCGCTCCCAGAGATGCTCAGCAATTAACACCGAGCGTGCAGGGAGCAGAGACAAAGCCTTTGTCTGCTGATGTTCAACGATTTCTTCTTCTTTTTTTGGTGGCACAGAACCACCTGCCACAGCCTGATCCAGCCTTTGGCTAAAAAAATCACTCAGTTTATGAAAATAGGTGTTACACTCCTCTCGGTTCAGCGATATCAGGCACTTAGAGGCGCCAAAGCAAGGTCATTAAATCAGATTTTTGGGGAGGATTCGCCACTCCTGTTCCACACTCCTCGGATTTCTCAGTGGGCAATGAGGATGCGGTGAAAGGATTTGTTTTTGTCAGAGCTCCTTGACCACCGGCTTTGTCATCAAAGTCACCCTTCTCTCTTGTCCTGGCTGAGAAATCCTGGTCTGCAAGAGGCTCCTCGGAGACTCTGATTTGTCATAAACCACAGGTCCCTCTCCAAAGAAATCAGACCTTCAGCTCCACAAGGAGAAGTTAAAAGTGGAGATGCAAAGACTGCTCAGCTCTTGTGAATTTTAAACCCCATTTCCCACAGAGCTGAGATCCCTGAGCACCAGGACATGGACCCGAGTGGGGCGAGGAACATCCCCCCGCCTGTCACACCAATACAAACCGGGATTATCCCAAATTCCCACCTCGTTCAGCACCCCCGATTATGGGAATGGTGTCCAGGGGGGGCTTCACACCGCCCAGGGCAGGGCAGGGACAGCAGAGCTCAGAGCTGGGCTCTCCCAGGGGCAGAATCCATCCCAAAGGGCTGATCCCACATTTTCCAGCCCCTTCCCTTTCCCCAGGCCTGATCCCACATGTCCCTGACCCCTTCCCTTTCCCCAGGGCTGGCCCCACAGGTTCCTGACCCCTTCCCTTTCCCCAGGGCTGGCCCCACACGTTCCTGTCGCTGACCCCACAGTTCCCAGCCCGTCCCCTTTCCCCGTGTCCCCCCCCGGCTGTGGCAGCCCCGCAGGACGCGCTGTGCCCCCGCTGTACTTTGTCACCTCCTGCTCAGACACGTCCCCCGGGCAGGGGATTAAGGAGCATTAGCTGCGCTCCCCGGGGCCGCCGGCGCAGATGGGAGCGGCTCGGGGATTAGCTCCTCTCGCTCTCCCAAAGGACGAGGAGGGGGATGCGGGGTGTGGAGGAGCAGGGAAGGGATCCTCGGCACAGCAGCTCGGTGGGGCGGGGGGGGATGTTTGGGGAGGTGTCACCTCTCCCCAAAACCACCGGGGTTCCCCGGGAGGCTGCAGCTGCGGGGAGACCCGCCGGCCCAGAACACATCTGGGGCAGCATTTTTGGGGCTGCTCCACATCTGGAACCTCCAGCCTGGCAAATCCCCGCCACGGCAGCATCATCAGAGCGCGGGAATCAACCCCAGAGAGGCGGGAATCCAACACCAAAGGCAGGGAACATCCCGGGGCCGCATCCCACTACCATCCCCAGTGCCATCCCCAGTGCCATCCCCAGTGCCATCCCACTGCCATCCCCACTGCCATCCCCACTGCCATCCCCAGTGCCATCCCCACTGCCATCCCAGTGCCATCCCCAGTGCCATCCCCACTGCCATCCCCACTGCCATCCCAGTGCCATCCCCAGTGCCATCCCCACTGCCATCCCCACTGCCACCCCCAGTGCCACCCCCACTGCCATCCCCACTGCCATCCCCAGTGCCACCCCCACTGCCATCCCCAGTGCCATCCCCAGTGCCATCCCCACTGCCATCCCGACTGCCATCCCCAGTGCCATCCCCACTGCCATCCCCAGTGCCATCCCCAGTGCCATCCCCACTGCCACCCCCACTGCCATCCCCAGTGCCATCCCCAGTGCCATCCCCACCGCCATCCCCACTGCCATCCCACTGCCATCCCCACTGCCGTCCCCACTGCCATCCCACTGCCATCCCACTGCCATCCCCAGTGCCATCCCCACTGCCATCCCCACTGCCATCCCCAGTGCCATCCCCAGTGCCATCCCCAGTGCCATCCCGACTGCCATCCCCACTGCCATCCCCACTGCCATCCCACTGCCATCCCCACTGCCATCCCCACTGCCATCCCCAGTGCCATCCCCACCGCCATCCCCACCGCCATCCCCACCGCCATCCCCACTGCCACCCCCACTGCCATCCCCACCGCCATCCCCACTGCCGTCCCCACTGCCGTCCCCACTGCCATCCCACTGCCATCCCACTGCCATCCCACTGCCATCCCCATTGCCATCCCCACTGCCATCCCCAGTGCCATCCCCACTGCCATCCCCAGTGCCATCCCCACCGCCATCCCCACTGCCATCCCCACTGCCATCCCCAGTGCCACCCCCAGTGCCATCCCCAGTGCCATCCCCACCGCCATCCCCACCGCCATCCCCACTGCCATCCCCACTGCCATCCCACTGCCATCCCCAGTGCCATCCCCACTGCCATCCCCACTGCCATCCCCAGTGCCATCCCCATTGCCATCCCCAGTGCCATCCCCACTGCCATCCCCACTGCCATCCCCACTGCCATCCCCATTGCCATCCCCAGTGCCATCCCCACTGCCATCCCCACTGCCACCCCCACTGCCATCCCCATTGCCATCCCCAGTGCCATCCCCACTGCCATCCCCACTGCCATCCCCAGTGCCATCCCGACTGCCATCCCCAGTGCCACCCCCACTGCCAGCCTCACTGCCATTCCCAGTGCCATCCCCAGTGCCATCCCCACTGCCATCCCCACTGCCATCCCCACCGCCATCCCACTGCCATCCCCAGTGCCATCCCGACTGCCATCCCCATTGCCATCCCCAGTGCCACCCCCACTGCCATCCCCACTGCCATCCCCACTGCCATCCCCACCGCCATCCCCAGTGCCATCCCACTGCCATCCCCACTGCTATCTCCAGTGCCAGCCCCTCCTGCCCGCGGAGCGAGGGGAGCCGGCAGCCCCCAGAGCTCCGCTCCCTGCGCAGCCCCGGCAGCAGCCGCACCATCGGGGCTCTGTTTCCAAGGAGATTTTCACACACTCTGATGGGGAGAGAAAAATGAATAAATAAATAAATAACCCCCACATTTCGTTGGAGCTGAAGGCAGCGATTCCGCTGGCGCTTCTCGCCTGTCGGAGCTAAACTGCGAGTGGAACTACAATAATGGGCGTTAATTTGGCTCATTTTGTGCTGTTCTCTACAGAATGAAATAAAAGGTGGCGAGAGAAGCAAAGGAGCTGCTCAAATGGCTGAAGGGAAGCGGCGCTTCAGTGACCAAGCCTCGATTCTGTGAATTTTTCTCTCAGCACCCCGAAGTCCCTTGGGTTGGCACCCCCAAAAATAATCGGGGTAAAACTATCCAGAGCGGGTGTGGAATTCCCGGTGTTTTAATTATTTAATAAATACTGCATTTATTAATTCTGCCATTTTAAATACTGCAATTATTTAATAAATACTTTAAATTATTTAATAAAAGCTGCCAAGTTTCCCTGTGTTTTCCCCGAGCTCGACCCTCAAACAGACGAGAACAAACCTCTCATCACCGAGCCTTGAACTTTGCCGCGGTGAAGCAAGTGTGGATTCCTGCAGAGGTTTCCCCCACCATCCATCATCCCCTAATTTATCGCCCCCCAGCAGCTGCTCCGTTCCTCTCCCAGCCCTGATTGATGCCTCTCCTACCTGGAGGGCGATGGGATCGGAATAACCGTGGGGTTTCCATCAGGGAAGGAGGGGAAGGGGACGCGGGGCAGGGCTGAGGTCATGGCGAGGTCCTGATTCACTCCCCCCTGGACTGAGATATTCCATTAATTCGTGTTTTAAACCCTGCGCCCTCCTTTGTCTGCACCAAGGGGAGAGAGGTTCCCCTCCCACTCCACCATCCCAGTTCCCACTGAGATTATCCCAGCCCCAGTTCCGGGATTCCCGAAGCATCCCAAGCTCCGATTATCCCAGTCTCAGTTCCGGGGTTCCCGAAGCATCCCAAGCTCCGATTATCCCAGTCTCAGTTCCAGGATTCCTGAAGCATCCCAAGCTCCGATTATCCCAGTCCCAATCCCAGGATTCCTGAAGCATCCCAAGCTCCGATTATCCCAGTCCCAATCCCAGGATTCCTGAAGCATCCCAAGCTCCGATTATCCCAGTCTCAGTTCCAGGATTCCTGAAGCATCCCAAGATCCGATTATCCCAGTCCCAATTCCAGGATTCCCGAAGCATCCCAAGCTCCCGAGCTGCTGAACCCATCCCCACACTGGGGACCAGGGAACCCTCCCCGCCACCGACTCAATTCCCCAGCCAGGATTTATTAAAACCATCCCAAACCCATCACTGCAGGCTGTAGGGCCTGCAAAATCTCATGCACAAATGAGATTTTTTTTCCACTGCATAAAGCAATTTAAAGGCCCTAAACGGCTCTTTCAGCCTGGCCACGTTGTCACCGTACCTGGGTGGGAATTCTGTCCCGGGTGAATTTTCCTTTCTCCTCTCCCTGTCCACACCACAGAGAGCACACACAAATTTCTCCCGCAGCAGAGGACAGAAAAAAAACCCATTTGTTTTTGTTTCCAGCCTTGAAACGTAATTTTAGTTGTTCCTCTGTATTTTTTTTTTCATTATTGATTTGAAGGTTGTAAAGCTCTTGGCCGTGTCTGGGTTTTTAAATGCTAATGATGGTAACAGCGGAAAGGAGAGGAGGGAGCAGGGGAGGAAATTGAAGCATTTCACAGCTACCCAAGTCTTTAAACATCCCTGGCTGCACCAGGAAACCAGCGGGGAGAGCTTAAGGATGATAAACAAGTCATTTGCTGTCCTGTAGCTCCAATTTTACCTCCCTCGCTCTGAGCAGGTTTGCTCACATTTGGGTCAGAATGAAAAGACCCAGCAAAAACAAGAAGGAAAAAGTGAACTCTGATGGAGTTATCAGTGCAATAACAGGGGTTTGGATTTGTTTTATTGGACAGAAATATCATATAAATAAATAATGTAAATATAAATAATATATTATATAATATATATAAATAATATAAATATAAAATATATGCATAATATAATATAAATATAATAGAACAGAAAATATCGACAGAAAGCTCCTGGTGCCTGGGAGGATTCTCTGGATGGTCACAGACCGTGCCAGGCACGGGAGGCTCCAAACCCCATTGCTGTGGGGTCAGTGGGTTTCACTGGTGATTCTGGGGATGATTCGGGGAGATTTGGGGTTTCTGAGTGGCCAGGGCTGTTCCAAACATTGGGGAGGGATGTTTTAAACCCCCAGCTTGGACACAGCCCCTCCAGCTCAATGTTCAAGGAAACATTTTTGAGCCCTGATCCTTTAAAAGGCAGCTCTGCCACAACCCCCTCAGCTTCTGTTGCTCTTCTTGCCAATTTTCACAGCTTTCCATGAAAATTCTCCTTCTGCCCGGCTCTGGGGCACTCCCCATGTGCTCAGCAGATTTATTTGTCCTCTCTAATATTAATAAGGAGTAGGGCTTTTAATTAAGTGGAAAAACCCCAATCTGAATGAGGGAACGGGGGGAGGAAAGGGTGAGGCTGGAAAAGGTGAAGCTGGGAAAGGTTTCACTCCAGGCTTTAAATGCTGGAAGCTCCTCTTCAGTGCCAGGTGAATATTTAGAGGCAGTTTAACATTTTTGGGGCATTTTCTGCGGTTTTAGAATGGCCCAGGACTTTTGGACTCCCATTCCCCGCCCATCACCCTGCAGGAAAATTTGTTTTCCCTCAGACAAGACACCACAAAGTGACTTCCCCAAGAGCAGTTCACAAACAAAAATTAAAACTGCATCAAGTTTCAGCAAAATTGTCCAAATTTGAAGGGGGATAAAAAGGGACAAAAGACAGGTCAACAGCAAGAGCAAGGTGGGCTTTGAAGTCTCAGCAGTTTATATTTTCAGGAGGTGGAGGGGGAGCCCATTCCTGGCTTCATTTCAACAGAGAGCTGGCATTTAATCCAACAGGAGAGCCCAGGAATACAAATTTAACCCAACAGGAGATCCCAGGAATTCCCAGCCCTCATTACTGCCCTCAGCCCTTCCAAGGAGACAACCCCAGGATGCTCCCGAGCAGTTGCAGCACCATTAATTTTACGGCATCTGAAGCAGCCCAAAATGACCAAATGTGCCTTTTCCTGACCTGAGCACCAGAAAACATTGCAGTGATTAAATGCTAAAGACAGCCCAAGCCTGCTCCGTGCTGTCAGCAATAAAATTTAACAGCAGCACACGCCACAAATGAAATATTTGTGTTGAGGAGGAGGCCAGAGCTGCACATAAACCCAAGCCAGCACATTTTATTTCTTAAACCAGCAGCTACCCACAACAACAAAGTCACCAGGTGCTGTGCCAGATGATTTAACAATCACAAAAGCTCTGCTTGTGCTGCCCAGGCTGAGTATGGAGTGCCAGCTGTAACAGGAGCAGCATTTTCTGGGATGGGTTTTGAACTAGAACTGCCAAAAATGAGTGGTGTGATGCTTTATTGTCCTGATAAAATGAATTTAGGGGCTTAGAAATGCAGTGAGGTGCTGCCTGTGGTCTCCCAGGAGGGGTCCCAGCAGGTTTCACCCCATTTCAGGGCTCACCCCACAGCAGGAATATCCAGGAGCATGGGGCTGAAATTTACCCCAACCCTTCATGGACATAAAAAAATCCATTGCCCAAAACCTGCGGGGTTTTTCCTCATCCCACAGCTCCTCCAGCCTCTGCTCCCAAGGCCTGGCTTAAGGAGGAACAGCCTAAACTGGGACCAGGCTGGGACAGTGCTGGGCCATCACTCACCTGGAACTCCTGGAGGAAATCCCAACCCTGGTGTTGCTGAGGCCTCAAAACGTTCAGCAAAGCCACAAATGAAAATGAGTTTATTTTCCATTCCATCTGGTAAAAAAAAAAAACAAAAAAAAAAAAAAACAAAAAAAAAAAACCAAAAAAAAAAAAAAAAAAAAACAAACAAAAAAAAAAAAAAAAACAAAAAAAAAAAAACAAACAAAAAAAAAACCAAAAAAAAAAAAAAAAAAAACAAAAAAAAAAAAAAAAAACAAAAAAAAAAAAAAAAAAAAAAAAAAAACAAAACAAAAAAACTCTTTCCTGTGGTGACATCTCTCTCCCCCTAAAGAAAACTGAATTTTCAGGTTCCAAGGGTGGTTTAGTTGTGATGTGAATCAGCTCCATTTTCCCCTAAGCACCCTTAAGGAAAAGAGCTCTCCTTGTAACTAAACTTGGGAAAATCTGGAGTAAAAGCTCTGACTTAACAAATCCAGAATATGCCAGAAAAAAACCCCCGACTTTGCCCTCAAAACCCTCTCAGTGTTTCTTTCTCTCTGCAGACTCTGCCCTTCCATCTCTGCCTCCATCTCAGCTTTTCACTGCTTTGTAAAGTGATTTTTTTTTTTTTTTTTGTGTGCATTGCCCTCTATTAATCTTCCTGGAAATCAGACAGCTGATCACAAAGACAGAAAATTACATTATCCACCAAAACCCTTCCCATTCACACCTCCACCAGGCACTGTCTGATGGGTATTTTATATCCACAGGGCCTCGTAAGGATGAATGTCTTTTAATTAGAGACAAAGTGAGCTCATTTAGGGTTATTAGAGGCGATCTGTAAATTTATTCAGCAAATAACAGGTTTTTTTACAGGGAATTTCTGTGGAATTTCAGCATCTGGGGATCCAGGGGAGCAGAACCGTGTCCAGCACACACCAGGTGGGACAAAGGTGATTTTGGGATCGCTGCTGGCATCTTTTCCCCATGGAAAAAGAAAAAAAAAAAGGCATGAAAATAGATGAATTTCACTTCTTCTTGTCATAATTTAGCAGCCAGCAGGGAAAACAAAACCTGGATGTTGCCAGACAGAAGTGGAGTTGTGTGGACAAACACTCACAAATGCTTTGCAATCACATTCCCTGTGGGAAGAGACAGTGAAGGCCCAAAAAAGCCAAAAAAAAAAAAAAAAAAAAAAAAAGCCAGGAAGGGAAGATGAGGAGGTGCCCAAAGACCCAGGAAGGTGAGATCCAAAAGCCTTTCAGCTCCAGACTCAGCTGGATTTTCCCCACTGGAAAAAAAAAATAAATAAATCCCCATTTCCCCATTGGAAAAAAAAATAAAATACAATAAAATACAATACAATACAATACAATAAAATAAAATAAAATAAAAATCCAACTTTTCCCCACCATTTGCTGTGCCCTCACCCCACAGTCCAGCCCCTTTCCCTCAGCTCACAGCCAGCCTTGCACAGAATCTGGGACATCTCCAGCTCCCTTCTCCCCACCAGCTTTGCTTTTCCCATGGATTATTTGCCAGGTTTTGGGGGGAAAAATAAAAAAAATATGGGATAAACGCTGGGCAGGACCTCCCTCCTCATTTTCGGGGTGTTTTTGTGGCAGATGGAGGAAAGGAGCAGAGCTGAGGCTGCAGCGCGTCTCGGGGACGATCCCGCGGAGCGGCGCAGGGACAGCGGGTCAGAGGAGGCGGCCCCGGGCTGTGGGGACAATAAATGATCTTTGCAGCGACTTTGCTGCGGGGCTGAGGCTCAGCTGCGCAACCCGGGCCATGTCTGGCTCCTGCTGTGGGGAAAAAAAAACTCTTTCCGGTGGTGACATCTCTCCCCCCTAAAGAAAATTGAATTTCCAGGTCCCGAGGCTCCGGGGACACAGAGAGCCCAGCGGGAGAAGCCCCGGGCTGAGATTTTGGGGGGTCGGAGGGGCAGGGACGCTGCAAACCAAGGGCAGATTGTCCCCCAGCAGCTGAGGGGACACAGGGGGAGGATCGTCATCCTTTGGGAATCTCGTTTTGGTCAAATCCGCCCTGTCAAACCCAGCGGTGGGAGAGCTCCGGAGGGGATGGCACTTACCGGGACGGGGCAGCCGAGGGGACACCGGGGAGGGTGAAACCCGGCCCGGGCTGTAAAACCCAGCCTGGGGACACACCCAGAGATACCGGCGGGTTTGAAACTCAGGCCGGGGGACAGTGCTCACACACGGGGACACCGGGGAGGGTAAAACCCAGCGCGGGGTGTAAAACCTGGGGGACACACCCAGGGACACCGGGGATGGACCTGGCCGGGATATAAAACCCAGCCCGGAGTGTAAAACCCAGCCTGGGGACGCTGCTCGCACACGGAGACACCTGCCAGGATGTAAAACCCAGCCTGGGGACGGTGCTCGCACACGGGGAGGGACCAGCCGGGGTATAAAACCCGGCCCCGGAGACACCGAGAGCCGCCAGCGCTCCCCGTGGAGACCGCGCTGGGACACGCTCACCTGGCTGCTCTCTCTGGGGTGGAAAAGCCGAAGGGATTTTCGCTCTGTAGCGGTTCCTGCTGCTTTTAAGGAGGATTTCTCTTTCCCCTCGCATTTGCCTGCGCAGGGAGGCACGAGGCGAGCGGTGCAGGCAGAAACTGGGATTTGGGAAGGTTCTGTGGGAAGGAGAGAAGTACCAAGGGCTGAACCTGGGATTTGGGAATGTTCAGCGCAGAGAAGAGAAGTACCAAGGGCTGAACCAGGGGCTCTTGCACCTCTCCGCTCCACAGGAATACCTTCAGCCCCGGCAGAGGGGATTTGAGCTGTGTGATGCAGGGTTAGTGTGACAGGAGACAGAGAGGTGACAACCTGCCCTGGTGCTGGGACTGCTGGAGCAGGCACATCCAGGACCCCAGCCAGGGGCAGAGGAGCTAGAGTCAGGGGGACACAAGGAAAGGGACACCAGGACACCAGAGCTCGGAGCTGTGTGCTCCTGCAGAGCCTCCTGCAGGGATGGAGCCGAGCTGGGGCTGGAACAGCTCCCAGCAGAGCCCACCTGGGGACCCCAACCTGACGGTGCTGCACACCCGGGACGAGGAGCTGGCCAAGGCCGAGGTCGGGGTGCTGGGCACCATCCTGGCCGTGGCCACCGTGGGCAACCTGGGCGTGCTGCTGGCCATGTACCGGCTGAGGAGGAAGATGAGCCGCATGCACCTCTTCATCCTCCACCTGGGCCTGACCGACCTGGGCGTGGCGCTGTTCCAGGTGCTGCCGCAGCTCCTCTGGAAGGTCACCTACCGCTTCCTGGGGCCCGACCCCCTCTGCAGGGCCGTCAAGTACCTGCAGGTGCTCAGCATGTTCTCCTCCACCTACATGCTGATGGTGATGACCCTGGACCGCTACCTGGCCGTGTGCCACCCGCTGCAGTCGCTGCGGCAGCCCGGCCGCCAGGCCTACGCCATGATCGGGGCCACCTGGCTGCTCAGCTGCCTGCTCAGCCTGCCCCAGGTGTTCATCTTCTCCCTGAGGGAGGTGAGGCCGGGCTCGGGGGTGCTGGACTGCTGGGCGGATTTCGGGTCTCCGTGGGGAGCGCGCGCCTACGTCACCTGGACGGCGCTGTGCGTGTTCGTGCTGCCCGTGGGCGTGCTGGCCGTCTGCTACAGCCTCATCTGCCACGAGATCTGCAAGAACCTCAAGGGCAAGACCCAGAGCGGCACGGGGGGAGCCCCCAGCCCTGCGGGGAAGGGGATGGGGGTGGGGAGGGGCGGGCAGCCCTCGAGGGTGAGCAGTGTCCGCACCATCTCCCGCGCCAAGATCCGCACGGTGAAGATGACCTTTGTCATCGTGGCCGCCTACGTCACCTGCTGGGCGCCCTTCTTCAGCGTGCAGATGTGGTCCGTGTGGGACGAGGACGCTCCTGATGATGGTGAGTGTTGGAACCCCGGGAGCTGGGAATTACAGGGTTTTTTTAGGCTTTGCTGGCAGGCACTGACCCCCAAGGAAACACCACATCTGACCTGAGGCCTTAGAAAAGGATTCCAGAATTGAGTGATAGCACTGGGATTGTGGGTGTGTGGTTTGAATAGAAATGTGTGACATCACATGGTGGAAAACTTAAAATTTAAGGTTTTAGAATATAATTATATATAATTTTAAATAATTATATATATACATATATAAAGCAAGATATAGGGTTTATATATATACATCAAGATATAGGGTTTATATATCTATATATAAAGCAAGATATAGTGTTTATATATATAGTGGGTGTGTATATATATATAAGCAAGATACAGGGTAGATATAGATATAGATATAGTGTATAAAGCAAAATATAAGTTTTTAGGGTGGAGGTTAAGTCCTTGACTGAAGTTCAATTATGTGGAATATTTTCCCCTGTAAATCTTCAGTAGTTTTGCTGACAGTAGAAGGGATTTCACCCAAGATTGAGAAAATCCTCTGGGAGATGCTCTGGGCAGCAAAGAGGCTGGAGGAAAGTCCAGAATCTGCTGGGTCTCACCTCTCAGAGGACGTGCACATTCACACCTCAGAACCTGAAGGGTAGAGCCCAGCTCTGCCACCTCCCCAGCCCTCAGGAGTGCCAGGAATGTGAGCCAGGGGAGCTCCCAGGCCCTGCCCAGCCCCGGGGATGTCTCATCTCTCTCCCTCTTGCCTTCCCAGAGTCCACCAACGTGGCTTTCAGCATCACCATGCTGCTGGCCAGCCTCAGCAGCTGCTGCAACCCCTGGATCTACCTGTTCTTCAGCGGGCACCTCCTGCAGGGCTCCGGGCGCTGCCGGGGCTGCTGGGGCCGCCCCAGGGCCGGGCTGCGCCGACCCAACTCCACCGGGAGCCTGTGCAGCAGGAAAACCACCATCCTGAGCCACAGCCACCAGGCCGGGCTGTCCCTGCACGGGGACAGCGCCAGGGAGCCGGAGCCGCCCTGCCACGAGGGCCTGACAGAGTCGGGCACGCTCTAAGGGGGAGGTGGCAGCTGTGACAGCGCCAGGTGTGACACTGCCAGCTGTGACAGCGTCAGGTGTGACACCCAGATGTGACACCGCCTGATGTGGCACCGACAGGTGTGGTATGGCCTGATGTGACACTGCCACTGCCAGGTGTGACACCGACTGATGTGACACCGACTGATGTGACACCACCAGGCGTGACACTGCCAGATGTGACACTGACATCGCCAGGTGTGACATCCAGACATGGCACCGACTGATGTGGCACTGACAAGTGTGAGACTGCCAGGTGTGACAGCAGCTGTGTGACACCGACTGATGTGACACCCAGGTGTGACACTGTGCGGTGTGGCACTGCCAGATGTGATACCGGCTGATGTGACACTGCCTGGTGTGACACCGCCCGATGTGGCACCAACTGATGTGACACTGACACCCCCAGGTGTGGCACCCCCAGGTGTGACACCGCCAGGCCTGACATCGCCAGGTGTCACACTGACTGATGTGACACCACTCTATGCGACACTGACACCACCAGGTGTGGCACCGCCAGATGTGGCACCGCCAGGTGTGACACCGACTGATGTGACACTGCCAGGTGTGACACTTCCAGATGTGGCACCGCCCAGTGTGACACGCCCGCCCCGTGGCTGCAGAGCGCGGCTCTCCCCACCTGGTGGCTCCGCGTTTTGCACAAATCGCTCTGTTTCGCCCCCAAAAGCGCCGCCGCCCGCCTTGTCCTCGCTGTGACCGCCGGGGCACGGACAGAGCCGCTGCCTGACCACAGCATCCACCACCCGGAGTGTTTGGGGAAACCTCTGGCTGCTCTGCTCCGGGAAATGGGGATCCTGGATCCTCCGGGATGGGATCCTGCGTCCTCTAGGGTGGGATGCTGCATCCTCCAAGAAGGGATCTGCATCCTCTGGGAATTTGGGATGCTGCATCCACAAAATCCTCCTGGAGGGACTCGAGTTTCGCGTTCCCAGCAGAGCAGCCGGAGCATGGCAGGCGGCAACGCGGCTCCATCTGCTCCAGAGCTCGGCGCCGCTTCCTCCTCCCGTGCTGGGCGAGCCGACAGCGGGGACAGAGCTGTCCCTGGCCCCGGGGCACGGCACCCTCCCCCCGCGGGTCTGCACAGCTCCTGTGGCCTGGAACCGTCCCCTGTCACCTCCCCTGGGGCAGCGGCGGCCCCTCGTGCCGGGCACAGCCGTCCTGCCCCACGCTGTGCCCGCTGGAGCGTCCCAAATGTGGCACTGGCACCCCCGGGGAGCTGCCGGGAGCAGCCCTGGCCCCGCTCCAGCTCAGCCGGGCCCGACCCGACTCCCCCCGTGCCCTCCTCCCGTCAGCTTCACTGCCAGCCCCGTCCTGTGCTCGGCATCTGCTGCAGCACCAACATCTGCTGCACCTCAGCCAGGGCTGCTCTCACACTGCCCCTGATTTTGGCCGATTTTGGCTGATTTTCAGCCGATTTTGGCCGCCTTTGGCTGCTTTGGGCTGATTTTGGCTGCTTTTGGTCGATTTTGGCCGCTTTAGGCCAATTTTGGCTGATTTTGGCCAATTTTGGCTGATTTTGCAGGGATCAGGGGCCGAAAAGCACCCGAGGCTCAGGGAGCAGGGAACTCGGTTCCCGTGCAGTCCCAGCCTGGCTCCTGCCCTGCTCCCAGGAATTGTTTAGTGCAGGAATAAATCCTCAGTGAGGCAGGAAAGAACATCCATTAGCTCTGGCAGTCGAGCTGAAAAGCTGCTGAGGGCGATGTGCAGGTGTCCCAGTGAAGGTTCCAAATTCCCTGTGAGTCACAGGCATGATTCCTTACCCTGTCACAGGCTAAAGCTGTAAAAATAAGACATTAGGAGTAAAATACTTTGAAATCTTCAGTATTTTCACTCTTTAATCGCCAGCCATTTGAATCAGATTTCTCAGAACCTTCCACTCACCGGTTTTGGCCTCACCTCCAGCCCAATAATCACACCTCTCCTGGGTTTTCCAACGTTCCTCAGGAATTCTTGGGGGTTTTGGAACATTTTCCTTTGTGTGCCCTTCGGGTCTGCACCACAAGGTCGTGAAACCAGGAGTGTCCTGCCCCTGATGGATCCTAAATCAATCATCTCACAATCTTTCATTAAATCCCGTTTAAAATGTCCTTGGGGCAGCTCCGGCCCTGAGGAAAGGTGGCTGTGCTGGGGGGCAGCAGCTCCACCCCCCTCCCAGGCACTTTGGAAGTTTATTTCTGGAAAATTCTGAAGTGACAAAATGCAGAGTGAGGAGGAGCAGAGACATGACCCAGGTGGGGAGATGTTGAAGCCCTGGGCACTGGGGATTTTAGACTTTCTGTGCTGACAGGCACTGACCCCCAAGCAAACACTGCATTGACCTGAGGCCTTGGAAGAGGCTCCCAAAATTGAGTGACAGCACTGGGATTGTGGGTGTGGGGTTTGAATAGAAATGTGTGATATCACAGGGTGGAAAACTTAGAGTTTAAGGCTTTACAATATAGTAATATATACATAAAACGAGATGGAGGTTTTAGGGGAGAGGCTGAGTCCTTCTATTCCACCTTCTTCTTCCTAGATCTGGGTGGGGTTTTGTAATTGGAGAGAAAAGTCAACATTGCAGGCCAGGTTGGTTGGATATTGGGTTAAAAGTAAAAATAATTTAGGTGTCATTTCTTAATTGGACAGTTTATCCTTAAAAGGCCTGGTAGAGAAAGTGTTAGGGGCCTGGAGAGGACGACCCCAGCACCTGGAGCAGGGACAAAACAGGGAAAACAAAAGGTGGGAGACAGGGTGAGGGAAAAGCCAGTGCAAAAACTGTATTTAAAAGGATTTTATGAGGCCGATGAGCAAAGCAACATCACTGAGAGGAGCTGCCAGCCAGTTCAGTGGAGATTTTGAGGTTCACTGCATCTCCCTCCCTGCACTGCCCCGTTTGAGAGGCGAGGGGGGGAATGTTTCTTTTGCCTTCATGAAAGGAGGGGAAAAGAGCCACGACACAGAAGTGGAGAGCTGATCCCAGCCGGGCTGGGAGGAGCCAGCCCTCAGGAACAGTGCTGTCTTTAAGGAAAACGCCAAGGAAGCTGTGCCTGCAGGGTCAGGGTGGTACAAGTGGTGCAGCCCGTGCCAGGCAGTGCCCCAGGGGAAGGGGACAGTGCCAGCTGTGCAGCTGCGGGGGGCTCTGGGCACCCTGGGGTGACAACTTCACATCAGTGTCACAGTTTCACATCAATGTCACAGTTTCACATCAATGTCACAGCTTCACCCTGGTGTCACAGCTCCACATCAGTGTCACAGCTTCACCTCAGTGTACTCCACACCCTTGGATGTCTTGGGGCTGGAAAAGGGCCAGAAATGTGTTTTCCTCTTCTTTGGGTCCACGTTGACATAATCCAGCCCAGTCTTCACGTTCTCATAGTCCTGGGCAGAGCCCGGCTCGTGGCCCTTCCCTGGGAACACCAGGGAGGTGTAATTGATGTTTTCCTCGGAGCCACGGCCCTGCAGGAGCAAAATGAACCCCCAGGTCAGGCCCCAGCACCCACCCAGGAGCCTTTGCCCTCAAACTCTTGCATCAATTCAGGGAATCATGGACTGGGTTGGGTTGGAAGGGACTTTAAATCTCATCTCATTCCCTCTGCCCTGGGCAGGGACACCTTCCACTGTCCCAGGCTGCTCTAGGCCCTGTCCAATCTGGCCTTGGACGTTCCAGGGGTCCAGGGGCAGCTACAGCTTCTCTGGGCACCCTGTGCCAGGGCCTGCCCACCCTCAGGGAGAAGATTTTGTTCCCTAATTTTCCTAAAGTACCCAGGGATGCTTCCCTCTGAGCGGGGAACACTGGAACGCTGTGGGTGACAGGGGACAACAACCACCCCAGCCCTTATTTATGGAATTTTGGTGTGGTTTGATGGATTTTCCCCTCCTGATGGTGCTCTGGGGCTCTCGAGCTGGACACAGCACCAGGTGGGCTGGGGATGGTTTTACCTGTGGTACCTGAGGGCAGGAAGGGTTGTCCTCTGAGTCCTCCGAGGTGTCTGAGGATGTGTCACTGCTCCCTTAAAAACAGGAAATATTTACCACCCCAGAACTTCCCAGAGGGTTAAAGGGAAAAAAGGGTTGAGGGAGAAAAAGCAAACATGCTCAGGAGTGAGAATTCCAACCCACAAAGCATCAGTTTGATCCCTCCCAGTCTCATTTCCCTGGGAGAAATGGGGCCAGGAGAGCCCAGTGGGGTGGAAGCAACGGGAAGAGGAGGCAGCTCCTGCTGGGGCCTTCCCCCACCCCCTGCTCCCACCCCCGAGGTGTTCACAGCTCATCAGGAAGAGACATCACACAAATTCCACCCCAAAATTCCCGCCCCTGTGCCAGGACAATGCCCTGTTGCTGCAGGAGCCCCTTACCTGCATAGGCTGGGGCTGAGCTTTGTGCCCCGGGTTTTTGTGTCCTGGATTTTGGTGCTCTGTCCCCTCCTGGTGACGAGGCTGGAGCTGGGCTGGGGTGAGGGCTGAGACGGTCCCCAGGGCTGCTGCTGGCCTGCATCCCGCAGGAATGTTGGGCTGTGACCAAAAAGAGAGTGAGCCCTGACCCCTGCTGAGCCCAGAGCACCTCAAACCGTTTCCAGCACCCCCAGGGCAAACCAGCCCACCCCAAAATAATTATTGCTGTGCACTGGGGCAGCCTCACACCCACACATTCAATTACTGAGGTGATCCAGGGCCCTGTTCCACCCTCCCCACGAGAGGCTCCAGTGACAAATCACAGTGTCAGGGCCTCTTCTTGCAAGTTTGGAAGGATTTTTGACCCAGGGCGGAGCTGGGCTTTGTGCAAATGTGAGTTGGCGTGAAAGGATTCCCTGCTAGAAATTGCAGCCTCATCTGAATTAATACTCAGTAACCTTAACTCAGTGAGTTGATTCTTGGTGTTCTCCCAGCACTTTACTTATAAAAGCAATAAGAGAAAATGGTTTTGAAGTAACACAAGGTTGTAGAACCCTCACTGATGTGTAAAACCAGGTCACCCACAGCTCCGCAGCCAGCCTGGAGCTCAGCCCTGCCCCTCTCCCATCCCACAGCCAACCCCAAACCAGGGAATCACCGAGAAAGCAAAGCCAAGGAGGCACCAATTACCAATTTTCCTGCTGAGCATGATGTAAAGGGCCAGCAAGAGGAGAGAGTAGAGCAGCAAGGTGCCGAGTGAGGTGGCAGCAGGAATCCAGCTGAACAGGAGGAAAACTGAAATTCAGTCTCACTGAAATCACCAAATTCTTTTCAATTGGCTTCAGGGCACGTTTAGGCTCAGGTTTGCTGGTAGCTTTCAGTTTTGCTTTTTGGTTTTCGGGTGATGAGCCCCAAAATGCCGGGTTTGGTTTTCAAAAATGATTTGAGCTCTTTGCCCCTCGTTTTTGGGGGCCTGTGCCCAGAAGGGTTTTCAAAAGCCTCATTGCCAGGGTGGGAATGTGGTGTTGGAGGGGAGAGAGACATTACAGGTACGATGGAATTATGTAATTGTGGAATTATAGAATTGTGGAACTGTGGCATGGGTTGGGTGGGAAGGGACCTCTGAAGGTCACCCCCTGCCATGAACAGGGACATTTTCAGCCAGCCCAGGTTGCTCCAGCCTGGCCTGGGCTGGTGCCAGGGGTGCTGTGAAGGGCTCTATGCCCCGGGGGGCTGCACTCACCACGCACAAGAGCTCATCCTCCTGCTCAGGCTTCTCCAGGCTCTGGGGGGACACAGAGAGGCAGCAAGACCTGGTGGCAGCCAAAAAAAGGGTCATTTTGAGCCTCATGCGGCTCCACATGAGCTGGAGATCAGGCTCAGCGCTTGGATGCAGCGGTTGGACGTTGCAGATGTGAAATAAAGAGGTTTTTATTTTATCCCAGCCCTCCCCCTGTGAGAATCCCTCTGGTTCACACCCTCACAGAGCCAGAGGCTCTCCCTTATCACTGAACTAATGGCTTTATACATGCTCATATCTGAGGCTTGTCTGGACTTTCTGGGCTCCACCACAACGAATTGAAATTTATTCTTCTTGCTTTAATCCTCTCTCACGGTTCGTTTTTTTGCTTTTTCTCTTTTTCTTTTTTGTTTTTCTCTTTTTAATCAAAAAAAAAAAAAAAAAAAAACCACAAAAAAACACAAAAAACACACCCCACATAAAACCTACAAGATGAAGAAAAAAAAAAAATCCATGGAAAAAGTAACCAAAGGAAGGCTGTGGGTTGGTGTGAGACTCTCACATCAGTCAAGGTCCAGACAGAAATATCAGAGGCCCTGCAACACCTCAGTGTCTGAAACACCTCGGATTTAACACTGGGAGAGCTCCAATCCTGGTGAGGTTAAGAGGGTTTAAGGCAGAAAGTCGGGAAACACATAATGCTGGGCTGGGCCCCTTGGCTTGGGGCTTCTGGCCATAACACTCAAGAGATTTATAATAAAAAATAGGGGTGTTTGTTTTGTAAAAATAGCAATGGGCTGTTCCTTTTGTGAGCTTTCACTTGCGAAAAAGCACTTTAAACCTTCCCTCAGTGTTAAACACTCACTATTTATAAATGGCTGATAGGGAGAGATGTTCAGCTGAAGCTTTGACACAGTGATTAAAGCAGCCATGATGATTTGATTGATAGGCTGATGGATAAATTGATAGAGCAAAGGCATTATCCATCCTGTGGAGCAGATTCTATCATTCCCTCTATGACACATTTCTGAGCCTAATTCATCAAAAGCTTTCTGGATAACCACCAATCTCCTGAGAAATCCCACTCATGCAAACAGTTTGATGACTGCCAAGCTAAAAAAGTTCAATTTTTTTTTCAGTAATTTCCCCCCCTCCCTTACTGAACAAATCTGACCCCAAATATCCTTCTCAAAGGGCTGCCACTCTTAAAAGGGCTCATTTCCTACTGTGGGGCAGGAGACGCTGCAGCAGCAGCAGATAAGGATCTGAAAAATGAGCTGCTCAAAAGGAAATTGCAAAATAAGCCCCGAATCCAACTCCCAGCAGCAGCAGCTTCTGTGCCGAGGTGGGTACGGTGAGATAGAGGTGCCGATATCGGGTGGGTACCGAAAAATCTGATTTGAGGCAGCAGCCAGCCAGAGCCTGGCACCAAATTTTGTGCTTTTATGGGTGTCTCAGGGAAACTTCTGGGAGCCTGCAGCCCCCAGGACTCCAACCCTGCCTCAAGAAAACGCTGAAATCAAGGTTTGCAAGGAGCTGCTCCTCGGCCGGGGCAGCGAGGGCTCAACCTGCGGCACCCGCACTGGGCTGAAGGTGAGGGAAAGCTCCAGAATGCCCCAAATTATTTTAAATCCCATTTGAAAGCTCCAGAATGCCCCAAATTATTTTAAATCCCACCTGAAAGCTCCAGAATGCCCCAAATTATTTTAAATCCCAGGCCTAGATGGCTCACTGGAGCTCAGGATGGCACCAAGATGTGCCCAGGGGGATTCCCAGCCCAGCTCTCCTCCCGCTGTTCCACCCTCTGCATCCGGAGTGCGGATTTACCTGGGGGTCAGAGCTTCCCTCACCTTCCCTTCCCCACGGCTCTGGGGCAGCTGGGGCTGTGCAGGCAGCAGGGTTTGGGGCTGTTCCAGTAGGGTTTGGGGCCGTTTCAGCAGGATTTGGGGCCGTTTCAGCAGGGTTTGATGCAGAGCGGGGTCCGGCGGCGCAGAGGTGCCGGATGCGGTCACGCTCTACCCGCAGGTCAGAGGCACCAAGGAGCCCTTGGGAGGTTCCATGACGCCTCCCCTCTGTCAGAGGCCTCATTTAAATAGATTGGGGTGTTTCTCTGCTGTTCTGTGGCTGGTTTTGCTCTTGCACCCCTCCATCAGTTCTCTGTCCTCCAGCGGTTTTGTCCCAAAAATTCAGCAGAACTTCCTTGGAGCCAAGAGGTGCTGAGGGAGCTGAGCCCAGCTCAACTCATCTGCCACCAAAACGAGCTCTGGGTGCTCCCAAGCAAACATTTTCCACAGGGGTGAAGCGTTTTACACCACATGGCTCTGTGTCTGCTGTGGGACCACGGGCCTCCATCTGCCCACGGTCTGGAGAACGTTCTGTTCAAGCTTGGGGTGCCAGCAGCAGCCTGGCAGATCCCATCCCGAGAGTTCCCAGGAGGTTTGGGGAGTGCTGGTTCATAGGAACTGTGGGGTTTGTAGCTCTGGAGGTGCCCTGCAGCAGCCCAGCCTCTTCCCTGGCAGAAAGGAACAAGAAATTCCCTTTTTATTTCAAGGTCCCTGACTTGTGGGCATGATGCCTGTCTGCCTTTAAACATCTCCACCAGTCCACAGCAACCCTGTCCCAAACAGGGACAGAACAGCCCAAAGAATCCCCCCGATTTAGAATACCTACATTTAGATTTAGATTGCCTAAATTTAGATTTAGATTATCTAAAGGCAAAGAGAAGATCTCAGAAAGCATCACCTACCCCTGGAGCCGCATCACAAGTTTGGGGGTCACTTCCCAAATTCCTCTTCATCCCTGGGACTGCTCCATCGGCCCCATCATCAGATGTTGCTCCTGCTCTCCTCACAGTTGCTGAGCCCCAGGTAAATATTTTGGGGGTTTATTTAACTGAAACTCATTTGTTTGTTGATTTTTTTTTTTCAGGTGAGAGTTTGCTGCTGCAGCGCTTTCAAGTGCTCGGTGGTGGATAAACAGATTAACAGGTGGGAGAGGTGTCTGATAACGGGAGGAAAAAAGGGTTTTTCAGAAAACCCTGCTGGGGCACCGTGTGAATCAGTCGGGGCAGTGGCTCCACTGAAGGAAATGTATAAAAAGGAACACAGATAACACGTTTTTAGCCTGAGAAGAGGTTTTTTTAAAGAAGGAAAGCACTTCACACACAGCTGGTGAGTGATACATTTTCCACCCAAGGGGTAAAGCCTATTTTGATGCACCTGAGGGCAGGTGTGTGTCCCTGGAGGGGTGGGACACAGCTGGGGACAGCCCCTGCCTGGCACGGCTCATTCCTTTCTGGAATATTCCAACAGTTGGGGCCACCTTTCCTCTGCACGCCACACATTGAGGTGCAGCTGGAATATGTGTGAAACAAAGCCTTTTTGACCCTATTTTTCTGTGCAAATCCAGCCCAGTTGCTCCCAAAACATAGAGAGAAAAAGAACAAAATAACACCACTTTGTTCTACTTGAAATAAAAATTCTGAAGTGCCCCTAAGAGTTGAGCTTTTAAAATTGCTTCTAAAATAACTCAAAAAGTCGAAATAGATTTGCTTAGCTGCAAAAAAATTTCTAAATGAAAGGCCTGGCCTCATTATGACTTTCATCTTCCTATTTTAATGCTGAATCTTCTGCCAGGAGTTTGCAGATTACGATGATCCAATTGGGGGAATCTTTTCCACCAAATAAACTATTTCACTTAAAGTGTTTGGCGTGTCTGTGCTGCTGCTCACCCTCACATTTATCTCCAAAGCCCAGTGACCCTTTGGGCTGGGTTTTCTGATGGGATTTTCGGGTTATAAACCATGTCTGGAACAATCCACTTTGCTGTTTTCGGCTGATCTGGCACTTGCTGCAGCTGCTTTTGTTTTAGGAAGTTTCTTTCTAATCCATGAATATGTGATTAGGACGAGGAGGGAGGCTGGGTACATTAAACTGCATCTCAGAAGGGGAAATAGAGAATAAATTTGTATAAAAACCACTCGGTTAAAAAAAAAATAAAAATTACACCATGGGGGAATGCAGGGAATTTTCATTTATTTTGGGGAAAAAAAAAACCAGCTGCATTTGCCATCGGCATCAACTGTGCCCAATGTTTTCCTGCTCCCATCAAGACATATTTGATGAATTTATTTATTTATTTATTTATTTTAATTTTTTTTTTAAAGCAGAGGGAGAGGAAGGGCCTGGCAGCATCTCCGGGGATGGGGACACACGATCCCGGTGACAGCAGGACGTGACTCAGCTGTCCCCAGCCACCCCTCGGTACCTTGTGCCTCACCGATGAGGACTTGAATTTCCTGGGCGAGGGCTTTAATGAGATAAAATTTAATTAGATAAAAAACAGGCTCACGGGGACAAACAAAAAATCGATTAGCACGGCACTAAACCCAGGTAATCAGGTGAATGGGGCTCGCTGAGCAAAACACGCCCTGGAGGGGTTATTTTAGTGCCAAAACCATGGAAAATAAAGAAAACACAGCATCCTCCCGGGCTTGGGAGATGGTGGCAGCAGGAAAACCTTCGCCTGTCCCCTCCACTCGCCTCCCCTCATATCTGGAGCCTTTATTTGTTCAGCAGCATTTTCTATTTGCACTCGAGGAGCCTTTAATGGGACGCCCGTGCTGGGTTAAACAAAACTCGCCGGGGACGAGCCCATTAGAGCCTGCAAAGCAGCAGGGAAGTGTCTCCCGTGGGAAGCTGCTCCTGCCTCCTGCCCGGCCTCTGGAAGGGAAAGTCCAGGATTCCCGAGCCCTTCATCAGCGCTAATCAGTCTTTGCCTTTTAAAATTAGGCCGGTGGCTGATGGTACAAAGACATCCCTTGGCTGAACCTCCCTGCCGGGGGCTGGGGCAGGTCCCCGGGGTGGGGCTGTGGGGAAACCTTCCCCTAAAGCATTTGGGGGGATTTCACCATGGATGAGGGGCTGGAGCTGGGATGGGAACTGGGATGGGAACTGGTGCTGGGGTGGGAACTGGTGCTCAGATGGGAACTGGGATAGAAACTGGTGCTGCAATGGGGACGGGGACGGGAACTGGTGCTGGGATGGGAATTGGGATGGGAACTGGGATGGGAACTGGTGCTGGAGTGGGGACTGGGACAGGAACTGTGATGGAGACTGGTGCTGGGATGGAGACTGGTGCTGGGATGGGAACTGGGCTGGGAACTGGGCTGGATTGGGATCTGGGCTGGGAACTGGTGCTGGGCTGGGAACTGGTGCTGGGCATGGAACTGGTGCTGGGCTGTGGACCCCATTCAGCTCCCTCTGCAGGACCTGCACTGCCCCAAACCAGCCCAACCCTTCCCTGCTCACTCCTGCAGGTCCCCCAGCGCCGTCCTCACCCAGAAAAGCAAACGTGACCCCGGGGTGCCCGCTGAGCCTGCCCGGGGCCGTGGCCGGTGATTCACTGCGAGCTCCCGAGCCCGGTGTTGACTCTGGCAGGGCTGATCCAGCCTCGGCACCGCGGCTATAAGAGCCTGGCACGGGCACGGCCACTCAGCCACGCCATGAGGCGCCTGCTGCTCCTCGCCGTGCTCTGTCTGGCCCTGGCCAGTGCCCTCTGGAGGTAAGGGGGTCCCCAGGGTGCAGCCGGGGTCCCCAGGGTGCAGCCCAGCCCCTCGGGGTCTTGGGGGGTCGTTCTCAGGGGTGTGAGGGAGGGCAGGGCTCAGCCTGGGCACCCTGCACTGTGCCGGAGCGCTGGCACCGCGCTGGGATTTCAGGGTTCTCCATCGCTCTGGGCAGAGCCTGGCAGGAGCAGGAGGGGGCTGCAGAAGGGTCTGTGCGAGCAAGGAGGGCACCAAAAACCAGCCTGGGTGGTCCTGAGCCCTGCTCACCCTGCCCAGCCCCAAGGTCCCCTCCCTCAGTGGCACCGAGCTGCCTGTGCTGTCGCTGCCAGCTCTGGCCTTCATTTCCTGTTCCCTAAAGCACATCAGCCCCTCTTTTGCTGTGCCCAGGCTGGACATTGTTGCAGTGGGGGGATGTGGGCTCTGAACCTTCATCCTGGCACTGCCAGGACCCTCAGGGTGGGCACAGTGACTGCAGGACAGGGACAGCACCCACGGGAGTGACCAGAACCCTCAGGGTGGGCACAGGATACCCATGGGAGAGACCAGGACCCTCAGGGTGGGTTCAGGACACCCATGGGAGAGACCAGGACCCTCAGGGTGGGCACAGGATACCCATGGGAGAGACCAGGATCCTCAGGGTGGGCACAGGATACCCATGGGAGAGACCAGGACCCTCAGGGTGGGATCAGGACACCCACGGGAGTGACCAGGAACCCATGGGTGGGCTCAGGACACCCACAGGGGTGACCAGGACACCTCTGTCCGCAGGGTGCCCCTGACCCGGCGCCGCTCCCTGCGGAAGCAGCTGCGGGCTCGGGGGCAGCCCTGGCACCTCTGGAGAGCCCAGGAAGGGTTGGACACGAGCCCCGAGGACTGCGACGCCTTCTTGGAGACCAACGAACCCCTCATCAACTACCTGGATGTGAGCAGGGGGGCACAGAGCGGCTTCAGATTGTCCCCAAAGGCTTCCCAAAACCCCCACGACTCCAGGGAGTGCCTGGCGTGCCCAGGCTCGCTGCCTGCCTGGTGCTTTTTCCCCGGGAATGTGAGGATGAGGACAAGGAAAGGCATTCACTGCCAGCCCTGCTGTGCCCTGCCCACGCCCCTAGAGAGACATTTACTCCAAAATTCAAGTTACATGCTTTTTGGGGCAGAGCCCACCACAGAGCAGCTGGAGAGATTCCCCAAGAGGATCTCATTCCCCAGTTCCCCTGTCCCCAAAGGCCCTGCCTGGTGACAGGGTCCCCTCAGGACCCACCGTGCTGCCTTTTGTCCTCAGTCCCCATTGCTGTTCCTTAAATATTTGTGTCCTTTATTGCACCTGGCACGGTGTGGCAGTGACAGATCCAGCCCTGAGTCTGAGCCCCTGTAGACACCCCAGGCTCTGTTTTTGGGGCATTTCTGGCTGTGCTTGTGGCTCACAGAACTCTCTTCCCCCTTCTTTGGCAGATGGAATATTTTGGGCAGATCTCCATTGGAACTCCACCCCAAAATTTCACCGTGGTGTTCGACACAGGCTCCTCCAACCTCTGGGTGCCTTCTGTGTACTGTGTCAGCAAAGCCTGCAGTGAGTGGGGACCCCTCGACCCCAGAGAGGCCACAGGGCCACCAGCCCCAAGGCCTTGGGGACCCTCCCAACAGAGGTGACAGAAACCCTGGGGGCTCAGCAGGGGACAAACGTGGCTTTTTGGGCCTGTTAGTGATCAGCCAGCCCCAGAGAGCCCAGGCTGCTGCTGTGGGACCAGAGCAGCCCGAGGGGGATCTGGGGAATGGGAGTGGATCCTGCAGTGCCCGTGAGGCTGCTGCAGGCTGTGACCACGGACAGCAGTGCTCATGTCAGGACTCGTTAAATGCTGCTGATCCTGCTCCCTCTACTAGCCCTTGCACCTTTCATCACACTGAAACAGGAGAGGTTTTCTCCCCCTCAAAACTCCAGCATGTCCCTCAGCAGAGCCCCCACAACCAGGAGTGTTGGTGACACCACCAGCACCATCACTTTGCCTCACGGGGGCTCCTGACAGCTGTAGCCATGCAAAAAAAAAAGACATTTCTGGTGACAGATCTCATCTCCTTGCCCAGCTACGCACAGCAGGTTCCACCCAGCCCAGTCCAGCACCTACCAGGTGGTCGGGACCCCCTTCTCCATCCAGTACGGCACCGGCAGCATGAAGGGGATCATTGGCTCCGACCAAGTGGCTGTGAGTGACATTTGGGTGGCCCTGCCCTGCCCACCGTGCCCAGGACTCCCCCACGGGCTGGGCACCCCCATGAACCCCCTCCTCCCCTGCAGGTGGAGGGTCTGACCGTGAGCAACCAGCAGTTTGCAGAGAGCATCAGCGAGCCGGGAAAAGCCTTCCTGGATGCTGAGTTTGACGGGATCCTGGGGCTGGCTTACCCCTCCCTGGCCGTGGATGGGGTCACCCCTGTCTTCGACAACATGATGGCCCAAAATCTGGTGGAGCTGCCCATTTTCTCCGTCTACATGAGCTCGTATGCACGTGGATTTGCTCTGGGGTGTTGCTCGGGGTCTGGCAGTGCTTTAGGCAGCAGGAGGGCTTGCTAAAATACAGATATTTTACTGAGATAATGAGAAAGGATAGATTGTTTTGAGAAAGAAGCTTTCTTGAGAAATTTTTCCTTGGGAAAAAGTTAGCAGGCTGCTAGCAGACTAAAAATCTTTCAGATCCAGAAATATCAGGCCCACAGAGATAGCGAAGGGGTTTTTGCTCTGGGATGTTGCTCAGAGCCTGGGATTACTTTAGGGAGCGGGACAGGCTGGTAAAATACAAATATTTTACTGAGACAATGAAGGCGGTTTTAGCTCCGGGATGTTGCTTGGGGTCTGGCAGTGCTTTGGGGAGAAAGAGGGGCTCCTAAAATACAGATATTTTATTTAGACAATGAAGGGAGTTTTGGTACCAGATTGAGCATCGCAGACCTCTGGCCTTACAGCATTTATGGTGAGAAATTTGGGCTAAATCCATGCTAAATGGACAAAAATCTCTCATGTATCCTCCTCCTCCTCTCTGCAGGAACCCTGACTCCCCCCAGGGAGGAGAGCTGCTTTTTGGGGGCTTTGACACCTCCCACTTCACGGGCACCCTGAACTGGGTGCCGGTCACCCAGCAGGGCTACTGGCAGATCCAGCTGGACAAGTGAGTGGTGCTGGGCAAGGAGGGAGGGCAGTGGCATGATAGGACACGAAATAAAGATGCTTGACTCCAGTCAGGAGAGAGTAGGAATCAGAAGGTTTATTTACAATTCATTCAGCCCTTTTATAACATGCTGCACTAAAAAACCACATTATTAGTCCATAGGACTGACACCTCTCCCATTGACAGAAAAAGCAAACAACTCCTGTTGTCATGGGAAAGGAATATTGTTCACACAAGGTTGTTTTGGGAAAAAGAAAAACTGTTGAAAAGTTTCTCTTGAGAAGAGCTAGCTCTTCCCAAGCTCAGAAAATATCAAGTCTCCAGGGCAGGGCTGTGCTGGCAGAGCAGGACAAACCCTCCTGCTGCTCCTTGTCCCCTGTCTCAGCATCCAGCTGGGTGGGACAGTGACCTTCTGTGCCAACGGCTGCCAGGCCATCGTGGACACCGGGACATCGCTCATCGCTGGCCCCACCAAGGACATCAAAAAGCTGCAAAACCTCATTGGGGCCGTGTCTGTGGATGGAGAGGTGAGAGCCAGGGTGGGCACAGGAGGGGACAAAGCCCTGGGGAGCCTGGAAGGGACCCCCCTGGGCAGCCCCTGAGCTCCCAGTTGTGTTCCAGTACGCTGTGGAGTGCAGCAACCTCGACGTGATGCCTGACCTGACCTTCACCATCAACGGGCTGCCCTACACGCTCAGCGCCCAGGCTTACACCCTGGTGGTATGGCTGTGGCTCCCTCCACCCCAAATCCCAGCTGCTCCAGGGGCAAAGGTGGCCCAGCCCCACGCTGGGAGTTGTCACCCAAGGGTGACAAACCCCTCTGGTTTCTGCCTCACCACTGTTCCTGGGTGTTTCCGTGAGCACGAGGCTCCTCCCCAGCTTTCCACTTCTCCTTCCCCAGGAGTCTGGTGATGGCGTAACCTTCTGCATCAGTGGTTTCCAGGGGAACGATGTGCCCCCTCCCACAGGACCTCTCTGGATTTTGGGCGATGTTTTCATCCGTCAGTTCTACTCCGTCTTCGACCGTGGCAACAACCTGGTGGGGTTGGCCCCTGCTGTCCCTTAGGGCTGTGACACCCTCGGGGCAGGGCAGTGGATGTCCTCATGTCCCCCTCGGTGTCCCCAGGGGGATGGAGACCCCCAGGGATGCAGCTGAAGAGCCCAGCACGAGTTCAGTCCACGCCAGGACACTGTGAAATGAAAACGTCTCGAGCAGCTCCGTGATCTGCTCTGCACGTCCTCTGTTTTTGAATCCTGAGCCAATAAAAGCTTTAACAAACCCCAAACTTCTCGTGCTTCTGTCAGCAGCAGTCTGGCAGAAACCCTGCTCATCCCAAAGGGGGGTTAAATCCTCCTTGCCCATGTCCTGTCCTCTTCCCTGGGTGATCCATGGGCACGGCCAGCGCTGCACTCCTGGCGTGGCTGGAGCTCCCCTGGGATTCCCACAGGGGCAGAAAGGAGAGGATGCTTTGCCCAGGTGGAGCAGAAATCCCTGCGGCCATCCCTGAGCACCCCAGGCCCGAGGGAGCACTGGGAATGCACCTTTCCTCAGCTGGTGTTGGTAAACAAGGAGGTAACAAAGAGACTGGAAAGACCCCGGGGCTCTTCCTGTGCCACAAAACTCCCGGGGGAACCGGTGATTTCCGGTGAACTTTGCTTCGATTCCCTCAGGGAATTTACAACAATAACGAGCTCGGTGGGTGCTGCAAAAAGGGCAAAGCAGCTGCTGAGCCCTGGGCTGGGTTGGCTCAGAGTGTGGGGGTCTGGGGGGCCGTGAGGGGCTGTGAGGAGGTTTGTGGGGTTTTGTGGGGCTGTGAGGAGCCGTGAGGGACTGTATGGGGTTATGTGGGGCCGTGAGAGGCTATGAGGGGCTGTGTGGTGTTATGTGGAGCTCTGGGGGGCTGTGTGGGGTGTGAGAGGCCGTGTGGGGCCATGTGGGTCCGTGAGGAGCCGTGTGGAGCTGTGTGAGGCCGTGTGGGGCCGTGTGGGGCTGTGTGGGGCCGTGTGGGGCCGTGTGGGGCTGTGAGGGGCTTTGTGGGACTTTATGGGGCCGTGTGGGGCTGTGTGGGGCTGTGAGAGCCCGTGAGGGGCTGTGTGGGGCTGTGAGAGCCCGTGAGGGGCTGTGTGGGGCCGTGTGGGGCTGTGAGGGGCTGTGTGGGTCTGTGTGGGGTTATGTGGGGCTTTGTGGGGATCTAGGGGGCTGTGTGGGGTTGTGTGGGATTTTGTGGGGTTGTGAGGGGCTGTGTGGGGCTGTGGGGGGCTTTATGGGGCCGTGTGGGGCCGTGTGGGGCTGTGAAGGGCTTTATGGAGCTGTGTGGGGCCATGTGGGGCTGTGAGGGGCCGTGTGGGGATTTATGGGGCCGTGTGGAGCTGTGGGGTGCCATGGGGGATCCCGTGGCACACGTGTCTTGCTGACAGCAGTGTGACATGCACGAGCAGCTGTGGTTCATAAGTGATGCACCCCGAG
Source organism: Zosterops lateralis (assembly GCF_965231275.1). Classification (NCBI taxonomy): domain Eukaryota; kingdom Metazoa; phylum Chordata; class Aves; order Passeriformes; family Zosteropidae; genus Zosterops; species Zosterops lateralis. Next base: position 6,098,122 of record NC_139786.1, read on the forward strand.
ACAGCGAGAAAGGGAAGCACCAAAAAAGCTTATTTTTATCCAGGCCTTTGCTCTGCTTTCCTCGCTGACCCCAAAGCAAGGCCAGCAGTGCCCAGGGCGGGGTGCTGGGGTGTCCCTGTCCCAGCCCAGCCTCGGTGGCTGCTCCGTCCATCCCAGAGCCTTCAGGGAGCTCCGGGAGCTCTGGAATTGTTCAGATCTGGTTGTAAACTTTGCGGCTGGGCCTTGTGGTTTGCAATAAAAGGAGATCTGTGCCTTGCCCAGAGGCACTGATTGTGCCCGACCAGTGTGGGCTCTGTGACGTTTCCTGTGTTGATTCACCCCTGCCGTGGGCCCAGATAAGGTGCTGGGGCAGCTGGACAAAGGTCTCCTGTCCCTCTTCCACCTTAACCCTTCGCACGCCAAGGTGCTGCTGAGCACGAGCCCTGGGCTGGGGGGGAACACGACAGGGGCCACCCAGTGTCCCCAAACAGCAGCTGGCAGTGACACTGGCCTGGCCTGGAGCTGCCCAGGACTGCTCTGGTGCTGCGTTTTTGGGATCTCACAGCATTCCGTACCCTCCTGACAGGTTTGGCTGGGGGGAAGTTGCTCAAGCAAGAATCAAGAATCCCAAAAAAGAGCGGCCCTGCTGTCCCTGAGAAGGCTGAACAGCGTAGGGAATACTTGGATGTCCTTCGCTTCCTCCCCTTTCCCTCAGTCCCTGCAGGGCACAGCCCGTCCTGTCCTTGTCCCCACCAGCCTTTCCCCAGCTGTGTCAGCCCCAGCTGGGGTTTCATCACCTCCTTCACAGTCACAAAACCCACAAAGCCCACGCCTTTTCCTCAGAATTGCTGCTGCGGGGGAGCAGCCAGGATGAGACTGAAGTTGTGATCACTGGAGCTGCTGAGCTTGGCCATCGCCTTCTCCCCACGTGCCTTCATCCAGGCACAACCTCAGCCCAGGAGAGCAGGAGCTTTGGGAAAATCCCTTTTTCTGTGAAATCAAACAAAAACCAGAGCTGAGGCTGGTGTACCCTGGTGGGCACAACCCCTCCGGGCAAAAGCAGAAGTGGCCCTGGGCACCAGCTGCAGTTTGGGATTGACCACAAACCCCGGCCCCAGCAGCGTGGAGAGGCTTTGATCATCTGACAGGGTGAGCAACCCCTGTCCCAGCAGGGACACGAGACAGGAACGGGGGCAGGAGTTGTTCAGGGGGGAGCTTGAACCATAAATTCTGTCTGCGAGAGCAAAGGTGAAGCAGGGTGGTGAAAAAGGGCTGAAAACAGGGATTAGGAGAGAGCTGCACCAGGGAAATGTCAGCTTTTTACCCACCACTGGTGAGAACTGGCTCAGGTTCTCCCAGCTCCTCCCAGCACCTGGGGGGAAAAACAGATTTTTCCTCTGGGGGGAAAAACAGATTTTTCTGGCCAGACAGGTCCCAAAATTACACCTGGAGAAGAGGGGGAGGAGGGTTTGTCCTGCTGAGTGTGGTGATCCTCTCTGAGATCCCATCAGGGTCTGTAAGGGGGGAAAAAAGTATCTACAAAAATACTGGAAGTGGAAAAGCAAAAGCGGGGCGGGGTGGGGGGGAATCTACAAAAATGCTGGAAATGAAAAAGCAAAAGCCAGGGGGAAAAAATCTACAAAAATGCTGGAAATGGAAAAGCAAAAGCCAGTGGTCTTGGAGTGATCCCAAAACCTGGGCAGGGGGACCACCAGCAAATGGGGGGCTGCTGGTTCAGGATGAGGGAGGGTTCACAGGTGAGGGACACCCCACTTCCACTGCAAACCCCAAATCCTACAGAATGTTTGACAAAGGCACAGGACCTGCCGTGGCACGTTGGGAAGCAGAAAGTAGAGCTCTGCCTTTGTGGCTGTGCCCAAGCAGGTTTTCCCACTCCAAAGAGCCCTGGGCACCCGCCTGGTGCTGGGATTGCTCTGTGGGGGCAGCTGGGATCCCCAAAATCCCATTTAGTGGTTGAGCACATCCTCCTGGAGATGTCACCAGCTCTTTTTGGGGTGTTTCTGAGGTGCCCGTGTGCCTGTGGGCTGGGGGCTGCAGGGATGTGGGGCTGAAGATCTCCTGATTCCCACCCTGCCCCTCTCCTGCCTGGAAAAGGAGATGAAGCCACACAGAGCTCCTCGGAGGGATCCCAGCCCCTTCTGACCCGTCCCCAGCTCCCAAATCCGCTCATCCCATCCCACAAGAGCAGAGGAAAGTCCGAGATGGCTCCAGGGATGCTGCTCACAGCCCCGCCCGGCTTTTTGTCCTCATCCCTCAACAATCCCCCAGTGGGGAGGCAGATAAAATGTCCCGGGGAGGTGGCAGAAAGGAACCGAGGGGATTCTGAGACAGAGGAGAGGCCAAAAGTCAATCCCGAACTCCAGCAGTGAGGATGAGCCCCGCTCCCCTTTCCCGAGGCGGGGGACACTCGGCAGAGCCGCGGAATTGAGGGAAAATCCACGGACACGGCGCCTCCTCCAGCCCCGGCGGGATCTCGGCCCCTTTTCTGCTGATGTCACGGACCCGCAGCCGCTTTCCCTTCCCCGGGAGGGCCGGGACCGGCCGCCCTTCCCCGGATCCTCCTCCCGGGCCTCTCCCCTCCCCGGGCCGGCCGCAGCGGAGCCGGGAGCTGCCCCGGCCGCCGGATGCCCCGGCAGGTGAGCGCTGCCCAGGTGAGTCCCCGGGGGCAACAGCGAGGGGGAAAAATTCCGTTTTGAGTTTAAAACGTCTGGTTTTCCTAAAAAGCCGGCGGAAAGACTGGGGAGTTTGTGTGTGCTGAGGATACAAAGCTCTGCCTTGTGCTGAGGATGCTGCCCGCGGCTGGGCACGGGAGGAAGAGGGGGACAGGGGGGCTGGACCCCAGAGCTCAGAGCTCCCCGCTGGTGTTCCAAGCGGGAAGGGCGCAGGGCCGGGCCAGCGCATCAGGGAAAAATGCAGGGATGAGGCTGCCAATGTTTCCATCTGTGCCTTGGCCGGCGGTGTGGGACGCTGCCGTGGGGATGGGGATGCTGGAGCTGCTGGAGGATGCTGGTGCCACCCGGGGAAGGGGTTTCAGGGGTCCTGGCCAGGCTCAGGGCATGTAGGGACATACTGGGGACACGTCCTGCGGAAGATTTCGGGGTGTTCCTGAGCGGGGATGTTCCCTGGGCTGTGCTTGAGGCACCAAGGAATTCCACCTGGCTGGGGTCTTCTTCAATAAATTTAATTTGCAGCAGGACCCCAGGCGTGTGTGCCAGGTCTGGGGGGAGGGACTGCGCTGGAGAGGGGCTGGGAGAAGCAGGGAAGTGGCTCCCAGCAGCTTTGAATGGTGATGAACCGGCGAGTCCGGGCGTGCTGCGGCTCCTCGGGAGCCGGGCGCGGGCGGGGCCGGGGGCCGGGCTTGGCACTGGGAGGGTTTTGTGTCCCCACCACGCGGGGACATAAATGCTGGCTTGGCACTGGCACGGTGAGGACACAGCGACATCCCGGGGTGGCAGGGTGAGACCAGGGACAGGAGCCCAGGGTGGGAGCAGGGACAAGTCCTCAGAGTGGGGACAGGGACAGGTCCCCAGAGTGGGGACAGATCCCCAGGGTGGCAGAGTGGGAGCAAGGACAGGACCCCGGGGTGGGAGCAGGGACAGGAGCCCAGGGTGGGAGCAGGGACAGGAGCCCAGAGTGGGAGCAGGGACAGGAGCCCGGGGTGGGAGCAGGGACAAGTCCCCAGGGTGAGAGCAGGGACAGGACCCCAGGGTGGCTGGGAGGAAGCAGAGACAAATCCCCAGGGTGGCCAGGAGCCAGTGCCATTCCCACAGCCCCTCTGGTCCCACAGAGCCCATCCATGGACGCCAGCAAGAAGGTGGATCTGAAAATCATCATCATTGGAGCTCTGGGGTAAGGAGGGAAGCCCCCTGTGTGTGCTGGGTGTCCCCTGCCCCTGCCTGTGGGCCTGAGAGATTTTAACCTGCTAGCAGCTGCTGATTTTTTCCCAAGGAAAAATTTCTCAAGGAAGTTTTTTTCCTCAAAACAATCTTAGCAAACAACTATCCTTTCTCATTATCTCAGCAAAATATCTGTATTTTAGCAGCCCCTCTTTCTCCCTAAAGCACTGCCAGGCTTGGAGCAACATCCCAGAGCAGAAACCCCCTTCACTATCTCTGTGGGCCTGATATTCCTGCGTCTGAAAGATTTTTAGCCTGCGAGCAGCTGCTAATTTTTTCCCAAGGAAAAATTTCTCAACAAAGTGTTTTTTGGGTTTTTTTGGGGTTTTTTTTTTTTTTTTGGTGGTTGTTGTTGTTGTTGTTTGTTTGTTTGTTTTTGTTTTGTTTTGTTTTGTCAAAACAATCTTGGCAAACAACTGTCCTTTCTCAAAACAGCTTCTCCCTAGAGATCTTGTAGTTAAGATTCCTGGGTTCAATTCTCTGGGTTCAATGCCCAGACAGAAAAAACAGCAAAACACCACCTAGAAAAATACTGGTTTGAGAAAGGATAGTTGGTTTGCCAAGATTGTTTTGAGAAGAAACTTTCTTGAGAAATTTTTCTGTAGTCCTGGTTTCATGCCTGAGGCGTTTTGGTTTTCTGAAATTCTTTTCCTGGGGAATTTTCAGTAAACAGGTGAAGTGTTTTTGTAACTGTACCTTTGCTATTCATTCCTTTCCCTAGGAGGGACTTCTTCTTGATGTCCCTCTGCTCTGACCAATGTGAGTGAAGGGGTTTGCCTTTGTTTCACCAATAAAATTGGTCTGTGTAAAATAGTATAAAAATAAGACACATCCCAAAAATAGAGGAGTCATTTTCAGCCTTCTGAAGTCAGAGTCTGTGTCGTTGTGGTGTAAAACAGTGTCATTTTTCCTTGGGGAAGAAAGTTAGCAGCTGCTAACAGGCTAAAATCTCTCAGGCCCACAGCTGCCCACGCCCTCACCTCACCCTTTTTCCTCTGTCACCAGCGTAGGCAAGACCTCCCTGCTGCACCAGTACGTGCACAAGACGTTCTACGAGGATTACCGCACCACGCTGGGCGCCAGCATCCTCACCAAGGTGCTTGCCGTGGACAGCACCCCCCTGAAGCTGCAGGTGAGTGGGGTCAGCTGGACTGCCCGGGGTGCCCACCCCGATCCCAGGGACCTGGGTGACCCACCCTGTGTGCCCACCCTGATCCCAGGGGCCTGGGTGACCCACCCTGTGTGCCCACCCCCATCCCAGGGGCCTGGGTGACCCACCCTGTGTGCCTGCCCCAATCCCAGGGGCCTGGGTGACCCACCCTGTGTGCCTGCCCCAATCCCAGGGACCTGGGTGACCCACCCTGTGTGCCCAAGAGCCTGCCAGGGGTGTGAGGTGCAGAGCTGGGTGTGCACCTCAGCTTGATTCAGCCCGAGTTTCAGAGCTTAATTTCAGAGGCTGATTTTCAGAGCTTGATTTTCAGAGCCAAATTTTCAGTGCTTGATTTTCAGAGCCTGATTTTCAGAGCTGATTTTTAAAGGCTAGTTTCAGAGCCTGATTTTTAGAGCCCGACTTTCAGAGCCAATTTCCAGAGCCTGATTTTTAGAGCCCGACTTTCAGAGCCAATTTCCAGAGCCTCATTTCCAGAGCTGATCTTCAGACGTGATTTTCAGATCCCAAATTTCAGAGCTGATTTTCAGAACCCGATTTCCAGAGCCTGATTTTCAACATCTGTAAACTGCACTGGAATCCCTCCTGTGGGCTCAGCACCCCCTGAAGCTGCTCCTCTGGGCTGCAGCCCCCACCTTGCTGTCCATCTGTGTGTCCATCTGTGCCCTTCTCTGCCCTAGATCTGGGACACAGGGGGACAGGAGCGGTTCAGGTCCATGGTGTCCACCTTCTACAAAGGCTCAGACGGCTGCATGCTGGCCTTTGACGTGACAGACAGGGAGTCCTTCGAGGCCCTGGACAACTGGAGAGATGATTTCCTGGAGAAGGTCATTCCCAGGGAACAGGATTTCCCCATGGTTGTGCTGGGGAACAAGATCGACCTCAGTGACCGGCAGGTGAGGGTGGAGGAGGGAGGGAGGGAGGGAGGGAGGGATGAGCAGTGCTGGAGTCACCATCCCTGGAGGGATTTAAATGTTGTAGTTTAGATGGGGCACTTGGGGACATGGTTTAGTGCTGGGTTAATGGCTGGACTTGATGATCTGGAAGGTCTTTTCCAACTTAAACAATCCCATGATTGTATGACTGGGATGCCGTAGGGTTCAAAGGGTTTTGAGGGCTGATCCTTCACCTCAGCACCAGCCTTTTCCCTATCCTCACATGAAAACCAGAGCTCCAGGCAAGGAGCTGCCACCTCCCCCAGGACTCTTGGAGGGGATAAACAGCATCCTCCTGCTGCTCTTTGGGGCACAGACTGTCCCCAGCAGAGGCAGCAGGAATTGAGTAGCAGCACCTTGAGTGCTGTGCCCAGTTCTGGGTGTCTCAGTTTAGGATGGACATTGAGTGCTGTGTCCAGTTTAGGATGGACATTGAGTGCTGTGTCCAGTTTAGGATGGACATTGAGTGCTGTGTCCAGTTTAGGAAGGACATTGAGACACTTGAGCATGTCCAGAGGAGGCCAGAGGCTGGTGAGGGGCTGGGAACACAAACCCTGTGAGGAACGACTGAGGGAGCTGGGGTTGTTTATCCTGGAGAAAAGGAGACTCAGGAGTGACCTCATCACTCTCTACAACTCCCTGAAGGGTGGCTGTGCTCAGGTGGGGTTGGTCTCTTTCTCCAGGCAGCACTGACAGAACAGGACACAGCCTCAGGCTGAGCCAAGGGAAATACAGGGTGGATATCAGCAAAATATTTTTTACAGAAAGGGTGATAAAGTACTGGGATGATCTGCCCGGGGAGGTGGTGGAGTCACCATCCCTGGGTGTGTTTAAAGCAGGCTGGATGTGGCACTTGGTACCAGGGTTTAGTTGAGGTGTCAGGGCTGGGTTAGACTCGATGATCTTGAAGGTCTCTTCCATTCTGTGATTCTGTGAATGACAACCTCGGGCAGTGCCTGGATGGGTGAGGAGTCCCCCTGTCCCAGCCCTGAGCTGTGGCTCCATCCTCCCGTCCCCCAGGTGCCCAAGGAAACGGCCTCAGCCTGGTGCAAGGAGAAGGACATCCCCTACTTCGAGGTCAGTGCCAAGAACAACATCAACGTGGCCGAGGCTTTCGAGACGCTGGCGAAGCAGGCGCTGAGCACGGTGAGCATCCTCCAGCCCCGAGGGGAGGGAGGGAACCGGGCTGGGCCGGGGCTGCTCCGACAGATCCTCCCGTGTGGAGCAGCTCCCGCTGCACCGGAGGGCCCCAGGAACGAGGAACGCAGCAGTTTTGTTCAGCAATTTAGTCAAAACTAAATTTAGTTTTGAGGCGAGATTTAGTTTTGACCCTAAATCAACAGGAGCGGGAATTGCCGTCTCCTTTTCCCGCGGTGATGGGGACACGGCGTGTGGCACCCAGAGTGCTCCAGCACTGTCCTCTAGCGGCCGTGCCACGGGGACACCCGTGTCCCCAAGCCCTGCACTGGATGGCTTTTCCCTAGGGTTTTGCCTTTAACCACAATTCAGGACCGAATCCCTGAATTACTCCTCCTTTACTCATTACTCATCCTTTCCTTTCTCCTCTTTGTTTTTTTCCAGTACAAAGGGATATTTGAGAGTTATTTAACCGACTCCATCAAGCTCACTCCCAATGACAAGCCCAAGCAGAGCTGCTGCTGACCCCGGGGCTGCTGGAGCCCTGGCGGGGGTCCCTGACCACTGCCCAGCCCAGACTGACCATGCCAGGACACAGCCAGGACACAGCACGGCCACCACTGCCCAGCCCAGACTGACCATGCCAGGACACAGCACGGCCACCACTGCCCAGCCCAGACTGACCATGCCAGGACACAGCACGGCCACTGCTGGACACATCCCAGGATTTGCTGCTTCCCACGGCTCTGGAGCTGCTCTCCTGAGCCTCCCCATCACCTCAGTGTCCCCCTGGACAGGTGACCCTGTCCCCCCTGTCCCCAGTGCTGTGTGTCACCCTCGTGGGCCGTGTCCCTGTGGTGACAGTGCCAGGGGTGCAGACACTGCTCCAGTGCCTCTGCAGAGATCACCACCACCTCTCAGCATGGGTCACCCCTCCCGGCTCTCAGGGTGGCCACGGGCTGGCCTGAGGGGACAACTGGGGCTGGTGGCCCTCACAGGGCCCTCCTGGGATCAGCCACCGCCGAGGGAACTATTCCGTGCCTCAGTTTCCCCTCTTCTCATACATATCCCCCCATCAAACACCTTCCCCCTCCCACCTCACTGGGGAGGATTCTCCAAAAAGCACTTTGTCAGGGGTACTCTTTTTTTTTTTTTTTTAAGGAAATTAAATATTTCATTTTTATTTATATTTATGTGTTGCAAAACGCTCCCCAGGTCCCCAGGCAGCAGGAAGGTGGGGTGGGGGTCTGGACTTTCCTCCCTGGGCCTGTTCAGCTCCTCAGGGCTGGGGGATGCAGTTTGGGTCTGGCTTTTTTTGTTTGGTTGGGTTTTTTTTGGTTTGGTTTGGTTTGGTTTAGGTTTGTTGTTGTTTTGTTTTTTTTTTTTGGGTTGGGGCGGGTTGTTGAGTTTTTTGGGTTTGTTTGGTTGGTTGGTTTGTTTTTTTTGGGGGGGGGTATTTTGGGGGGGATAGTTGGGTTTTTTGGGTTTGTTTTGTTTTTTGGGGAGGTTTTGTTGGTTTGGGGGTTTTGTTTGTTTGTTTGGGTTTTGGTTTTGTTTTGTTTTTTTTGGGGGGGGGTGTGTTGTTGTTTTTTGGGGTTTTTTTCAGTGAAAATTTTGGGTCGGGGAGAGGGGAGGTGCGAATGTGTGTGCAGAGGTGGCCTGGCCGGGGCTCAGTCGGCAGAGGGAGCCCGCTGGGAGCAGAACTCGCCTCCCGCTTCCCCTCCCGCATCCATCCCGCTCCTCTCCGGGCTCCTTCCAGCAGCCGGGGCTGCCCGGACCACCCGGGGCTGCAGCCCCCCCTGGCCGGGGTGGATGGACTCAGAGACATCCCCAGAGAGGTCACCAGGGGCTCTCTGTCCTCCCTCATCCCCCTGCAGACCCCGCAGTGACCCCAGAGCTGCCCGGGGTCACACCCGGCGCTGCCCAGGGGACAGCACCCATGGGTGCCAGTGGCAGGTGAGCTCGGGGAGGGCGAAACCTGAGCCGGGGCCGGGCACGGGGGGCGTGGGGGCGGCAGGGCTGGAGCCCGTCCGGAGAGGAACGGAGAGTTCCCAGCCTGGTCCTTACGCAACGCTCCGCCTGTTTATTTGGGCACCGGGCCGGGGAGAGGATTTGTCCCTTCCTATGGGGACCAGAGGGCCATTAACCATTTCCTCCCCACCTTCTGCACGCCCTTTCCCCGCGCTGTGCCCGCCCGGAGAACCCTCACACCCAGCATCCCCCGGGCCCATCCTGCACCCGCCGGGGCTGTGGGTGCTGAGCTCTGTCTGTGCCAGCAGCGAGGTTGTTTCTCATCACACCCTTCCCCCGGCAGCTCCCAGCGCTGGCAAACAAAACCCTGAAGTATTTCAGCCCAGCCAACAGCAGTTTGGACAGCCGGGGCTGAGCAGGTCGCACAAACGCTGTGAGGGGGGCGGGTGATCCCTCCCTGAGCCGGGGCTGGGCGGCCTCGGGCACAAACCCGGGGCTGCTGAGGGTGATGGAGCCGGTGAGTGGCCAGGTGGGAGCTGCAGGAGCTCCAGGTGGGAGCTGCAGCCTTGGCTCAGGGTCCACCTGCAGCCCGGGATGCTCTGGGCAGGGACAGGAGCACCCAGCAGGGCTGGGCTCAGACCTTGAGCTGCAGGCACAGCTTGTCTCTCTCGGGCAGGCTCTGAAAGGCTGGGCTCAAACTGATGCACCCTGTGCATCATCCCAGACACGGGAATCATGACTCTGAAGGACGCTGCAAGCTCAGGAGCTGGCAGGATCTCCAGCAGCATCACCACCCTGTAGGAATCCTGGCTGCCACACCTCAGAGATGTGCAGCACCGTGCTGGAACCAGCTACAGCCCTCTGTCACGATAGGACACGAAATAGAGATGCTTGACTCCAGTCAGGAGGCAGTAGAAATCAGAAGGTTTATTTACAATTCATTCAGCCCTTTTATAACACGCTGTGCTAAAGGCACGTTATTGGTCCATAGGCCTGACACCTCTTCATTGGCTCAGGAACAGAAATAGCAAACAACTCCTGTTGTTATGGGAAAGGAATATTGTTCACACAAGGTCGTTTTGGGAAAAAGAAAAACTGTTGAAAAGTTTCCCTTGAGAAGAGCTCAGCAATTCTCAAGCTCAGAAAATATCAAGCCCACAACCCTCCAAATTTTCTCCTCCCTCCATCCCTCCTGGGCAGGGTGTCCTGGTGGTGAGGAGGAGCCCGGCACAGGCAGCAGGGCCGGGGCAGGGTGGCTCGGGGCCAGGCAGGGCCGGGGCAGGGTGGCTCGGGGCCAGGCAGGGCCGGGGCAGGGTGGCTCGGGGCCAGGCAGGGCCGGGGCAGGGTGGCTCGGGGCCAGGCAGGATGCTGGCGGCGGCAGCAGCAGCAGCCAGAGGTGCTAAGCTGGTAACACTATCCCCGGGCCGAAACCCGATAAAGGGACAGGGGGAGTTTGTGACACGTGGGATTAGCAAGGTCAGCTCGAGATTTTTCTCAGGGTGAAAATCAAAGGGGAAAAATATTTGCCTTTGTGTGACTCAGTGAGTTCCTGAGCAGCCACCTGAGTTCCTGAGCTCAGCCCGGCCTGTGGCCACTGCTGAGGAACCCAAGCTGAGCCCTCCTGCTCTCCTGCCCACAGTTTAATCACCAGAGCCTTCCCAGCTCCTCTGCTGTCCCTACAGGTCTTCATTCACCCATTGAAATGACAAAAAAAATCTGTAAAATCCCACCTTGATATGCTGGCCACCAAACAGGGACTACCCCAACCCTCTTGAGGAGGATCTGCTCTCAGTGTTTGGGGAATTAGCACCCCACACTCACCCTAAATCCCTGACTCTCAGTGGTCTGAGGTTCAGTTACCCCTGGGAGCTCTTCACCCTCACCCCAGGTGCTCTGACAGCCCAGAGTGCGCTCTGTGTTACCTGCTGGAACCAGCCCTGGTTGGTGCCAGAGGTGCAGCCGGGTTGGAGGAGGGGGATTTTCATCACAAATCCCTCACAGAGACCAGCTCCCCCTCTGCTTCTTCCTGAGACTCATCCCAGGCACAGGCAGCAGTGCCCAAGAGTCACAGAATCGATAATTTAGAGTAGAAAAGCCCTCTGAGATTATCAAACCCACCATGAAATCATGTCTTGAACGCCCACCTACCCCAGGCTGTGGCACCTGGAGCCGGGTGGGATTAAATTATTCTATTGAAATGTGAGAATTTCAATAAAGGCACTGAAAAATACCTTCAAAGGCTGCAAAGAGAACCAAAAAACGCCCCAAGTTTTCCTGTTGGGAAGCAGAAGCCCCATTAACCCGGAGTTAACTGCGAGTAGGGCAGTGGCTTCAGCCACTTCAAAGCCGACCTGATAAACGCCAGAGGTTCAAAGTTCCAGGTGACCTTTCAAAGGCGTCAGACGTGAAAAACAAAGCCACGGCATCACGCAAAGCCTTATCTGTGCCCCGCGGTGCCGCCGGGGCCGCAGGGCAATAAACAGCCCTGGAGGTGTCAGCACCGGCCTCCGCAGCCTCCCGGTGCCACCGCGGCCGCTCCCGGTCCCTGTCACCCGGCAGGGACGGGCTCGGGGTGGTGGCCCGGCCGGTGGCACTCCAGGTGTCTTTCCAAGAACGCTCCTGGGGCTGTGAATTACCTGGATGACTGTTCTGCCTTTCCATAATTGTCCCATTGTCTCATCCCCAGTGAGGGGTGACACTGATGGGGTTGGTGTGACTGTTCCTTCCAGGTGTGACAGTCCCCCCCAGGTGTGACTGTCCTCTCAAGGTGTGACTGTCTCCCCCAGGTGTTACTGTCCCCCTCGGGTGTGACTGTCCCCTCCAGGTGTGACTGTCCCCAAAAGGGACACACACTCAGCCCAGGTTGAAGCACAGTGTCTCCTCACCCTCTGTTTCCCTGCCCGCCCACCCACCCACAGCAAATGTTTCTGCTTCTCCTTCGTCCTCAGCCCCTGGCAGGTGCTGTCCCTGTGTCCCACCCCAGTGGCACCCACGTGTGGGGTCGTGTGGGGTCACAGGCTCTGGGGCTGGGGACAGCGGCCTCTGGGGACGTGGCAGGGCCGGGAGGCAGCACGTAGAGAGGATTAGGGGCTGTGGCCACCCCGACAGGCAGCTCTGGGACATGCTGAGCTCAGCAGCCAGCCCGAGCCTCCCCACAGCTGGGGACAGCATCGGGATCATCCCGCTGGGATGTGGGGTGGGATCATCCTGCTGGGGTGGGATCAGCCCACTGGGATTTTGGGATGGGATCATCCCTCTGGAATGTGGAATGGGATCATCCCTCTGAGATTTGAGGTGGGATTATCCTGCTGAGATGTGAGATGGAATCGCCCCACTGGGATTTTGGGATGGAATCACCCCACTAGGATTTTCGGGTGGGATCACCTCACTGGGATTTTGGGATGGAATTGTCCCACTGGGATTTTGGAATGGAATCGCCCCACTGGGATTTTGGGATGGAATCGTCCCACTGGGATTTTGGGATGGAATCATCCCGCTGGGATTTTGGGGCAGGCAGGGTGTCCCCAGCCAGCCGGGCCCGGGGCTGCCCCACTGTCCCTCCCCTCAGCGCGTCCTTTGGGTTTTGCAAAGCCCCCCAGGGGTGCTGAGTGCTGTGGGGAGGATCCCACCGAGGGACAGAGCCCGGAGCAGGAAATCAGCGGCGAAAACACCCGGAGAGATCCGTGAAGGACTTTTTGGGGTTTTATGGGGATGGGACGGTTCCTGTGCCAGGGGCCGGGGCTCACACGGGAGGGGTGCAGCCCCTGGCACAGGGATGGGCATCACCTTCCCCAGGGAATTCCAGCCCGATCTGTACCTGGAGAACAGCAGCAGCCTCAGCCTCCTGCTGGTGGGTCCCTGCTGCCCCAGGAGGAGCTCAAATATCCCAAATTCCCCAGGTTTAGGTGTGAGACAGGCTGGACTCTGTCCTGGAGGAATGAGCAGCTCCTCGGGGTGTGGACAGACACCAGCCCTGGTGATCTGCAGCTCCAGTGGTGCTGAGAGAAGGGAAAATGTGGATTTTCCTCCTCTCACTGCCCTGCCTGAGCTCCCTCAAGCCTTCAGTGATAAATGACACACAGAATTGAAATCTTCAATTTTTCTGAAGCTGCTGAATGGAGTTTAAAGATGAAATACTTCAACTTGTGTTCAAAATTTATTTCTAATTGTGTTAGAATTTATTCTGTCCCATTTTAGTGGCACCAGCCTCCCTGGGGATGGGGCTGGACTGGACCAGAAGCCAGGGCAGGATCAGAGCCTCCCTCAAGCCCTGGGGGAGGCTCAGGGCAGTGAAATCCTCTCCCAGCAGATCCACCTGAATCCCTCTGGCCCCAAATGCTTTATTTAATTTAATGCCCTTTAACCACCGACTCTGCCAGGGCATTTCTGAGCTGCCTCCTGGCCTGGTGCCACGGCTGCAGCATCAGAATTCCTGAAATTCCTAAAAAAAAAGGCAAATCAGGGGTCTGATCTGACATCAGGCATTCGATTTTCATCTAAAAATCTGCTGACGTCTCTGACCAGGAGGGACAGAACCTCCTCCTCCAGGTCCTCACGTCCAACACCTGAGCTCCTGTGCAGGCCTTGACCTCGGAGCCCCGAACAATGAGCGGGTTTATTTCAGGCTTTATCTCCCCTCCCATCGCAGCGTTTGGGCCCTTAATGAGCCGCCCGAGGCCACAGAGCAGCAGCAGCAGCGATGGGACCGCGCTCCTCTCCTGCCCTGGCTCCTGGGGAGGAGGAGAGGACACACGTTCTCCTCCACCAACCTTCCCACTTTTTTTTTTTTGGAGGGAAAATTCCTGGTAGTTTTGTGGGTGTGGAGTTTTTTTTTTGTGGGTTTTTTTTTTGTTTGTTTGTTTTTGGGTTTTTGTTGTTGTTGGGTTTTTTGGTGTTTTTTTTTTTGTTTTGTTTTGTTTTTTTTTTGTTTTGTTTTGTTTTGTTTGTTTTTTGGGGTTTTTTTTGTTTTTGTTTTTTGTGTTTTTTTGGTTGGTTGGGGTTTTTTGTTTGGTTTTTTGGGAGGTTTTGTTTGGTTGGTTTTTTTGGGTTTTTTTGTGTTTGTTTGGGGGTTTTTTTGGAGGATTTTTGTTTGTTTATTTGTTTGTTTGTTTGTTCGTGGTTTTTTGGTAGAGTTTTGGTGGCTTTTTGTGGGTTTTGTTTGGTTGTTTTTTTGGGGTTTTAGTTTTTGGGGTTTTTTTTGTTGTTGTTTGGGGTGTTTTTTGGGGGAGGGAGTTGTTTGGTTTTGGGGTGGGTTTTTTGTTTGTTTTGTTTTTGGTGGAGTTTTGGTGATTTTTGGTGGGGGCTTGGGGTTTTTTTTTTTTGTGGTTTTTGTTTAGTTGGTTTTTTTGGGTTTTGGGTTTTGGTTTTATTTTGTTTTTTGTACAGGTTGGAATACCTCCCTTCACAGGAATTCAATGGTTTAAGCAGAAAAAAACCCCAACAAACTCCTCTTTTGGTTTGACTCTGCTGGGTCAGAGTGGGCAGAAAGCCTCGAGGGCAGTGCCTGCAGCCACCCCCCGACCTGAATTCCAGGAGAATTCCAGGAGAATGGGGCCCTCCACATCCACCCCTCGGCCTGGGCGGACCCCCAAGGCTCCGGGGCTGCTCCAAGGGCAGGAATTTTTGGATGCTGGGGCTGGTCCCCCCCAGCCCCAGGAGCTGCCGGTGTCCCCAGGGCTCGGGCAGACCTTGCTGAGCACATTCGGAGTTCCCCTGCAGAAGGCAGATATCTTACACCTATTTTACAAATAAGATAACAGCCCTTGCTCAAGGTGACCTGGGGCTTGTCCAGAGAGCACGGGCCAGCCCCAGGTGAGGTCACAGCCCAGGGCCAGGTGCTCTCTGAGGGCTCCCGGGCTCTTTTTGGGGTGACCATTCCTCTGGAGAGCCTTGTGGTGCTCCAGACAGAAATTTGGGTGGGTGGGGTCAGCTCTGACCATCAGAACGTGCTCTGCTCCCCAAGAGTGCCCCCCGATATGTGTCTCACCCCACAAATCCTTCAGTTTGGGGATGTGCCCGTGGCAGCCCTGCTGGAGGAGCAGAGGGGGAGCTCCCTGTGAGGACAAGGGGCTGTGACAGGGCTGACCCCACAGACACACACGGGTGACACGGTCTCAGCAGGAAGGTGGCCCTTCCTTCATCCAACTTCCTCAGTAATTAAACAATACATCAATATCTAAAAATTACCCTCTAATACTAAATTAAAAATTACCCTCTAATATTACTCTCCCTACTCCTTCCACAAAAAATGAACACATCATTACAAAATAACAAAAATATATTTCTTTTTTAACTAAAAACACAACCATATTAACCCATAAGACCAAGATAGGCTGGAAAGGCCCCGAGCAGCCGTGACCCAACAATTCCCCCAGCAGATAAACCCCAAAGCCTCTCCCCAGCCCCGAGAAAGAACCGAACGGCCCCAAACGCCCACGGGGGCAGCTCTGAACCTCCCCGAGCCTTTCCTGCATTCCAGCCTTGATTTTGGTGCTGTAAATTCTCCTGCCTGGGACAAGGTGTTCCTCATTCCTGCCTGGATCAGGCCCCCTGTGCCAGGGGTGACACCGAGCGGGGGTGGCAGCGCCAGCGGGGCCCTTTCAGGTGGCACCTGCGGCTCCAGCCCTGGCACCACGGAGCCAACGGTCCTGTCACCTCTGCCAGAGGGATGGTGGCATCCAGCCCGGGCTCTGCATTCCTGGGAGAGCAGGAAATGGTGATAACCAGCCCTGGGAGTCTCAGAGCTCCAGCTGGGCTCTGTGCAGTGACACTGTGATGACATTGGCAGTGCCATCTCCCGTCGGGCTCTGTGTGGTGGCACCAGCAGTGCCACCCCCTTGCCCACCCTGCCGGACTCTGTGTGGTGACATCGTGGTGACACTGGCAGTGCCACCCCCTGCCCATCCTGCCAGGCTGTCTGTGGTGACCTGTGGTGACAGTGTGGTGACACTGTGGTGACATGGGCAGTGCCATCCCCTGCTGGGCTCTGTGCAGTGACACCATGGTGACACCAGCACTGCCCACCCCTTGGCTACCCTGCTGGGTTCTGTGTGGTGACACTGGCGGTAGCACCCCCTGCCCACCCTGCTGGGCTCTGTGCAGTGACACTGTGGTGACATCGTGGTGACGTCGGCAGTGCCACCTCCTGCCAGGCTCTGTGTGGTGACACTGTGGTGACATGGGCAGTGCCACCTCCTGCCAGGCTCTGTGCAGTGACACCAGCAGTGCCACCCCTTGGCCACCTTGCCGGGCTCTGTGTGGTGACACTGCGGTGACACGGGCAGTGCCACCCCCTTCCCACCCTACTGGGCTCTCTGTGGTGACAACGTGGTGACACTGGCAGTGCCACCCACCCCCTGCCCACCCTGACAGGCTCTGTGTGGTGACACCATGGTGACATCAGCAGTGCCACCCCCCCTGCCTGTCCTCAGAGCATCCTGCAGTCCTGGCCGTCACCTGCTCCAGGAACGGCCACCTCGTCCCTGGAGGAATTTGGCAGCCCAGATCTCTGCTTTCCCACCTGGCTGAGGGGTTTTAAACGCTCCTGGAGGGACAGACAGACACATAGACAGATAGACAGACAGGGAAGGAGGACACCCTACCTGGCCTCAGAATCAGAATCACCAGGTTGGAAGAGACCTTCAAGATCATCGAGTCCAACCCAGCCCAAACACCTCAACTAAACCCTGGCACCAAATGCCACATCCAGTTTGCTTTAAACACATCCAAGGATGGTGACTCCATCACCTCCCTGGGCAGACCATCCCAGTACTTTATCACTCTTCTTGTAAAAAACTTTTTCCTGATATCCAGCCTGTATTTCCCTTGGAGCAGCCGTCCTCTGTGCAGGTGTCACAGCCTGAGCAGCACGTCAGCCATGGGGAACAACCTCCCAGCACCTCTCAGCCTGTTCAGCACCTTCCAGATCCTCATGGAAGCCTCAGATTCCCTCCTCAGAGGCTGTTCCTGCTCCATCTGCAGCATCTCCATCCCAAACTCTGCCTTCTGCCCACACCTGCAGCATCTCCACCCCAAACCCTGCAGCATCTCCATCCCAAACTCTCCCTCCTGTCCACGCCTGAGCCTGCACGAGCCCTGTTTCCTTGGCAAAACCACTCAAAAATGAGAAGCAGCTCAGGCTGCAGGCCTGATGATGGGAGAGGGAGGGAAGAATGGAGGGAAGAAGGCTCCTACAGGTGCCATCATCTCCCAGGAACCTCAGGGCGTGCTCTGCCTGCTGCCCCCAGCCTGGGGCTTCCACTGAGTTATTACCACTGAATTATTGCCACTGAATTACTGACCCCGTTACGTGCAACGTATCTGCTAAAATTAATCATCTGCAAACAAATCCGCACATTCCAGCCCGTGGAATGCTGCTATCTGCCCAGGAGATAACCAGCTCAGCAGCCTGTGCACCCCAGGCTAACCTGGGGAGTCCCTGGGGTCTCTTTCCATGTCCTGGTGCTCCCTGGTTTCCTGGTGCTTCCCAGACACTCATCCATGACTTGCACACCATCCTGTGATGATGCTCTGTTGGTGGCCACGTCCTCAGGCCACACATGGGGAGTTTGGCCAGAGCAGAAAGAGGCAGAAAGAGCTGTATTTATAATTACTGGAAATGGAATTTGACCAGGACTGTGCCTCCCACTCCAGAAATGCCCCAGGACCATCAGTGGCTGCACAGGGCTGGGTTCTTTGCAGGGCAAGACCTCGTTTTATCCTGATCACACCCAGCAGGACTTTGGAATAGCAGCTCCTGCCACAGGCAGCAGGAAACAAACGGGAATCCATCTGTGCAGGGGGGAATCAGGGCTGGGAAGGGACAGGGAGAGCCTGGAGGTCTCCCTGTGGAAAAATTACCTCGCACCTGGTTGAGAACTTCATTGGGTTTTGCCAGTGCTGGGGGGACAAAAATCCAACCTGGACAATCCAGCTGGACCCCAGCCCTGCCAGCATCCCAGTGCAGGCCCCAGCAAGAGCAGAGCTGAGTCACTTTGGGGTGGGTTTGTGTCCCGCTGTGCCCAGACAGCACTTCCCTGCCTGTGCCAGGGGTCAGCAGCATTCCATGGACCTGGAATCCTCATGCTGATGGTGCTGGGCCCTCTGTGTGCCTGCCCAGGGCCTGAGGCACAGAGCAGGGCAGAGCATCAGCAGCACCAGCTGCTCCCTTTTCCCTCATGCCAAGAGCCAGCGCTGGAATTCTACATTTTGTCTTTCTTCGGTGGAGCTTTGCAAGGAAAAACGCCCTTTGCTGATGGGTTTTGGCACAAACATTCCAGCTAATTAACCCTGGGTGTTAATGAGCATCATCTCGGATGCTGTTCCCCCTCTTTTCCGCGGTGCTGTGGATGCTGGAGCTCTGTGTTCCCGGGATTTGCCCTGTGACAGGAGCCTGTGACAAGGGAACACTCGTGGGCTGCTCCCGCCACACGGAACATATCAGGCTGCCCTTTAAAACAACAACAACAAAACAAAAAAACCCCACTGGATATGAGTTATTAATGATATTTACAGGATAACTGCTGGGCAATGATTACCTCTGCGGGTCAGATGGCGATGAATCAGCCCCTTTGCTCGGCACCCTCGGCAGGGTGTTCCTCGGCCGCTCCGGACACAATGATTGATTTACACACGATGAGGTTTCTTGGCAGCAGCTGCTGATGCCTCGAGCGTGCACAAGGCACCAGGAATTTTTACTCTGGGAGTGAGCAAAGGCCACAGCGCTGCCTTCTCCCTTCTCCTCTCCCCAGCCGTGGGTTCCTGGTCCTCCTGTCTCCCTCTCCCCGCTCCCTTTTCCCGGGGTTTTCCAGCGCTCAGAGGTGGCGGCATATCCCGGTGACACCCGGAGGAGGGAGGGCAGCACAGCCACCCCCGTGAACGTGCCAGGCTGCCCTTAGGGACAACGGGGACATGAGAGATCAATTCCTCCACAGCAAATAACCCCCTGCAGCTTCTTCCTGGGGGCCAATTCCTCTGGGGACACGTCCCTGTCCCATCCCGTGCTGATGGCCCTGTCCATCTCATCACCTGCAGCATCCTGGCCTGTACCTGCATCCTGCACTCCCAAATCCCTCTGGGAGGAGAGGAGGGGAGAAAAAAGAGGGAGAGAGCCTGGAGAAGAGAGGAGATCAGGATCCTGGAGAAGAGAGGAGGCCGGGAGCCTGGAGAAGAGATCAGGATCCTGGAGAAGAGAGATCAGAATCCTGGAGAGGAGAGATCAGGATCCTGGACACAAGAGGAGATCAGGATCCTGGAGAAGAGAGATCAGGATCTCTGCCCCAGCTTGTCACAGTGGTGCTGCTGTGGGTAGGACTCGATGGCAGCACGGGATGAGCCCCATCCCCTGCTCTGAGCTGGCTGCTCTCTGACCTGCCACAGCAGCTTTTCCAGCTTCAAACGCTGCCTCTCCCCAAGCCCTGGCAGCTCCCAGGAGACCGAGCAGAGCCTCCGCGGTGGCTGCAGCCCCGGGCCGGCCCCGCCCGGCCCCTCCCCGCTCATCGCCGTCCCCTGCCCAGGGGCGTCAGAAGAACCTGTCAAACCCTCGGCGGAGCAGCGCGTGGCCAGGTGTGGCTCCTGCCCGCCGACCGTGCCCGCGAGGCTGATGACAGACAGATAACCCATCCCGAGCCTCCCGCACATCCCCGCGCCGAGGAGCGTCCCACCGCATCCCCGCGCCTCCCTCCTGGGCGGACAGCGGCGCTTCCCTCTCTTCCCCTCTCTTCTCCTCTCTTTCCCTCTCCTCTCCTCTCCTCTCCTCCCCTCTCCTCCCTTCTCTTCCCCTCTCTTCCCCTCTCTTCCCCTCTCTTCTTCTCTCTTTCCCTCTCCTCTCCTCTCTTCCCCTCTCCTCCCCTCTCTTCCTCTCTCCTCTCATCCCTTTGAACCTGGGAATGAGAGACACTCCGCTTTCCGCTGCCCGTCCCTTCTCCCGGGCCGGCGCGCCGGGGTCGGGCTGCGGGCACAAAGCGCCCCATTGTCCATCCCGGGGGCGGAGAGGGGGCCGGAGCTCAAAGGCCGGGCGGGCGCTGCCCATCGAGGCCCAACATCATCATCATCGTCTGCCCCCGGCCCGTGGCAGGGCAGGGAGGGGGCCGGGGTGACCTGAATATGGGTTATTGTCACCCCGAGCGTGGAGGGACCCGCACAGGGGATCAAACGGCCCAGGCCGGACAGGGAAGGGGTGGGGTGAGTGGGGGACATCCAAAAAAGCTCTTCTCCCTCCTCAGATCTCCCCTTATCTCCGCTGGCTATCTCCTGGGCTTAGCCCGGGTGTACCTGCTCGCAATTACCTCCTCAGGCCAATCAGGCGCCGAGCACAGCCCTCGGTCCCCTTGACTGAGGTGATTTATAAATGACTCAGAGGCAGGTTTGAGCGCAGAGCTCTGCACGGCTCCCCGGCAGCCCCGCTGCTGCCACATCTGCACCCCCCGCCCGCAGCCCCGGCCGCCCTCCCGAGGCGCAGGTAACTCCAACAATCGGCCTCTTTGTCTGGGTGGGCGTGGGGGATTTACACTCCGCTTGCACAGCCACTGGGTGTGAGCTGCAGTATTTGGAGAACTGGCACTTCTTTTTTCTTTTTCTTTTTATTTTTTTTTATTTTTTTTCTTCCTTTTCCCCCTTTCTCTTTTCCTCCCTCCTCTCGCCAAGGGGGATTTACAGCGGCGGATTTACTCAGGAATTAGCAACACTAACAATCCAGCAGCTTGATTTATTATGAAGAGAGAGGCTGCAAGAAGCCAAATATGTGAATTAATTATTGCTAGAATAAATCCTGCCACCTTCTCCCGCCTGGTTCCTGCTGAGATGTTTGGAGGGATTTTCCTGATACAGGGCAGGCAAAACTGAAGAGAAACACTCAGTTTCTGGAGCCTTGTTATGACCAGAACTTTCTGAGTGTGGGACTGTGGAAAGCGGTCCCTGCCCTGAGGATGTTGCAGCCCAAACTGGGTGTTGCACATCCCGGGATGGAGGGAAGGGATGTGGAGCCAAGGGCCTGCAGGCAGTGGTTGGGAAGCTTTGGTTGTGCACAGGAATGCAGCCCAGGAAAGGGGATTTGGCTGGTCAGGGCATCCTGGTGCTCACAGTCAGGTCGGGAGGGAATTTTAAAGCTGGGGATGAGGAGAGCTCCCAGACTGGGACCTGTCACACTGGATGCAGGGTCTCCAGCTCCTCCCAGTGCTGTTTCAAGGGACATTTAGGTCAAGTTTGGGCAGGCTCCTTCAAGAGGAATTATCCCCTCAGTCTTGCTCCATGGTGGAAAACCTCAGTTCCCACAGCTGGGATGCTTTCTGCTCTGCCCTGATAAAATTTGTCCACACCTTATTTGTAAGCAGGCTGAAACCTGGAGCTGGGGACTGTCCTTCTTTCCCTCAGAGATAAGTCCCTTGCAGTGACATTTGTCCTGGTCACGCAGTGTTTCTGCCCCAGGTCAGAGATTCCTGGGACAGAAATGCCATCCCTTCCTCCACCTCCAGGGCAGGATGGACGGGGCGACCCCTGAGGTGTTTTTCCTTCTCCGAGAGTGGATCCAGAGGGGTGGGAGCGTGTGGAGGAGTGAGATCTCAGCAGACAGCCCTGATCGTGCTGGCAGGTGCTGCAGGAACACTGCAAACTTTTTAATTCCTTCAGATTCGCGCTGCTCACCTGCTCCTCAAAGATCTGAGTCAGAAACACGCAGAGAGAAGAGAGAGGGACAGCAAAGTCTTACTTCTCCTTCCTTTAAATGCCCTTTTGAGGTCACTCCTGCCCATCCCAGCTGCCTTTTCTGTGGGATGAGGATGAAGACAGCACTTCCAGGGACGGGGCTGAGTCGCTGTTGGAATCAGGCACTGCTGTGCCACCCTCAGCAAGGTGACCGCCC
Source organism: Zosterops lateralis (assembly GCF_965231275.1). Classification (NCBI taxonomy): domain Eukaryota; kingdom Metazoa; phylum Chordata; class Aves; order Passeriformes; family Zosteropidae; genus Zosterops; species Zosterops lateralis. The sequence continues at coordinate 6,120,085 of NC_139786.1, forward strand.
TGGGGGACAGCAGGGCAGGGAAGCTTTTGGAGGACCATTTTGGGGTGTGTGTGTGGACATCCCAAAGCACAGCACCCCGGGCCATGTGCCCAGTGCCTCACCCCAGCCCAGCCCTTCCTCACAGAGCTACAGCGCTGATGAGGCTCCGACAGCACCAGAGTGTTGGGGTGGGGTTGGGAACAAGTGGGTAAAGCAAACAAAATCCAGGGAAAAGTGTGTCCAACCTGGGCTTTGCTGCCCTGGTGTCAGTGCAGGGCAGATCCCCCGTGCCCACAGTGTTTTCTCCCTCACGGCAAAGTGCAGGAGCCGAGCTGCTCCTATAAATATAAACACTTCACTTAATAAACACCCCTGTGAGCCAAACACTTTGGCTTCACCCTCAGTAGCTGGCAGATGCCTGCAGATTTTATTATTCTGGTTACCAGGCGCGGAGGTAGTTTGGTTAGAAACTCGTGTGAAGTGGTACATCAAACATTGGCAGTGGCCCAGCAGCGGCAGCACAAGAGCTCTGCCCGCTGCCTGTGCTGGGCTGGGACACTCCACACGAGAAAAGGGCCATCTGCCTTGTGGAAATCACCCACTCAACACTCCAAATGTCGGGTCTGGACAGAGAGGAAATGCTGATTTAATGCCTGCTGTTCCGTGGTGAAGGTGCAGGGCTGGGGGAATGGGAGGGCAGGTCCTGGGGGACGAAGGGCAGCTCGGGGCAGTGGGATGGGAGGTGGGAGCTGGAGGGAAGCAGAGATGTCTCCTCCCGGCCCTGCACTGGGGCACAGGTCCCATCCCGTGCCTGCCCAAAATCCATCACCTCCTCTCACCCCCTTCTCCCTCTGGCGTTTATTCCACCAGCCATCACGGTGGTTCCTCGTGGAAAACAGGCTGGAACAGCAAAGTTTTGACTGAACTTTATGGATTCTGGCATTTTGCCTTTTTTGAGGCATGGATATTTTTCATAACTGATTTGTATTATCTTCTGGTGTCTTCCTCTTCTGTTTCTAATGAAGAAAGGTTAAACACCAGGGATAAATGTGCATGCCCAGTGCATGGCATCAGCCCCCTTAATACAACCCCTGCTTCTTTCCCCTCCCCAGATTACTGGGAATGATTTTTTTTCCCCCAAAATACTCCTACCAGAAATGTGGGGCTGTAAATGTGTCTTTATCACCTCCAGCTTTTTTCTTCCTGAGTCAGTTCATTTGCAGGTGAAGCCTGTGGCCATCCAGAGCCAAAGGTAAAACAACAACAAAAAAAACCACCGAATTTTTTGTGTAAAATCAACCAAATCTTAAGTGTGACAAAGAAATTACTTCCAAATGGCCCAGCTGAAGACTCTGGGGTCCCTTAGTAGTGAGTTCCTGGTGTGGCCCATCAGCCGGACTCGGTGCTGGAATGTTCCCAGTGCCAGGAGGCTGCAGGGAGTGACAGGGGAGTGCAGGGGTGGATCCAGTGTCCCATGGCAGAGGTGAATTATACAACATCTTCTGAAACACCTGAGTTGAGTGAGTGACAGCAGGAACCTCCTTCTCCTCCTGCCTGGGCGCTCAGAGGGGCAGAGGGGAATGGGTGTGTGGCGGGAGGCTGAGGGACAGCTCAGTCACAGCCTGGCACTGCCACATCTGTCACCAGGAGCGTGTCACAGCTCTCAGGGAGGACCTGGTGGCTTCCTCTGGTGACCTTGCAGGACCTGGGCCCTTTCACCATGTTGCCCCAGGGCTCCTGTGGCACCTGCAGCCCCGGCTGGGCGCTGAAGGCACCGGGCTGGGAGCACAGGAGTCAAGACCTTGTGCTGGTGTTGCAACCAAACCCTCGCACCTGTGCCTGTGTTCTCCCTGCAGACCTGAGCTGGGGGACAGGGGGGAGCTGCTTTTATGGCCTTTTCTTGGGCAATGGGGCCAGGAGGGGGTGTTTTGGATGGAGATTCACACGGGATTGGGAAGAGGTTGGACCTCTGAACCCAATCCCGGAGCAAACAGCACCAAGGGCTGGGTGTGCCTTGCGCAAGGAGAAGGGGGATGGAGAGGGGGCAGGCCAAGGAGGAAGGATTATTTCAAGAGAACTGATTTTTAGTCCCTAAAATTAAGAAGCAGCCAGTTGAATGGGACTTTCATTCCTTGAATGTCCGTCTCCAGCACTGGGATCAGTCTGGGCCCTTGTATCACACCTTAGGCAGGGATCAGGTGGTTCTCACACCAAATTTTGACTCATTCCTTGGACTGGACCTCCTGCTCTGTGCCGACGTCAGCACAGGAAAGTGGCCTTGTGCCAATGGCTCCTATCAACACCAGCCAGGAACCTCAATGTGACTTTCCTCTTCCCAAGCACAGCTATCACCAGCACGGGGACAGCAGATAAGGGCTCACTGAGTGTGTTTGCAGGATGAACTCGGGGAGAAAAGGTCCGTGCCTGGCATGCTCAGCCTGGCTTGGGACTGGCAGGGCTGAGATCAGCCAGGTCTGGATGGAGGGGACACTCCTGACCTGCTGGGACAATATTGGTCACCCACATCACGTTGCTGGAGCAGTTCTGCTCCCATGTGTTGTTTGCTCTGAGTATCACATCCCATTTGTGTACTCAGCGAGGTCAAATCTTACATTTCTGAGCATCACCCACTGCAGGGATGGGCTGCCTGAAAACCTGTGAGCACTTGGGGCTCTTCTCCCACACTTTGTCCTTTATTTCCATGCTTCTACTGGGAGAGACATCTTGAAAAACCTGGTCCCTGCAATGCAGCAGCTGACTGGCACTCTGCTCTCCCCTCCACGCTCATGGAATTGCTCCGGGGTCCTGCCCCAGCTGCAGGGTTGAAACCAGCTCTGCAGCTTGCCATGGGCTCATCCCACCAGCACCAGGCCAGCTGGCTTTGCCTTTTGTTCAAGGAGCAGCCACGCAGCTCCTCGTGCTCTTTAATTCCCAAATCTCAGAGGTTTAAGCTGCTGTTTGATCTAGGGCAAGGCCGTGATAAGCCAAGCCGAGAACTTGACTCTGTCCGAGACTCTGACATCACAAGCCTGTTTGTTTAAGATGGAATTTAATCATGGGGATATTTTGCCCTCTATACCTGCTCTGTTTATTATTTTTTCCCCTGATTGCCTGCACTTTCTCTCAGCGGGGGAAATTCATTAAAGAGCTGGGATTTAATTGCCTGCTTGGGACCACTGAGAACTCGTGTGGGTTTATCAGCCCTCAGAAGCTGTTGCTGAATCTGGACCTACAAAATATTCACCAAGGAGAACTGGAAATTCTGAGCAGAGCCGTGGGGCTGGGAGAAAGGCTGGCAACAGCCACAGGATCACAGGAAAAGTGGGAAAACCATGATTATCAGACAGGCTTTTGGCACTAGGGACTGGGAAGAGCCCAGGATACTGATAAATTCTATTATCCTTTATCCAAAGGCAAAGCTTGTGCTCACTCTTGGAGGGGAATCTCCAGGGGAAAAGGAGTAGTGGGAATATCCTGAGGGGAATCTCCAGGGGAAAAGGAGCAGCAGGGACGCCCTGCAGAGGGCACTGGATCAGGCACCTGGCACTGCAGGAAGAGGGACGGGTCTCCTCTGTGCTCCCGTGGGTGCAGATCAGAGCTGGAATCACGAGCACCCCACAGCCGGGGCAGTTTTACAGCAGTGCCCTGTGATCTCTGAAGGAGTGGGGTTGATGACCTCCCTTTCTAGACCCATTAGCCGCTATTTGCATAATGACTCTATTGACCTAAATTCTCCCCAAAGTTTCGGCTCCCTGCATCATCCTTTCCTTCCTGCCCTGCTCTGCTACAATCTCCTCCTCTCCTCCTCTCCAAGGCATCAGCCAGGGCTCTCAGCAGTCCTGTGCAAGGAAATTTTCATTTCAAACACTCGTCCCGGTGTCAAGGTGTGCCCTGACTTTCTGCAGAGCCCGGAGAGGGGAGGGGAGAGGTTCTGGCACATTCAGATCACTCCGTAAACTCTCAGCAACCGGGATGTTGTTTCTCGAGACATTCTCCCGCCTGAATCACCAGTTTTTCCCACCCCCTCTTCTCCTCCTGCGTTGGGCAATGACCCATTTAGATACACGCCAGAACACAAATAATTACCGAGATGCTCCTTTTATATCTGACCACTTCCTCCCAGCCCTCCCAGCCCGCCCGGTTCGGGGTGATTCTCCCCTCTCCCCAGGAATCTCCGGGCACGGTAAAATAAAGGATCTGTGAAGTTCATCATCCCCCTGGTGAGACCCAGATACCGATCAGGACAGGTCTGCCGGGATGTTTTGGCATCATCATCATCATCACTGACATGAGTTAGCAACAGTTATCTCCCCCGAGCATCACTTCCTAGAGGAGCCCGGGCACTCACCCACGAGCCCAGCGAGGATTGGGAAGGCTCTGGAATGCTGGGCAGGCTGGGCACTGCAGCAGGAACACCTCAGGCGGGATCCAGCCCTCCATCCCGGTGCCGGTACCAACCACCGAGCCCGGGCAAACCCCACCGATGGTGAAACCGAGGTACGGGAAAGGTCAATGCCTCGCCCGAGGCCCGGAGGCGCTCCCGGAGCCGGGATTAACAACCTGTGCCCGCCTGTCGGGCAATCCAGGCCGCCCGTCCAGGGTCCCCTCGCACCGCACCGCTCATTAGCATCGCTCATTAGCATCACCGCTCATTAGCATCACCTCCGAAGAGCCGGGAAGAGCTGCAGCAGCTCCTGGAGCTGGGAGAAGCCACTCCCAGGACCTGCCTCTCCGCCACGGGGAAACTATTTAGGGTGGAGAAGCTCGGGGAGGGCTCCAGACGGTGGAGGTGTCCGCTCTGTTATACCGCAGGTGGGGCCAACTCCAGCCACATTCTTGGCTGTGCTATTGCTATATATATTTTTTTAATTTGTTTCGTTTGTTGTTTTTTTCTTTTGAAAAATCCAAAGGACCAGAGATGAGCCAGGCCAGGCCTCGCTATGCCATCGAGCGTCCTGCCTACTCGGTCAGCCTCTTTGATGAGGAGTTTGAGAAGAAAACCAGGACTTACCCCGTCGGAGAGAAACTAAGAAACCTTTTCAGGTAACAGGCAATGCTGTAGAGCATAAACCAGATTTAGTCAGGAATTTGGGGGGGGGGGGGGGGGGGGGTATAATTCAGACCTGGGAATAGAGATGGCATTTTTATCCTGGGGAATTGTGGTCTCCAGAGGGTTTTGATGGATGAAAGGCATACGAGAAATGCAAACTGAGGTGAAGAAAATGATACTGGTGTCTCTTTTCTCAGCAGAACAGTTTGCACCGAGTGCATTTGGGATTTGGGTTCCTGTTTTCCAAGGGGTTTTTTTTAAGTAGTGGGAAAAGCACAATTGGTGATGTAGGGATATGTGGATTTATTTTTTTTTAAGCTTTCCATCTGAGATTTCCTTTTCTCAGCTTTCTGATTGAAACCAATACGATCTTAAAGAAAGGTTTGTAATTGTGCAAACAAAGGTTAATAACCCTGCTGATCACTTTCTTGGAAATCTGTCTCCCCTCCTCAGAAGAAGGACGGGAAAGAGAGGGCTCAGGATCTAGTGAGGGAGAAAGGCTGAGACATTCCTAGGAAGATCCTCCCTTACTTCCAGCTCATTTGCTTCCTCCCTTCTTCACTTATTTGCTTTTATTTTTTTTATCTCCCTTCTAGATGTTCGGCTTCCAGCTTCAAGCTCACCCTCTTCCGCCTGTTCCCAATCCTGGCGTGGCTCCCCAAGTACAAAATCAAGGATTACATCCTGCCCGACGTCCTGGGCGGGCTCAGTGCGGGGACAATCCAAGTGCCACAAGGTGAGCAGTGTCACCCTCTGGGTGTCCAAGGGGGAACAACACTTTGCCAGCTCGAGTAAAGCTCTGCAGGTGATGCTGATGCCCAGCTGGGAGGGGTTTTGTGTTTTACTGATGACCACAAGCTCTACCTCCAGAGTGTCCCTGTATTTCCCTGCCTGTGTCCCTTGTGTTTTGCAGGGATGGCTTTTGCCCTCCTGGCCAATCTGCCTCCTGTCAACGGGCTCTACTCCTCCTTCTTCCCCCTGCTCCCCTACTTCTTCCTGGGGGGCATCCATCAGATGGTGCCAGGTGAGGAATTGTCTGCACAGGACAGTGAAATGCTGCTGGGTCCCAGAACCGGGATGTTTGCTGTGCCAGGGGTTTGTGGGATTTGTGGGATTGTGGCTGCACTGCAGGATGTCACCCCAATGCTCCTGTGCCGCCTCCTGGCGTGGGGTTGGGGATGGGTTGAGTGACTCGTTGTGCACCTGCCCAGGAGCCTTCCAGGACAGGGCTCTCCCCAGAGGGAGCTCCTGACCTCCCCGTGCTGTCTGCAGGGACTTTTGCTGTCATCAGCATCATCGTTGGCAACATCTGCAATGAGCTGGCTCCAGAGAGAGACTTCCAGTACTTCAACCACACCACCAACGAGACCAGTGTGAACACCACGGCCCTGGAGGCAGCCAGGCTGGAGATCTCTGCCACCCTGGCCTGCCTGACAGCTGTCATACAGGTGAGGGCACTGCAGTGTCCCTGGCCCACAGGGAGAGCCAAGCTTTCTCTGGAGCAGAGATGCTCAAAGAGGCTCCACTTCTGGCTGGATGATGCCTCTAAATGGGGATTTTTGGGGTGGAATTCTCTGTGTGGACAATCCCTCAGTCCTCCTGTCCCCATCCCTGCTCAGGGACACCCCTGCAGTGAGTGGGAGAGCTGTGCGTGAGATGCTCAAAGAGGGCCCACTTCTGGCTGGATGATGCCTCAAAATAGGGATTTTTGGGGTGGAATTCTCTATGTGGACAATCCCAGAATGGCACCCTCAGCCCTCCTGTCCCCATCTCTGCTTGGGGACACCCCAGCTGTGTGTCAGTGAGTTGTGTGTGAGATGCTCAAAGAGGCCTCACTTCTGGCTGGATAATGCCTCAAAACAGGGATTTTTGGGGTGGAATTCTCTATGTTGCCAATCCCTCAGCCCTCATGTCCCCATCCCTGCTTGAGGGCACCCCTGCTGTGTATGGGAGAGCTGTGTGTGCTCTCCCAGCGGATCACCCTGCGTCCCTTGGGGTGACCACTGCCCTGACCACTACTCTGACACTGCCCTGACCACACCTCCTCTGTGCCACCTTAGCTGTGCCTGGGCTTCCTCCAGTTTGGCTTCGTGGCCATCTACCTGTCCGAGTCCTTCATCAGGGGCTTCATGACGGCAGCGGGGCTGCAGATTCTCATCTCCGTGCTCAAGTACGTCTTCGGCTTGACAGTCCCGTCTTACACCGGGCCCTTAGCTATCGTCTACGTAAGTGGGGGCTCCTCACTGCCACCTTCCCCCCCACCACAGCCAGGGGAACGGGGCCCAGGAGGCCAAGAAAGGGTGGAGGGAAGGGGGATCCCCGCCCCAGCACGGCCAGGCTGCTGCTGTGCTCCCTATCCAGAGTTATCTGAGCCCTGTCTGTGTGATTTAAATGAAGAATAATGAAATGGGACTGGGATCTTAATTCCAGTTTTAGAACTTGAAAAATCTGGGTTTTAATGAGGGAATAATGAAATGGGGCTGGGATCTCAACCTCAGTTTTAGAACTTTAAAAATCTGGGGTTTAATGAGGAAGAATGAAATGGGGCTGGGATCTTAATCCCAGTTTCAAAACTTTAAAAAATGAGGGAATAATGGAATGGGGCTGGGATCTTGACCCCAGTTTTAGAATTTGAAAAATCTGGGGTTCAATGAGGAATGATGAAATAGGACCAGGATCTTAACCCCATGTTTAAAACTTTAAGAATCTGGGTTTTGACGAATGATGAAATGGGACTGGGATCTTAATCCCAGTTTTAGAACTTGAAAAATCTGGGTTTTAATGGGGGAATAATGAAATGAGACTGGGATCCGCTAGGGATATGAGCCATGTTGCTTTACAGCAGGAGTCTTGCAGAGCTGTTAGCAGCAGGAATGTTTCCTCTGAGCAGGTTTGGCCATTCTGGGATTTCTTGTGTCTTCCATGGATGCATTCTGTGCTGATGCAGCCTGAACTGCATTCAATCACCAGCACAGGCCTAGGGCTGGGGGCTGATCCCTCAGCAGAGGGTTTTTAGCACTGCTCACATCTCAGGCTGTCGATTGTAGTGACAAGTGCTGTCCGTTGTTCTGTCCATGTTGTCCAGAGTCCCTGGCTCTCCGTGACCCCTCCTCCTCTTCTCTCCCCTTCAGACATTCATTGACATTTGTAAAGGTCTGCCCCAAACCAACCTGGCCTCGCTGGTCTATGCCTTGGTCAGTGCTGTGCTCCTGATCGTTGTCAAGGAGCTCAACTTGAAGTACATGAAGAGGATCCGGATGCCCATCCCAATGGAGATCATCATTGTAAGTGACACCTGGGCTGTCCCTGAGACCCTCCCCTCACCTCACAGCCCCAGGACACTGCTGCTCTCAGCAGGGCCACCATGGAGAGCATCTACACAGTGAATGTGACACATCCCCCATGTGGTTCAGGGTCAGAAACTGGGCCGTCCCCATACTCATCCCTCACTGCATCCTGCTGATGCTGAGGGTGAAGAACATAAAACATAGCCCCTGCTGGGACTGTTCTCACCTTCCCCAGCCCAAACTTGGTGCTGTTTTTATCCTGTCACTCTGGGAGCACGGCAGGGTTAATGCTGTGAGCCAGCTCAGCTCTTCCTGCTCGCAGCTCTTTATTCCCTGTCCTTTCAGGTGATCGTTGCCACCGCAATCTCCGGCAGCTTCAACATGCCCAGCAAGTACAGGATGCCAATAGTGGGGAAGATCAGCATGGGGTAAGTGCTTGTGCAGGTCTGATTCACCTTCCAGACAGTTTTCCTTCCTCCTCCTCCTCCTCCTCCTGCAGCCTGGGGAAACACCTCACTCTTCCCTGCTGTACCACAGTCCCCTGCCAGGAGTGTCAGTGCACCCTGTGACACAACCACCCCCATCCCATGGAGTGTGGGCATGGATTATGTAATTCCTGAACCTTCCAGCTCCTCACCCACCTCCCGAGCCCCTGCACAGAACTGTCACAACCTCTCCCCTGTGCTCTGAGTGCAGGTTCCCCGAGCCCACCCTGCCCCTGGTGAGCAAGTGGAAGGACATGGTGGGCACGGCTTTCTCTCTTGCCATCGTGGGCTACGTGATCAACCTGGCCATGGGGAGGACCCTGGCAGCCAAGCATGGCTACGACGTGGACCCCAACCAGGTATTTCTGGCTGGGGCTGGGGCAGGGGCTGCTGCCTTTGCTCTCAGGCGTGAAGGGAAGAGCTCACAATGTGAACAGGGAGCGTGCAGACGTGCTCGGCTCCCAGCAGAGAGAGCCTCCGTGGCTTTGTGCCATGTGGGGAGTGAAAGGACATGGCACAGCCCTGTCCTGGAGGCTGCAGAGAGGCTGGGAAAGGGAAAAGAGCTTTAGGCTGAGCTCTGTGCCTTGCTGCCCCTCCACACTCAATGTTTTGGCAGCTGAAGCACTGAGGTGAGGTACATGCACTTCTCAGGGAGCAGAGCAAGACCTGGATTCCTGGTGTGTCACCTAGATACTGTGAGAGGCAGGACATTAAATAATCCTCTTTTGTCATCCCTGGCACGGTGGCAGCTTTCAACAACAGCCACACATACCACATGGAGCCCTGCCCTGAGTGTGTCAACAGATGACAACGTGTTTATGTGGAATTGTGCTTCCAGGTTTCCCTGCTATCCCAGATCTTACTGGAAGGAAAGAGTCTGGGATGCACTGCAGGGAACCCAGAGCCTGCCCTGGCCACACAAAGCAAACTCAGCCCCCTGCTCTCTTGCCATGTGTCAGCAGGAAGGGCAGCTGTCCTTTCTGATGGACATTCTCCACATCTCCACAGGAAATGCTGGCCCTGGGCTGCAGCAACTTCTTCGGATCCTTCTTCAAGATCCACGTGATCTGCTGTGCTCTCTCTGTCACCCTCGCCGTGGATGGGGCAGGAGCAAAATCCCAAGTTAGTTCCTTCTCCTCTTCTCCTTCTTTTCTTCCTTTTCCTCCTCCTCTTCCTTCTCCTCTTTCCTCCTTCCTCTTCCTCCTTCCTCCTTCTCCTCTTCCTCTTCTCTCCACATTTCCTCTGGAGCACAAAGTGCTGTAGCTGCCACATGCTGCCAGCCTGACTGTGCAGCTCTGGAGAAGTTTCATACACAAGTGCTGCAGGCTGCTGCTGTTAAAGCAGAATTTCCTCCCTCCCCAAGCCCATTTTGGTGCCAGATTTGATTCTCTGGGTTAATTCTGCAGAGCTGTCAATCTGTAGTCGCACTCTGGCTCCCTGGACTGAGCAGTGAGGGAACCTTGGGGTTATCTATGGGATCTGCAAACCCCTGCCTGTCTCCAGAGACAAACATCCTCTCACATAAAATTCTGCAGTGCCCATTTGTGCCCCTGACTGCACCCAGGGGAGGTTTGGGAAGCCCTGATGTTTGCAGAAGTGATTTTCTTTCCTCTTTGCAGGTGGCAAGTTTCTTTGTGGCTCTGGTGGTCATGGTGACAATGCTGTCCCTGGGAATCTACCTGGAGCCTCTTCCAAAGGTAAGACAAACATCTGTGCAGGCAGAACCATTGCAACACTCGCTCTCCACACCCAGACACAGCCTGGCTCCAAAAATCCCTGATGGCAGCACGGGACAGTTTGTTCCTGGCCTGGGGACCTGTCTGCATGGAGTGTCTGCAATCATAGAATCACAGAATCACACAGTTCCCGGCTGGTTTGTGTTGGAAAGGACCTTAAACCTCATCCCTGCCATGGGCAGTGACATCTTTCACTATTCCAGTTTGCTCCAAGCCCTCTCCAAGTTGGCCCTGGGCAGGGATGAGGCAGCCACAATTTCTCTGAACAAATGTAAATTCTAGTGAAAGAATCATCCAAATTACCCTGCTCAGATCTAAGTGAGATCTTTCTGAGCATCACCCTCATGATAGGACTGGCCCAAGGCAGGCAGATAGTGCAGAAAAGCATCCACTGCCAATCATGGCCTGGCTGACACCATTCCCTGTCCTCCACAGTCTGTGCTGGGAGCCCTCATCGCTGTGAACCTGAAAAACTCCCTCAAGCAGCTGGCTGACCCCTTCTACCTGTGGAAGAAGAGCAAGCTGGACTGTGTGAGTGCCTTGGGTGGTGGGAGGCATCCCCTGGCCAGGGCAGGATGAGCAGGACAGACCCTAAAAAGTCTTTTGTGAGGTTTTTGAGGGTATGAGTCCCTTGCAGGAGGTGTGTTTGGCTCTCTTGGCAAGATGGTGCTCCCTGTCCTGCCCAGCTGAGCTCAGAACACATATCAGAGAGGCCTGAACTCTTACCCGCTGTGTTGAAATGCCAATCAAGTGCGGAGCCTGTTTGCCCAGAACTAGCCAAACCGGCCCTGCTCAATGTCTGGGAGTCATGACTTAAAAACTCACACAATGGCCCTCCAGGGTGAGGAGAGCCCTGGAGTGTGATAAGGACTCCAGGCACTGGTTGATGTATAAACGCAGGCAGGGGGTGGCGGGGGAGTGAGCAGGGAATTTGGAAATGTCCGACATAAAAAGACGATGTTTGAACAGGACTCCCACAGCTGAGAGCCGTGTGTGGACACCGAGCCAATATCCTGTCAGGGCCCCACAAACCCCCTTATCGGGGCAATCAGGAGGCCAGAGGGGCTGGCTCGAGCCAGGAAGAGCTTTCCCAAAATCCTGCTCTAACAGGTGCTGGAGAGGAGCTGGTTATCACTTTTGGCACATCTCTGAGTGGGTTCTGCTGCTGTGGAGTGAGAGGGGAGGTTTGGGGCTCTGGCAGCTCAGCTGAGGGCAGGGGAAGCTGCTGCTCCTTTACCAGAGACCGCAAAAGCCTAGGCTGAGGCCTGAGTATGGACTGAGTGGAGCTGGATGATACTGCCTGAGGAACATCCTGGTAGATGCCAATGGAGTGAAGGGGATTCCTCTGACCTTAATCTCCTTGGAATTTGAACTAGATTCAGTGTCCTGTCCCAAACTGGGGAGCACCATTCCTGGGTGATGTCAGACCGTTGGTGTTCATCACCTTAATGCTGGTTGTGCTGCAGGACAGCTAATTCCAGTTAATTCTAACGAAGCCTGGATGGATGGAGGGAAGCTCTTCCTTGTCATTCATACACAAAATGAATATAAATTAAGATATTGAAGTAATCAAAGTTAGTGTTATGACCCTTACCTCATCCAAGCTCAAAGCTAGTTTTTATTAATCTTGAGGATGGAATTAAAACAACCTGATAATGATTTTCAGAGGGGATGTTTAAATGCAGGCCAGGACTGATGTCACATGGAGCGAGATGCTTAGTGCCAACACATAAAAATTACAAATGGCAGAGCTCTGAGCTGGAGTGGGGCAGGTTTTGATCTTCTCTGTCACACTTTGCCATCAAATCCTCTCTGCATTCAGCAGGTGCTCAGGCAGTTCTCAGAGAGATGATTTCTGATATTTTCTGAGCTGCTCTGACTGACAGCAGGAGCTGCTCGGGGCTGGAGCAGGGAGCAGCAGATGGTGGGATCTGCAGGAGCCCCTTCCTGATGAGCCAGGCTGATCCTTTTCGGATGGAACGAGCAGAATGGGCACTTCAGCAGCCGTGGAGAAACGCCCCAGCTGCTTTTATGACTGAAAAGAAACTGGGGCTCCTGGCAAACTTCCCAGCAAGGATGGTTCACTCTAAAACATGCAGCAAGCTGCAGCATTAGAACAGCTGCAGAATTCAGGGCTTGGCCTATTCATGTTGAGCTGGGAGTGTTTGAGAGTCTAGGATAGCTGCACAGAGCCATTTTCCCATCCATTTTCCCATCCATGGGATCATGGTTCAGCCAAATCACCTGCCACGCTCTTCTCTCCCCTCCTCTCCCTGCAGCTGGTCTGGCTCGTGAGCTTCCTCTCCGCTTTCTTCCTGAGCCTCCCCTACGGAGTGGCAGTGGGCGTGGGATTCTCCGTGCTCGTCGTGGTGTTCCACACCCAGTTGTAAGTACCTTACAGCCACCAGAACCCCGGGAGATCTCCCAGGGGCAGAAGGAGGGACGGGTGATCTTTTTAGAGGTGACCTCTGGCCCGCAGGAGCCCCGGGGAGTGCAGGTGTCCTGCCCGGAATGTGCAAACAGGAATGGCAGGCGCCAATTTACTGCCTGCATTCCCCTGCTCCCGTACACATCTCAGGCCAAGGGGAAGCCTCAAGGTATTTGCTTCGCCCCACAGAGTTCCCAGCACGAAGTCCTGCTGTGTGCAGGGCTCTGGTGTGAGCTCTTCACACCACTTTTAATCCATCAAAGCCCTTCATTAATATTTCCCAGTCTGGCAGCTCAAAATGCTGACACTTTTTTTTTTTTTTTTTTTTTTTCTTTTTTTTTTTCTTTTTTTTCCCTGTGGACTCTGCAGGGATGAAGTGTAAGAGTTTTCACCAAGAAAATGTTCGAATCCTGGGATGGAACGTGAAGCAGAAGCAGTTTTCTTTCCCCTAATGCTGTTCCCTTCTTTTCTGCAGCCGCAATGGCTCTGCCCTGGGCCAGGTGACTTCCACTGACATCTACAAGAACCCCAAAACCTACAACAAGGTGAGCTGAAGATAAACCATCCTCAGAGAAAATGCTGTTCTATGCCACTGGTGCCCAAGCTTGCTCTGAGCTCCTGTCTCTGGTGCAGGTCCATGAAGTTAATGGGATTAAAATCATCACCTACTGCTCGCCGCTGTATTTCGCCAACTCAGAGATATTCCGGGAGAAAATTATAGCCAAGGTGAACAATTCCCTAACAAATCCCTGCCTGAAGCCAATCCCAAACCATCCTTGCTCTCTCCTGTGTTGCTAGACAGGGTAATTAAGCTGTGGGTGATGATGAATGATGGTCATATCCATCCTCCTCTCCCTGATCCTCAGGGCTGTTTGCAGAGCTCCTTTTAGAGGCTGTGCCCGAATCCTGGCAGGTTCCTCCTCCAAGCTCTGCCAAAACAGGGGCATCCTGCTATTCCAAGTCTCTCCCTGCGTGTGCAGGTTCCCTGAGTTCCAGGAGATGTTTGGATGCCATCAGGATCACCCCACTCCAGTGCACAACTGGTGCTCCAGGCTGGGAAATGCCAGGGAAGGAGCAGCAGCTCCTGACTTTTGGAACAGACTTTTTAAAGTAAAATCTCTCTTTCCCACAGACAGGGGTGGATCCTGGCAAGGTGTACTTGGCCAGGAGGAAATTTGTGAAACAGCAGGCAAAGGGCACAGTGCAACCACCAGCAAAGCTCCCAAAATTCCTGCTGAAGGAGAACAAGGTAACTCGGCTCCTGAGTTCTCAAAAAGGTCCCTGTGTCCATGAGTATGAGCCCAAATCCCCATCACACAGATCCTCCTGACATGGGATTTTCTGTACTGTTTTCCTGGCCACATTTCCCACCTCTCATCCCCTTTCCTCCCCACCTACATCTCCATTCCTCCCCAAACCTTAAGGTGCAGGAGAACTGGGAATGGCTGGGAGCAGGGAAGCTGGGAAAGAGGCTGGAATGGGAGCATGGTGAACAATCTGCAGAAACCAGGCAACCTTGGCCTCTTTCTCTGGGAATGTGTCAGCAGTTCAGCTCCAAGGTGCCTTTTCAAAGACATTTCTCAGCCACCCCAGCCCCATTTGGTGTGCAGTGCTGAGCAGTTTTGAAACAAATGAATCACGTTTGATTCGACATTGTAACACTATTGTAACAACATTGCAACGATAACCATAAATTATCCTAAATCCAGCTCCAAGGTACAGCCAGGTTGGAGTTAGTCCAGATTAAAACCCTTGATAGCAGTGGGCAGACTGTGCTCTGCCCTGACTCTGCACCTCCACTCTGCCGCAGACCTTGTCTTTGCAAGAGCTCCAGAAGGACTTTGAAAGCACCTCTCCGACAGACACCAACAACAACCAGACAACTGCTAACGGTGCCAGCATCTCCTACATCACATTCCACCCTCCTGCCCGTGGGGCTGGGCCAGGGCAGAGCCCCGGGGAGCTGGGCAGCAGCACCGCCCTGCAGGGCAGCACCTTCAGCGTCCTGCCCGCAGCAGACGCCGACCCTGTGCTGACAGCACCGCCCTACATCAGCTTCCACACCATCATCCTGGACATGAGCGGGGTGTGCTTTGTGGACCTGATGGGCACTAAAGCGCTGAGCAAGGTTAGTTCTGTGCTGCCAACATGGCTGGGAGACAGGGACCCTTCTGCTCTCTCACACAAAGGTGTTTATGTGCCCCAATTCTGTGGCTTTTCTCCTTCTGCATCTCTGATTTTCTCCTCCAGCCCCGATAAAAGATTTTATGCATAAACACAAAGCTGGAACAGCAGTGGTTTTAATCCTCTCTCTCCCATCTTGTCCCTTCCAGTTGTGTTCCAGTTACCAGAAGATTGGGATTAAAGTGTTTTTGGCAAACGTGCATGGTAAGGATCCCCAAAGAACACATTTCCATGGGCTCTTCCCCCATTTATGAGCTCCTGACAAGCAGTAGATCTTTTTCTGTTCTTTATTCAAACTGTGAGATGTCAGTCCTTTGCTGGACCAGGCCAGAACAGATAAAAGGAGAGAACAGAAGAAAGGAAAGAGAATCACTGTTCTCTGTGTAGTAAATCAATGCTTTCATTTGGGAAGTGATAAGGCTGGAACATCTCCACACTCAGCATGCAGGAAAGCAGATCCCCACACTCATTTCTGCTGCAAACCTGCTTCTTCTGAGCCTTGCCTTAGCTCAGAGGACCCCAGCAGCCACACACACCTCCAGAATTCCTCCTCTGCTCTCCTCCTCGTTCAGCTCTCTCCTTTCTCTAGCCCAGGTGTACGATGACATCAGCACGGGGGGAGTCTTTGAGGAAGGAGGCCTGGACAGAAGTCACATCTTCCTGACCATCCACGATGCTGTTTTGTTTGCACTGGCCAGTATCAGAGAATTTGTCCACCCGCCCACCTTGGAAGAGGTAAATTTGCTCCCCAGCCCACAGGATTCTCTAGGTTTGGTTTCCAGGCTATTTCAGCACAATAGAAGAATAACAAATTGCTGTTGCACCTAAAGAAGTTTCTTGTTTATCTCAAGTGGCAAAGGTCTAAATCCAGCAAAATATTTAATATTCCAGTTGTCATGTATAGGCCAAGCAGCTTGTGATGGAATGGATTTCCATGGAATTCAGAAGTGTCAATGTTTTACACAAACCCTTAGCTGAAAGATGAGTGTTGTGCCAGCCTGGAGGAGCCAGAAGAGCTCTTCCAGCACTGTGCCCTCAATTTGGTGCTGGTTGGAGCAGGCAAAGGCAGAATTGGGCCCTCAGTGATGAAGAAATGAAGGCAAAAGCTCATGCAGCTGGAATAGTCCCGGCATCCATGAATTCTCCATTGGTGGGAGGAAAACAGGAGGAATTCTGAGGCAGGAATGTGGCCCATGCTGGTGGCACAGCCTCAGACAGGCTCTGTCCCCAAGCAGGGGTTGGTTTATTGTGTGCCAGCTGGAGTTGGCACCAGCAGCACCAGTTATCTCCCCAGGACAAGTTAAGGTATCTCCTGTCAAACCAGTGATAGGCAAACACCAGCCCAGGCACAGCAGATAATCACCTGGAGCAGGACTCCTCCTGTGCCATTCCCTCAGAGCTTGTGCCACCTTTTACGCCTGAGTTAGTCATTGTTTTCACTCCTTTTGACTCTGCACTCTGCTAATTTGTGGACTCAACTCTTCCCTGCACAGAGGCCAACCCAGACAGAGCTCTCCATCTATGATGAGTCTGTGGACGAGAGCACTGCAGAGTACAAGAACCTGGAGGAGGTGAGTTGTGGTGCCAGGGGTCACTGCAGCCATGGCTATGAGGCAGAAATCAGAACTTCTAATTGGGATTGATTAGGTGGGAAATCATCTGAAAGTAACTGCATTGATTTGGAAAGTTGATTGCTAATATAATTTTAAATCCCTGTCTTGAGGAGCTCTGGAAGGCAGCTGGGTGAAGAGCAGGTAGGTCACCCCACAGAGGAATCCTTCAATCATTCTGGGCCACACAGCTCAGGCTCAGTCAGACCTGTGGTGTCCACACACATGGGGGGAATTTGGAGAACCATATTTGCTTCACATCCAAAAGAAGAGTCATCAGTGAAGGTTTTCAGCACAGACTTTGTAAATGCTGCAGGGATTCCCACCCACCTGTGGGCCTTGGGAGGAGATCCTGCCCAGGGCTGGCCTTCCCTGTGCTGTCCATGCCCAGCTGGAAGCATGGAGAAGGGCTGGGAAGGCTTGGAGCTCCTGGGGGTGTTTCTCTGTGTAACAGTGACACTGGGGCTGTGCCCTGGCACCAGCCCTGACCCTGCTCATCTTCTGTGCCCTTTAGGAGATGTTTGGAAGCATGTTCCACTCAGAGACCCAGACAGCTCTGTGAGCACAGCGAGCACCAGGCAAACCCTCCAGAAGAGACCCCTCCATGGAGAGCTGGGGATGAAATGGGTTTGCAAAGAGGCCATCACCCTCCAGAACTGCCAAATCCTTCCCTCCTCCCTGCTCGTGACACTCGAAGCAGGAGCTCAGGAGATGCCACCTCACGGATTGCAGAAGTGGAGCTGGGCTGGAGGCAGGTGCCTGAACTCAGGGGATATTCAGCCACCCCTGTGTCCCTCACAATCCTTCTGGAACTGCATAATCTGGGCATCCTGCTCCTTCCCTTTCCCTCCTCCCTCTTTCCCCGAGGAAGTGAAACACAAGCAGATATGAAGAGCCCTTCAGGGCTTGGCCTCACGAGCAGCAGTGGCTGTGGCAGTGCTGCTGCTCTCTGATGTGCACTGACCCCAGGGCTGGCTGCCACTGCAGCCCCCCAAATTTCCCTGCGTGTCCCTGCAGCCTCTGCCTCTCCTCTTTTGTGTCCCAGCATCCCAAAAAAACCCCACTGCCTCGAACCAGTGCTGTATTTCTGACACACCAAAGACCTCAGGACTCTCTCAGCGGGGCTAAATTCTGAAATACATAATTTTATTTTTTTCTTACTAATAGAAGTACTTGTACTCAGAAATAAGAATTCCTTGTTATATGCATGTTGTCCTGCTTGCCCGGTGGGTTGACTACATGAAAATGGATTCTATTTTTAAATGCTCTTTCTATTTTAATACTCTGAAATATTACAAATATAAGCAAGCTTTAGTGTACAGTTTTTGAAGTACACAAACATTATTGAGCTGATTGCTGAAGGCTTCCTGGGAAGAGAATGTGAGGCTTTCCTGCAGCTCCCAGATGTCTCATTTTTAAGGAAAACAGCTTCCTGAACCATCCTTGCTAGACAGCCACTAAAGGAAACAACAGCATCACCCTGCCAGTTTGGTTTTATGTAACATCTCAATAACCAAGTCACCATTTCTCTACCTCAATTTCTGATTATATGGTGCAGGAGAGAATAGTAAAACCAAAGAAGGGCAGAAAATCCCACTAGCTAAAGGTTATTCCTTATTTTAATCTTGGACAGTAGTGGTTTCTCCAGAAATCTCCATGTATAGCTTGTTCTACAAGGTAAAATCAAGAGACTAAGTCTCTTAAACTATCCTTGAGAGTGATTCCTCATAATCTTTTGTACTGACTGAGTGCTCCTTTCATTTGCTAGTTTGAAAAAAAAAGGCAACAAAGAAATTGGTGCAGAGCAACAAGAAATTGTCCTGATCAATATTTTTGTGTCTCTGAGGCCGCATCACATTAAAAGAGGGAAGTTCCAGTTCCCAGTGCTTTATTCAGGATTCATTACAGGAGGTTGATTTCCCAGCCTGGCCTCTGCCAGGCCAAATGCAGGAATCGTCAGAGCAGAGGCATAAACCAGATTTTATTTCCTGAACTTCCCACAAGAAATGGAATGGGATGCCATGAGAAATGGCTCAGAAACAGCAGCAGTGGCTGTCCTGCAAATCATGACCCAGGCAGAAGAAAACCCCATTTCTGTAGCCAAATTCTGGGTTAATTCTAGCAATAAATGTAACACCAGCAGGCAAATGACACTGCTGGAGGCACAACATGCCCAAAGTCCTAATTCCCAAGTGCCTGGGCAGAGAATTAGGGGAGCTCAAAGTCACGCTGGTGAAATATTTTCACTTCCAGTAAAATATTCTCTTTATTGCTCTTAAGTAACAGTGAGATTGATGTGTTTTGGCTCTGAAGCCTTTCTTGGTAAATGCATGATGTATAACCAGCTAAGAAATGTTTGTAATTTATTTAATTTAATGTTGGTTTTGTTCCTTTTTTTTTTTTTTTTTTTTTTTTTTTTTTTTTTTTTTTTGATAATAAAGAATGTGTGAACAATCATCGTCATCTTCTGCTAACTCAAGGACAGGACTTCTATGGCTGTTCCCATCTACTCTTTGGCATTCTGGGACAGTTTATGCCATAAATGTGGGATAAATCTCCACATTCAGTTCAGAACAGCTGTAAAGAAGGGAGTAAGAACTGTCTCATGGTGCTAGCTGGTGGAATCAAGGAAAGAAGTGACATATTTTGAAAAGCAGGTGGATTTAAAGTCTGTCAGGAGTGGGGCTGCACAACACAGAGACTGCCTGGGCTGTCCCTTGGCCAGTCCTGGCTTCCTTCTGCCTCGCTTGTGGCCCCAATGAGCCTGGGGGTGGTTATTCCCCACAGGAACTCCTTTTATCCCTATCCTTTTAGGACCAGCATCCCAAGATATTGGGAAGAAATTCTACCCTGTGAGGGTGCTGAGGCCCTGACACAGGTTGTCCAGAGAAGCTGAGGCTGCTCTGCCTCTGGAATTATCCAAGGGCAGGTTGGAAAGGGCTTGGAGCAGCCTGGGACAGTGGAAGGTGTCTGTGTCCATGGCAGGTGTGGAATGAGAAGGGATTTAAAATCCTTTCCAAGGCAAACCATTCTCGAACTCCGCGCCCCCCTCAGCAGCCGCCGCCACATCCACTGCAAACTACAGCTCCCAGCGCCACCCGCGAGAGGAGCGGGTTCTATACGCCTCTGCCCCAATCCTATTGGTCACCATCCCCACGGGCCGGGTGGCGATTGGCTCCGAGCCACGCCCGTCAGCGGTGGGCGTGCGGCGGCCAGTGATGGCGGGCGGGCGGCGGGCGGTGACGGCGGCGCTGCTGGCGCTGGGCTCGGTGGTGCTGGTGCTGACGGCCGCCGTCCTGCTCCGCGCCTTCGTCCTGCGAGCCCCGGCCGGGGTCCCGCGGCTCTGGGCACGGAGCGCCGGCACCGCCGCCTTCAGCGCCAGCGAGCGGCGGGAGCTTAAGGAGGCGCTGCGAGGTGAGGGAGCCCGAGCGCTGTGAGCCCCCCTCGCCCCGGGACCGGCCCCTCCTGAGAGGGAATCCGGGGCACGGGGGGCCGGGTGTGGAGGCGGCCGCTCCCCAGGTGCTTTCCCTGTGAGGAACCTGGTATTGGCTCCCAGCGGGACTACGGAAGTGATTGAAAATCTCTGCTGAGCGCTGCGGAGGCCACACCTCGAGCGCCGTGTCCCGGTCTGGGCTGGAGCGTGTCCAGGGAAGGGTCTGGAGAGTCCTGAGGGAGCTGGGGAAGGGGCTCAGCCTGGAGAAAAGGAGGCTCAAGGAATTTCTGACTCTCCACAACTCCCTGACAGGAGGGGACAGCCGGGGGGGATTTGGGATCTTATCCCAGGGAACAGGGACAGGAGGAGAGGGAACGGCCTCAGGCTGGGCCTGGGGAGGCTCAGGGTGGAATTTCAGCAGGAATTTCCTCATGGAAAGGGTTGTTAAACATTGGAAGTGCCCAGGGAGGTTTGGAGTGCCCATCCCTGGAGGTGTCACCTGGAGGTGGCACTGAGTGCTCAGGGTGGGGATCGGGCACAGCTCAGACTCGATGATCCCAAAGGGATTTTCCAGCCTCAGCGATCCTGTGGTTCTCCTCAGCCAGCTCTTGCCCTGTGTTGATTTTCTCCACCGTTTCCTGTTTGTACACACAGAATTTTGCCAGACACCCATGACAGTGTTTCCAGACATCCCTTTGTCCGCTGGATAAGTCACCGTTGGGATTTTCTCCCTTTCTTGTTCTTGCTCAGCACTGCTGTGACCAGTCCTGGGCTGTTTGTGCTGTCTGACGTAGAAGATTTGAAGGGTTTAGCTCTCAGTAGGGCTGGCACTGTGCAGGAAACCACAATCTGGCACCAAGTGATAAAACCCTGTGTGTAAACCTCATACCTTGCTGCTTTGTAGGATTTATTGCCTAGCAAATCATGTTTGCATTCTTTTTTTTAATGGGAAAATGAAGGCTCACAATAGATTTTTGTGTTAATTCATGAATCCCACAACCTCAAAAGAATCCATAACCTCTTCCTGGCAGCTGCTGTTTGGAAAGGCAGCTGGGACTGAGTTATCCCCACATTCTGCAGGACAGGGACTGGATGTTGTGAAATGACAGGGCAGACCAAAGAGGCAACAAAAGCCCTGTTTGTTTGTGTAGGTTAATTTATAAAGCAGTATGGAGGTGTAATGACTATCACAACCTGCCTTGCTCTTGAGAAAGAACCTTGGACTGCCAGCTCAGCTGCCTGTCCAGCTGCCAGAGGAGTTTGTGGCTCTGAGGAATCAGATCACCCAAGCAAATTGCAGCTGCTCCTGGACAGTAGCACTTCTAACAATATCATTCAACACTTCAGCAGGAGAAGTGGAGTCAAATTATCTGGAGAGATACCTTGGCTGAGCTGTTAGGAAATGCTGGTGGCTGCATGTGCATGGCCCAGCTGAAGCACATCAGTCTTTTTTTTTTTGCTGTGAAATAATGTTTAAAGCCTGGAAAAAAAAACACTCAGGAACATAAATGTACTTCCCCTTTTTGAAGTGCAATTTGAGCTTTGTTTGATTTTGGTGCTGAGTGATTTCTGCTTTGTCTTTCTTTGAAGGGGCCATTAAAATCCCGACTGTGTCCTGGTCTCCAGAGGATTTGAATACAACTGCCATGGCAGAATTTGGGAGTTACATTCAGAAAGGTACTGAACTTTCAGCCTTGGCAACCTCTGCTGCTCTATTTCATCTTCATAAACAAATTGAAGAGAGTATGTGTCATTCCTGAGTATAAGGGACCAGATATTTATATATTTCCTGTCAGAAGTCTCACACGTGTATCCCCTCTGCAACAGTGGTTTGGGGGTACCAGTGGCCCCAAAAAGCTCAGAAGACTTTTTGTAATGATGGTTTTAGGTCCTTGAGATGGTTAAATGCCATAAAAAATAAAAAGAGGATGACTGCTGGTGCTTCAACCTAATTTTTTGGCAGTCCCATCATTGCTCTCTGGAAAAGAGCTGCGGCAATGCTGAACAAGAATTCTGGTTTTGTTTAGGAAAGTTTCAAATCCCAAGTGAGATGGATTGGTAAAAGTGTGAGAACTTCCATTCTCTGCTGTGGCCAGTCTTATTTACAGTCCCTCCCTGGTGCTACCTAGGTGACAACCCTGGAATAATGCTAAAATCACCTGTTATTGTTAATTTTATTTATTATTTTTTTTTCCTTAACAGTCTTCCCGGCTGTATTTTCTTCAAAGTTCATCCAACATGAAACTGTAGGGAAATACAGCCACCTGTTTACAGTTCAGGGCTCTGCCCCTGGCCTGCTGCCCTACATGCTGCTGGCCCACATGGATGTGGTGCCTGCTCCCCCCGAGGGCTGGGATTTCCCTCCTTTCTCAGCTGCAGAGCACGAAGGTTTCATCTACGGACGAGGAACGCTGGATAACAAAAACTCTGCCCTTGTACGTGTGCTTGGTAAAGTCCTTCCACAAAAATACAGCCTGGGAGAGGCAGAGGGGAGCAGTCCATCCTCTTGGGATTCACTGGGTTGTCTCTCTCCCCCTAAATCCTGCAGTTTCAAGTTCCTAAATCCTGCAGTTTCAAATTCCTAAATCCTGCAGTTTCATCTAAACTTTTCCTGGAGTTGGAGTGGAGTGACTGCTGTTACTGAAGAAAAGAGGGTTAAAACTCCTGAAGAATCAGGAGAATGGTGTTCACAGATGCAAATGTGCTTGGTGAAATGCCAGCTGAAGGTTTTATGGCACAGGTGGCCAGAGAAGCTGTGGCTGCCCCATCCCTGGGAGTGTCCAAGGCCAGCTTGGGGCAAGCTGGATAGTGGAAGTTTCCCTGCCTGTCGCACTGGATGAGCTTGAAGGTCCCTTCCAACCCAAACCATCCCATAATTCTCTGTCAAATGTTGTGTTTGAAAGCAGGGATAGACTTTTTCCTTTTTCCCAGGTGTCACAGAGGCACTCCAAGCCAAAACTGGCACTTTGAAAAGGCTTGAATTTCAAATTAAACACTGTTTATTTGATAGGATAGACAAACAACCCTGCATCTTTTATCCAGCCTGTGGCAGAATA
Source organism: Zosterops lateralis (assembly GCF_965231275.1). Classification (NCBI taxonomy): domain Eukaryota; kingdom Metazoa; phylum Chordata; class Aves; order Passeriformes; family Zosteropidae; genus Zosterops; species Zosterops lateralis. The sequence goes on from NC_139786.1 coordinate 6,143,333, forward strand.
AAGAACTCTTGTACTAAAAACATTTGAGAGGAATGAATTCAGAAAAGATTGATCTGGGAAAGATTTCTCATTGGGAAAAGGTTGATGGAAAAATTAATGAGGAATATCTCCCTTTGTGACTTTGGTGATGACTTCCATAGCAGCCCTGTATTTAAATTTGAACAGATGTTCAGTGTCACACAGGCCACACTCCTGTCAAGTTTCAGGATGTTTAATCATCAATTTCAAAGCCTTGAAACTTAAAAGTTTAGGTTGGTGCTTCATTCTTCTGTGAACTGCACAAGTAACTCCACAAATGGCCAAAAAAAAAAAAAAAAAAAACCCACCAAAAAACCCAGCAATTTCAGTGAACATGGCAAAAAATAGGGGCTGACAATATAGAGGTGATATGTAAAAAATTAATTAAAATTGAAAAAGAGAGATGGAATAATAGAGCAAATGTCTTTTTTTACATATATCTTGTCACAGCAAATGGTAGATTTGATTTCTCATTCTTCAGATTAAGTTTCCTGTTCTGTTCCTGTCATCTTGGCATTTCTTGTACAAAACATGCTGCTCCTTAAACTCCCTGGGTTTGGTAGCTCCAGGGAGAGCCAGTCTGGGGCTGTGCCAGGCACTGTAAGGGAACAGTGAATTCCTTGGATAATTCTGGCTCTGTGGGGCCCTCTGTGCAGTTTGTTCCTGCTCTGTGTTTCATGTCCCTGCCCTGACACTGACACCTGTCAGATCATTGCTGATCAAAAACACTGCAGTGTCTTTTCCAAGGAACAGGAATATCCTCAGTGGGAGCTATAGGAATCAAAGCTTGGCTCTGACAGCATCACAATTCTCTTCCATCACCCTTCATTCTGTTTCATTTATTCTCTTAACTACCACGCAGGGATGGTTCAGCACGTTCTGCTTTTCCTGCAGGGCATCCTGCAAGCTCTGGAATTTCTGCTGAGGAGGAATTACAGACCCCGCCGCTCCTTTTACATTGGCATTGGCCACGATGAGGAGGTATTTTCTTTTCTTTCCTTTCCTTGCAACAACAACCTGTTTGCATTGTTCGTGGAGGTAACAAGGCTTCATTTTGAAATATTGTTTAGCTGGAAGGTCTTTCCTGTTTTTCTTGGTTCTGTGGGGAGATACTGTGTCAGGCCCCAGGTCACAGTTATGGATTGATTGTTTGGCATTCACAAAGGGTTTGGTGTGATGAGCAAAGAGAAAAGAACATTGGAGGGTGTCACTTCAAATTCTTTTCTGCAAGGACGATGCAGCAGGAATCCTAATTTGGAGACAGGAAAAGCTGGGTTGGGATTCACGTGGTTGTGCCAAATGTTCAGGAAGAGCTGGCAAAAAAATGTTCCAGTGGTACAGAGAGACAAAGGAGGTGGGTTTGGTTTTGCACTGTCAAAATATAAAGACAAAGAATTATTAATAGTTGAAATAAATAGGTCTGCAGTTGCTTATCTGTGGAGTTTATAGCTCTGAGATACCAAAATGAAAGCAGCAGTCAGTGATTCATCAATGAAAGCACTCCTCATCATGGATATAAATTCATCTGCCGTCAGGCCATTAACAATCTCCAATTAATTTTCCTGGAAGAATCTTTTATGGTTGCTCTGGAGCTGTTCCCCAGGGGACTTGATGCATTCTTTGTGCTGTAGCCAACAGCAAGGTGTTCTCCAGTTTTCCTCCCAGTGTTCTGGCTGGATCTGATCAATTCCTCTGCCTGGATTCCACAGGTGTCTGGTCTGAAGGGAGGAAGGAAAATCGCAGCTCTGCTGGAAGCCAGAGGAGTGAAACTCTCCTTCCTGCTGGATGAGGGGAGTGCAGTGCTGGATGGGATCATTGCAGGGGTGGAGAAGCCAGTGGCAATGTAAGAGTGACCACTTGATCCATTTCCAGTCATTAATTAGGGGTAAATGACATTGTTGATGTCACCACAGAATGTTTCCAAGACGTGTGGCAGTGTTGGGGCTGCTGGACCTTCAGGCTCTGCCTGCTGCCCATCACAGCCGTGCTGGCACAATGTTCCACTGAGCATTTTAATTCTGTGCTGTGGAGCCCTGTCACTGGAGAAACAGCCCAGACATCAGTCCTGCAGAGATCTAAACACTGTGTTAATGATTTGTTGTTGCTGCCTGAGTGGTTTTTATCATACTAAAACTATGCAGAGCAGGTTTTTTTTTATCTACGATCTGTGCGTGTGGGTGTTTGGAATTGCATTAGGGTTTTTTTTGTTGTTAATTAATTGATTAATTCATCGTTGTCCAGGATTGCTGTCACAGAAAAAGGTTCAATGACACTGAACTTCACTGTGGAAAAAGAGCCAGGACATTCATCCTTTCCTCCTAAGGAGACAAGTATTGGCATTCTGGCAGCAGCTATGTCCAGGTGAGGGCTTCCCTGTCACCCAATGTCAAAAACTGTCAAAAAAGCTCCTAAATCACTGATATGTGACTTTTTAAATATTTGTGTTTAGAGCCTTTTTCAAATTGCTGTTCTATATTTGAAATTGCAGTTTGTAGCTCACTTTGAAGGGCAGAAATGCAGCTCCCAGCCAAGGAACAATTGCCAGGTGTCTGCAGAGTCTTTGCACTTCAGCTGTTCCAAGTGTCAGCCAATTCTTCAAAAGCAAGACAAGTGCTGTCTGCCCTAATTTACTCTGCAGCAACAGAGGTTCCTTTGTTTGGGTGGCAGGATTTCTCTGGAATTTGTTCCTGCACATCCCTGCTACCTCAGCTGGGAATTCTCCAAGCCAATGAACATGGAACAGAGTCATAATGTGACAGCAGAAATCATCTCTTCACATATCTCTGTAGTTATCAAGTTGGCTAAGAAACACATATTTTAGGAAAACTGAGTATGTCCAGACTTGGTGGGGTTTTTGTGCTATTTTTCTGGTTTTCCATGTATTTATAGGAGCCAGGGTTTGGGATTTTTTTTCAGCTGTTTCTCAAAGGAAATCTTTGTGGCTGGAACACTCAGAAATCCGTGGAGCTCTGCTCGCACATTTAATTACTGAGAGAGCAGAATGTGATTGCATCTACAATAACAGGGATACATTTCACAAATCAGATTCCTGACATCCTTCTGGAGCAATCACAGCCACAGGGGGGTTTGTTTTTACCTTTTCAATGTTGATTTGTTTCCTAGGCTGGAGCAGAATCCCCTACGCAACTTGTTTGGCTATGGACCAGAGCTCATGACTATGGAGCACCTCGCAGCAGAGGTGAGGAGAGAGGCAGGATTTCATTCCCAAATTTCCATGAGAGAAGAATTCAGGGCACAGTTTTATAGAAAGGATAAAAAGAGCTGTTTTTTCTCCCAGATTATTGTTTCTGCTGGAATTGTTTCATCCATATTCAAGTGACCGCACCGCGCTCTTGGCAAATAAAAACTTTCTGATTTGTGGTTTTGTTTTTTTCCCCTCAGTTCAAGTTTCCTCTCAACGTCATCATGAGCAATTTGTGGCTGTTCTCACCTATTGTCAGCAGGTAAGAAAAGAGATCCTTGATAAACATCCCCAGCCTCTCACCTTTAAAAGATGAAGCCATTTCTAATCTTTCCAGGAAATCAGTTATTTTATAGTTCAGATAATTCAGTGGTTTCCTATTAAGAACCACTTTGTTAATTGAATAAGCCATCATTCAGCTTCTTGCCTGTGGAATTATGGTGGGTATTTTTTAGCAATATTCAACTTATTGGAAAATTTTGCATGTTTGTTTGTATTTTTATAGAGTCCTTGAACGGAAACCTTCCACCAATGCCTTGATCCGAACAACCACTGCAGTCACCCTGTTTAATGCAGGAATCAAGGTACTTTCATTACTTCCATGTAATTATGATGAGACAATTAGGACATTTAATTTCCACCTATTTATATCCAGTTATAAGATCTGTGTGGGCACAGTCTCATTCTTACCTCAGATGTGGCTTGGATTTGGCTACGGTTGAAAATAATTTCCTTTCAGAAGTATCTGATCTCTGTCCACCACTGTTAAAATCTTCAATATTTTAGGATAGCCAAGAAAATGTGGTCTCTGCATAATCCTATAAAGTATCAAAGGCAATATTTGAAGCTGTCACAGTCACAAACACTTGTAGACATTTGTGGCACAGGTCTGGAGTTTGCCTGAAGTGGGTTAAATGTGCACCTTGGACTGAGAGATAACAGCCAGATCATGCCCTGATAAGGAAGTGGAGCTGTCCAAAAATACTGGAGCCCTGGAAAACAGGCAGGCTGCGTTTGGTGTGTCCCTGAAAAATCTGTGACTGAGAAGCATCAGTGGACAGGAGAAGATGCAGTGGCTGAACAGTGACACGGAGTGGCCAGGAGGGAAGTGACACCCTGGTTCCTTGGGGTTTTTTTAAAGATTTTTTTTTTTTGTTGTTGTTGTTTTAAAAAATTGAAAATATTCAGTCTGTAGATAAGAAGAGTTATGTGTTCAATAAAAATCATTTGTTAAGCGACTTACATTTACCCAAATATGAACTATGTAATGTGACAATGAGGTAAAAATATTAAAAAAAAAAAATTAAAAATCCAGAGTTTCAGAATTTCTCAGTATAAATTTTCTGAAGGGAGAGGGTTTAGCTCAAGATAAAAACTTCTATATAGGTAACAGCTAGCTTAATTTTTGTTGATTTGATGAATATTTCTTTGTGTATTTATCTGCATTTTAGATAATATTTACAGTGTTTTAACATAGAAAGAGACATCACACATTGTGGAAACAGTGGAGCATCTGAGGCCTGCAGTTGTTTGAGCAGTTCTGAGTTTGCATCTGGCATTTTATTCTGGTTTTCACTTCCTTTTAAACTTCCTTTTTTCTAGGTGAATGTCATCCCCTCCTCTGCCAGAGCCACGGTGAACTTCAGGATCCACTCAGCTGAGACAGCTGCTGAGGTCAGCACCCTGCTCAGATCTCCTCACCTCTGTGCCAAAGGGATGATCTGGAATGGGTTTGGCTTTGTGCTCTTGGAGAATTTGGGAATCTTGCACACTTCGGGAGGTCTGACAGGCCTGTCCAGCCCAGGGCAGCTGCGAAATGTTGTCAGTACAAAACATCTTCCCTCCCCAAGCCTTTGCTGGGAGTTTCTCTGGAAGCTTTTTCTGGAGTATTTCGATGCCATAATTTCCCAGAACAGCAGGCTGAGCACCTGCCTTTCAGGGCTGAAGCAATTCAGGTGTACCTTGAGACAGTGATGTGCATCTGAGTAAAAAATTGAGCTGAAGTATCAACCATGCACTCAGAAGAGGAAGAGAAACTGACACACTCAGTCTGCGTTTGCAGCCACAACTGACAGTTCACAGACAGATGTTTTCTGGAAAGCTGAACATCTGCTGATGTCTCTGAGGGCGGCTTTCTCATTTCTTGTGCTCATTTTGTCTCTGTTTCACCCCCAGGTGCTGGAGGCAGTCAGGAACACCATTGCTGACGACAGAGTGAAGATTGATGTGGTGGAGGCCTTTGACCCCCTGCCCATCAGTCCTTGGGATGAGCAGACATTTGCAGTCCATATTTTTCAAAGAACCATCCTGGACACTTTCCCAGATGTTGACAGTGTAGTCCCAGGTGACAGCAGGCACATGATGATTATTGTTTCCTCTTCTGCTTTTCCGTCCCCCAGCACTGCCTGCTTTCCATTTGCTGTGCACTCCTCCACCCCAGCTGTTAACTGCTGGAAACAGCTGTTTTTTCCTCTTTTTATTCCGTTCCCTCTTTATGCTTTAAAAGTTTTAATGTTGTTTTTTAGTAGTGGAAGTAGAAAAAGCAAACAGGAAGCTGACAGAAACAATGAGCCTTGAATTGGGCACTCTGCACATACAAAGCAATCTCTTCAGGGAAGAAATGAACTGTGAGGGAGAGGAGGAGGAGGTCTTCTTGCTTTAGTTCTTCTTTTATTGTTTTCATAGCTGCCAAAGCCATTCCTGCTTTTCTGTATTGTTCCTTATGATCTCAGCCCCTTCCCTTTCTTGCAGCTCCTTCCTAGCTCTGTGGTTGTTGGATTGAAATTTGAAAATGAAATTTTTGGGGAGGCTGAGTGTCAAGGCTGTTCCTCGGTTGAGTTGTGTGTTCAGCTCCTGTTCCTGAAGGAGAGAATGTTCTCCAGGATGTACCAATCAACATTTCCAGTGATGCTTTTGCAGCAGGACTGTTATCATTTGCTTTTCCTCTCTCCTGGGGGAAAAGGTGGGTCACTTTTCAAACTTCAGTTGTTCCTCTCCTGCAGAACAAACCCGAGGTTTGTTTTCCAGGCACGTGCATTGGAAACACGGACAGCAGGCACTTCACCAACGTCACCAAGGCCATTTACAGGTTCAACCCTCTGCTGCTCAAACAGGATGATCTCCCCAGGTACTGAGCTCTGCACCTGGGCCCAGGGAAAGAGGAGATCCATGAGCAGTGGGCAGGAGGAAACCCAGCCTTGTGTACCTTGGCCTCTCATGCACCCATTTCCTGCAAATTTGGGTGCTGGGGATGGAAATGACCCTGGGACAGTGTCAGCCCTGGCTCTTTGTTCCTCCAAATGCAGGCAGGACACATTTAGGGGTTTGATTCAGTGGTGCTGAGTGGATCCTCTGTGTGCTGCAGCAGTGTGAGAGCAGTGTGGGTTGGACTCGATCTTGAAGGTCTTTTCCAACGTAGAAATTCTGTGAGAGGTGTTGTTCTGGTGGTTGGCCTTTTCCTGCAGATTTATCCACATATTTGGGCACTTGCCACTCTAAATTGATTTGAAATTTCCTGAAGTTATGTGATAACAACATCTTTATGCAAGGGATTGTTTGATTTAGATTCCTCATTTTATTGAGGTGCAGATGATGCAGGAGTTGAGTGTTTTGGCTGTACTGGACAGTGACAGAAATGGCCAAGAAATGGGCCATTAGGACTTTTTCCAGATTAGATTTTTAGATTTTTTTCCCCAGACTGAGTTGTTGGGCTCTGAGCCTTTGAATCAGTAAATTTGGGTTGGTCACAGTGCAGTTTTTGGTTTACAATGCTGTTTTCCTGTTGTGCACTGCTTTATAAAGTCAACAGCCAAGCAGGGTGCTGTTGGGTCAGAAATTCCCCCTGGACTGAAAAACATCCTTTTTCTTTCAGGATCCATGGGTTGAATGAGAGAATCTCCATTGAGAATTATGAGAAGCAGGTGGAGTTCCTCTTCCAGCTGATCAAGAACTGTGACATTGAGACGCTTCCAGAGCCCCATGCCAGCACCCACGAGCTCTGAAAGACTCCTGGCAAAAGCAGCTGCAGGTGGACTCTGGGGCTGAAGGTGCACTTGTGTCTTGTGTATGGAGCTACAGCTGGAATTCAGGGTTTTTTTTAATACTGTGTTTTGCATACAGATGGAAAAAGGGCTAATTGTGTGATAGGAACCTGCCAAAACCCAACAAATAACTTTAATTTCTGCTCTCCGTGGTCTGATGTGCAGCCATTAATCTGACACTAAAATTTTCAGCACTTTAAGCCTCTGAAATTGGTAATCACTGAAAAATCTAAGCTATAATCAGCAGGCACTCAGCACTAGAAAGTGAATCATCCTGTGGGCTTCTGACAAACTCGTTTTTTATGTTTAATGGATCTCTCTCAGGTGAGGTGTCAGCCAGAAGGTCACAGGGAGGGTTTGTGACATGGTGAAAGGGTTTCTGTCACTGGTACAGCCTCACTGAGGGGTTCTTGCACTGCTGCTGGGCATGGAGGTTTTCCCAGGGGATTCTCCCAGGGGATGCTCTCACCAGCACCCATGGTACTCTGAGGCAGTGTCAGTGTTCACTCCTGTGGCTGCACTGATTTCTGACTCTTATCTTCAGGTACTCCAGAACTTCTCTATGTTGTTGTAACTGAGGAGGTGCTGAAAACTTTCCTTTCCCATCATTTTAGTGTTAATTTTTTTTCCCTCCCTGACTCATGGTGTGGCTCAAGATGTGCATCTGTGTGTCAGAACGAGGGATTGCAGCTTTAAGTGAGGAATTACATCCCTGTTGTTTGCTCATCTATTTTCTCACTGAATCAGTTGATGCTTCCCCTTTGCTCTTCCAAGAACTTGATTGTGAAAGATGTGAAGCCCCTCAGTTTCTTCCAGTTCAGAGGGATCAGAAGTTTGTTCTTTCACTGCCAATGCAAACAATTTCCATTTTCCTGCTCAGTTTTTTGGGAATCCTGGGGTAGGCAGGCCATGGATGTTGACTCCGCTTCATCTTGCACTTCTTGCCTACCTGTGACAGCACTAAAGGGTTCAGCCTTCTTTTGACCTTGATAGTTTGGGTTATCAGTATTAATTAGACAAATAATTTATTTAATCAGTTAATTAAATTAATTCTATCAATAAATAGTTAACAGAGTGATGTTAGCCAAAGAAAAGCCTGAAAGCTGCTGTGTGACAGTGACAGTGCCTGTGCTGTAGGGCCCAGTGCAGCTCCTCCTGCTGCACAGATGTGTCTGTTTTTCAGAACTTCAATTATGCACTGGAATGGGTGGATGTTCTGCTCCAAATTCATACTGTGAAATGTGCTGGAATGTTCAGGAAATACCCTGAAATGTATCCTGAAAAACACTGATGGAACTGTGATTCCAATTCTTTCCGTTCACCGTTCTCTTATTTATTTGTAGTCTGATCTTATCACTGTGGCCAGAGGGCTCCAACTGTATCACCCACTGAATAATTGAAACAGAACAGACAGTTTCATCTAATAAAACGAGGAATGTGAATTCTTTTCTGATGATTATTCAGTCTTTTAATGTAGCTGTGTAATTGCAGTGAAGTCATTTCCACACCTGAGCAATCCATAAAGTTTCCATCAAAACAAACCCACCTGTTTTCCAGCCAGCTTTGATCTCTGCTCCCTTTTCTGCACAAAAATCAGCTCACCCTGGCCAGGCATTGTTGGGCAGTAAATAGTTTGCATCTTTTCTGCTTTGCTACACTTTGTGATTTGTTCAGCCACATGCCTGTGGCTCTTTTGTGGAGGTGTCACTGCTCCTGTGAGCTCCTGTGTGCAGGCACAGCAAAAGTGATGTGTCAGGGCACAGCACTGAATGGAACCCAGCCCTGGCAGTGCGAGGTGCACAGAAGGGTTTGTTGTTGTTGCTTTTTCTCTGGCAAATCTCCCTAAAACTGAGTTTAAAGCCTTTGCTTTGGCTGGGGCTGTATGGGGTCAATATTGTTTAACAGCTGAGGGTTGTGCTGCCAGTCAGAGGGGATGGAAAAATGGGAAAACAGGGAGAAAATGGGAAAAATCTCATGAGACAGCACAGGTTGTGAAAATTCTGACCTGGGCCATGCTGTTGTGGTGTGGAAGCAGGGATTTGTTGCTTGTTGTATCAGCAAATGTGTCCTAAAGACATAAAGCATCTTTTATATTCTGTAATTTTCCACCAGCCAAAAAACCCCTCACCTCTGTTCTACTGAGGATTGTTTCTTTAAAGGAAGAAGATTCATTTTGCTGCTGAAGGAAAATGAAAGGCAGAGGTTGCTGGGAAGGCAGGGCTGGCTTTGGCAGCTCCTGTGTGAATGTTGTGCCATGAGATTTGGCTGGGGCAGCTCCTTGTAGAGCTCATTAAGTGCTGCTCATCAGCCAGGCCCAGGATCTTGCAGTGCCTCTGCACTGGGGACGTGCTCAGCAGAGCTTTGCTGCAACCTCAGAGGCCACTGAAGTGCTTTAAACAGACCCTGTCCTGCAGGATCCACTGAGGAAACAGCACATTCCCATCTTTACCCATTTTCCCAGTCACTCCTGATGGTTATCTCTGCTTTTAGCTTGGTGTTCTTAAGTCTCTTTATGACATCTGCTGCCAGGTCGTGGTTGTGTGACACAATTCCAGGGAGTCACTCGATGCCTGGTGCCTGCACACACTTCCTGACACAACAGGGCTCTTCTCACCCCATTTCACTGCTGCTGAAAATGTCACTTCTCAGCGGAGAATTCACATAAACAATGAGAATCATATGAATGATGCCTCTTCTGTTCAGATCACCTCCAGCCTTGCACGGTGTGAGCAGAATGCCAAGCACATGATGAAAACACAGATTAATGACTCCTGGAGCTATTCTTTCTGTGTTGTGGTGAGTCACCGTGCCTGGAGCAGGGAGAGCAATTACCTCTGACTCAGAGAAGGAAGGAAGAGCCTGATTTTCTGCTCTGAATTCAGGTAACTCAGTCATATTTACAGATATGACTTGAGCACTGTGTCAGCCCAATTCCAGTGTGTGTTACATCCACAGCAACTTCCTTTTCCCCCTGCTTTTCCCCAAGTCTGCAATGCTGATGTTCTTGTGCCAACAGTGACTCAAAGTGAGGTGTGTGCAGTTGTCAGACTGCTGTGGGCCTGCTGCAGCCTGGGGAAAAGGTCACATCCCACACCTGCATTTTCTAAAGAAAGCTCTGTTGCTGGGCTCTCTTTAACAGAACTTGGTTTATTTTCAGCCCCAAGAGGCCGTGGGGAGTTGAGGCTCAGAGCTGGAGGAACAAGGTGTTTACAGAGTGGTTTCCTCCAGCTTTGCATTTGACACTTGGGTTCTTGGCTCCTCTTTGGCTGTTCCAGTGGTATTCCGTGGAGCTGCTGAAATCCATTTTCTCCAGCAGGTGCTGTGAGAATTCCTCTGGATCAGTGCTGTGGAGTGTGGCATCCACTGAGGAACCTGGAGGCTGCTCAGGCACAGCCTCTGGTGTTAGAGAGGAGCACTCCTCACCTGCAGCTCAGCGTGTCACCCTGAATTCTCTGCTTTTCAGTGCTCTTCACGCTGCTGCTTGAACCCTGCACAAATTCTTGCCAAATCTACTCAGTGTTTGCTGGTGGCTCTGCAACTTCCACAGAACTTTTATCCCTTCAGCCCCCAAATTCGGGATCTCGAATCGACCACTCAGAGACGTGCTCCCGCGAGGTCTCTGCAGCCTTGGGGCCACCTCAGTGGTGCAGAAATGCTGCCTAGGGAATGATTTTTTCCTGGCTGAGCAGCTCGGGGGAGGGCTGTGTGACACGGGGGCAGGGGCTTGGCTCGGCTTTCCGGTCCCACAGCTTCCCGGGGCAGCGGGAGGCAGAGATAAAGGGCTCCGAGCTGCCGTGGGGAAGGGAGGGCCCAGCTCCCTGCAGATCCCTCTGCTGATTGCTGAGCTGATCTCAGAGCTGTGGTGGGGGGCCCAGAGGAAGCTGCAGTTACTTCTCAGCAGGAAGGAAAATGACCACATGGAAGGGGTGGTTAGAGCAGGGGGCAGGGGACAAAGGGAGCTTTGGCACTCAGGGATTTGCCGTGGGGTTGGTCACAGGGCAAGGGGTCTTAAAAGTGACATTCAAATCATGCAGCTTGTCCCAGGGTGCTTTTCATGCCTCTTTTAATTTATATTTTTAAGCCAGCACAATGGTGTGGTTTATTGCAGTCCTGTAAGTACTCAGATCACTTGAACATTGTGCCTGGCCTTGCACTACAGAGATGATCCCGTGGAGGGACCTGGGTCAGATATTCTGGGTCTGATTTCATTCCACTTGGATTTTTAAATGTTGGTACTGCAGGACTGCCTTGTTGTATGTAAACACGTTCATCCAAAGTCCTCTCTGGGATTTTGGGAAGTGAGAGGGTCTTCATGGAGCAGGAAATAGTGGGGAATTAACAGATTATTGTGTATTTTTAAAATCATCGGTCTCTGGTCTTGCCAGCCTTGTGTTATCAGTGTTTTCTTCAGCCTAATTCTGACTATAAATGAATTCCCCCACAGCCTGTAAGTGGAACAAAGCTGACGTGAGGCACATCCCCAGTGGCTCCATGACAGGTGTCCCTGTCCCTGCTGTCCCAGCGCATCCTGTGACCTTGTGGAGCACAGGAAAGCCAGGCCCAGGTGGTCTCAGGTGGCCACAGGGGGGGACCTGCCAGGGCCTGCCCTGTGTTTGTCACCAGCACGTGGGGGACACAGGAACACAGCTGGGACCTTGGAAAAGAGGATGGAGATGGGTTGTCTGCTTCCAGGCTGGCAAAACAGAACTTCCTGGATCTGCATTTCTCCGCCAGCTCAGGGCCAGCTGCTGATGTTGGTTCCTGCCCTCGTGAGCTGCTTGTACCCTGCAGTGACAGCTGAAGGGGCAAGTCCTGCTCCATAACCTGCTCAGGTTTGTTTTCCTGCTGAGATTCCTGCTTGTGAGGAATTCAGGACCCAGTTCCTTCAGGATCCTTGCTCAGGAGCAGCTGGGGCTCTGCTGAGCTCTGTGACAGGCAGTGGTGGAGCCAGGACGGAGCAAAGGCACCTCTCAGGGCACTGACACTTCTCTCTCAGGACTTTTTGAGTGACTTTGGCCAAACCTTTTTTATCCTGCTGGATTCTCCTGTGAAAGGGGCCCCCGAGGCCATTCCTGAGTATTTCAGCAGTGCCACAATCACGAGACTGCTGTAAAACACATGGGCACGACATTCCATTCCACGAGACATTCCATGATCCAGCACAGCTCAGTGGCCAACTCCTTCCTCTCCAAACATTTTTGTTGCCTTTGCTACCTGCTCCCTGCAATTGGAAACCCAATTTCCTGCCCTTTCATCCTCGGATTTTTTTTTTTTTTTTTTTTTTTTTTTTTTTTTTTTTTTTTTTTTTTTTTATCTCAGCCTGGCTACTGGTAGGGGTTTTTATCTATTTCTGTGTTCTTGTCTCAGGCAGCTTTTGTCCCCACACTTCCACTTCCTGAGCCTGCAGCTGGGGAGCAGCGAGGTCACATTTGGGTGCAGGTTGTTTTTTGGGGAGGTGAGAGAAGAATGGAGGCTCCATCCCGAGGGAGGGATGGATTTTCCAAGTCAGGAAGGAAAGATGAAGGTGGAAGCAGAGCCTTTGCAGCCAGGTTTGTTTAGACAAAGGAGAATGGAGGCTGGGCTGGAGGGTTTGGAACTCCAGTCCCAGCTGGAGCATGGGAGTTGGTTGTGGCTGGAGTTGAGATGTGCCTCTGGATGTCTCAAGTTTTCCATGAGGTTTCTTTGCTGCTGGAGGTCCTGAGAATGAGTGAAATGACCCTAAAGGCTCCTCATCCCTTGAAATCCCAGAATTCCAGGATGGTTTGGGCTGGAAGGGACTTTAAACTCTTTTATTCCACCCTTGCCATGGGCAGGGACACCTTCCACTATCCCAGGTTGCTCAAAGCCCCATCCAACCTGGCCTTGGACATTCCAGAGATCCAGGGGCAGCCACAGCTTCTCTGGGCACCCTGTGCCAGGGCCTGCCCACCCTCACAGGGAGGAATTTCATCCCAATATCCCACCTAACCCTGCCCTCTGGCAGTTTAAAGCCACTGCTCCTTGTCCTGGCACTCTCTGCCCATATAAAAATTCCCTTATCAGTGCTGCTTTCTCTAATCATTTCTGCTGTTCTGCTCCACATATTCCAGTCATCCTCTCCTCCCAAATATTCCAGGAAAACACCTCGCTGTGCCCAGTTTTTGATGAGAGCAGACAGAACTGAAGACAGAACTGAAGCCACAGAGCCCACAGCTTTGGGTCACAATGGATCCCTGCCCACAACTGCTCGGGTTTCCTTAAGGAATGAAGTCACCAGCTGCAGGCATGTCCCTGTATCCATGTGGGAATGTGGCTCCCTGCTGCCCTCCCCTTCCCCCCACACACGTCCAGTGTCCCAGCCACCCTCATTGGCCCAGAACGTGTCTCCAAGGCCTGGAGCTGGGATCACATCATCACCCTGAGCAATAACTCGCTGCTGACTGTTTCCTGGGAGGAAAGGAAAGGCAGGAAGGAAAAACAACGGCTCAAAATTTCCACTCATGACAAGAAAAAAAAAAAAAAAAAAAAGGGGAAATAAAAAGAAAGGGTGAATCAGAGGAGCTGGTTCATTCAGGAACACGGAATTCTACAGAGCAACGAGGACCTGACCTCTGTAGCAGGAGCTTTTATGCTCTTTATTTATTTGTTGTGGGACAGTTTGGCATAAACAGAGGCAGAGTACGTGACAACATTCCTGACTTTTTGTTCTGAGCTGCATCAACCTGGCAGAGGCCTGAAATCCAGTGGGTCCCACTGGGCACGTTGGTGCTCCTTGGCCTGGATCCAGCCGTGTCCCCCTGCACTGGGGGTCCATGGAAGCAGCCCTGGGGCTGGCATCAAAGGACACCTCTGGGCACCTGTGAACTCCTTGTGCCAGGGGAGGACAACAAGGCTTCACCAGTGAGGGATTGAGGGATCCCTGGATGGACCAGGGGAGAGCAGGTAAAGCCATGGGGGATGGATGGAGGGAGGGAGGGAGGGATGGATGGATGGATGGATGGATGGATGGATGGATGGATGGATGGATGGATGGATGGATGGATGAGAGATGGAGGGATGGATGGATGAGAGATGGAGGGATGGATGGATAGAAAGATGGATGGACAAACTGACAGCAGGATGGATGGATGGATGGGTAGGTGGATGGATGGATGGATGGACGGACGAACTGACAGCAGGATGGACAGCAGAATGGATGGCAGAGTGGATGGAAGGATGGATGGACAGACAGATGGATGGATGGATGGATGGATGGATGGATGGATGGATGGATAGATGGATGGGTGGATGTACGGATGGATGGATGGATAGATGGACGGATGGATGGGTGGATGGACGGATGGATGGACTGACAGCATGGACGGCAGGGTGGATGGCAGGACGGACAGCCGCAGGGACAGACAGACTCACCGCCCGCTCCCGGCCGGTGCGGGCTCAGCCACACGTGACCTCAGGCCCCGCCCCCGCGCTGCCAAAGGGGCGTGGCCTCTCAGCTCCGGGGGCGCTCAACGCGTTGGGGGCGGGGCCAGACGTGACGCCACGCGCGCCGGACCAATGGGAGCGCGGCCCAGCGGGGCGGGCGCGGCCACCATTGGCCGGCGGTGATGTCAGGGCGGCGCTGGGCGGGGCCCGGCGGGGCAGAGCGCGGGGCGGCGGAGGAGCCGCGGGTGCGGGAAGTGAGCGGCACCGGGGACACGGGACCGGCACCGGGGGACACGGGACCGGCACCGGGGACACGGGACCGGCACCGGGGGACACGGCAGCGGGCGGGACCGGCACCGGCACCGCGGGGACACGGGCAGCGGTACAGCGGGGACACGGGCAGCGGTACAGCGGGGACACGGCACCGCGGGCTCACGGGCAGCGGTACCGCGGGGACACGGGCGCTTGGCGGGGGCACGTTGGGGACACGGGCGCTCGGCGAGGGGACCGGCCGGGCGGCAGCTCCGCTCCGGTCCGAGCATCCCCGCGGGGATCCGCGCCGGGCTCTGCGGGCGCTGCGGCAGCTCCGGCGCTGCGGCAGCGGGAGGCGGGAGGAGCCCCGGCCGCGGGGATCGTCCTGCGGGTCCCTCCAGGTGCCCCTTCCGGAGCGCGGCTCTGCCCCCGCGTCCCCCGGCTCAGCCCGGGGGTGCCCAGGCTGGGGGAGGGCAGCCGGGGATGGCGGGGGGTACGGCCGAGCCTGACCCGCGGCATCTCTCGGGGAAACTGCTGGAGCCGCTGCCGCGGGACCCCACCGATTTCCCCCGTGTGTTTCAGGTGAAAGGCGAGTTCGTGGAAATCCCCGTTAAATCCCGGCTGTCCCAGTGCCGGCCCCCGCCCAGCGCCGGCAGGAACCTTCACCGGGACCTGCCGATACTCTGGGCCGGAACTGTGCTCGCCTCGTGCTGCTGGGCGAGAAAGTCTTCTGGGGGAGGAGGAGGACGGCAGTGACACTGGAAGCCTGTTCTGGCAGAAAACCCTCCGGAGCCTTCAGACGGGAATTCTGCACAGGGACGGTGCCACTGCAGGAAGTGGCAAAGCCCTGGTGGCGAGAAGAGCCTGAGTGGGATCATCTCTAAAAGCCAAGTCCTCTCCTTTAGCATTTCCTTCAAGCTGCCGTGTCCTTCACTTCATCTGCTTCTCCCTCTGCCCCGTCACCACTGCAGGAAGAGATGCACTAAGGGAGGGAAGCTCGGCTCCTGCCTGGGCGGCTCTGCACCGCACAGCGCTGGAGAGGAGCAGAGCCCGAGGGCATTGCTGCCCCTCCCAGCTCTTGCCGTGTCCCCTGTCGCCCTGTGCCCCGTGTCCCCTGGCCCTGGGCGCTGCTTGATGGGGATCTCTGCTACAAGAGCAGCAGCCTCTGCACTGCCGGGCGGGCGAGCGGGGCTGGCACGGCTCACTCCTGGATGCTGGGGAGGCCGTGGGGGATAAGCTGCTGGCAGAAGATCCCTCCTGGAGCAGCTGCTGGCTGTCAGCCCACCGAGCCAAGGGTCAGCGGAGCCTGTCCTGCAGCATGACTTCCAAGCTGGAGCAGAAGGAGATCCCCCAAGCCAACGGGGCCGTGGTGCCCGGGGACTGCCTGGCCGGCCCGGAGCCCTCGGAGTTCCTGGGCTCTGCCAGCCCCGGGGTGGAGGTGGTGGTGCTGGAGTCCCGGGCCAACGCCAAGGGGGTGCGGGAGGAGGACGCCCTGCTGGAGAACGGCAGCCAGAGCAACGAGAGCGACGACACCAGCACGGAGCGGGGCCCCGAGCCCGCCTCGCCCCTCAAGGAGACCTCGTTTTCCATCGGCCTCCAGGTGCTCTTCCCCTTCCTGCTGGCAGGCTTTGGCACGGTGGCTGCTGGGATGGTGCTGGACATTGTGCAGGTAGGGTTGGAGCTCCCCTGGGCTGGGCTCTGCGTCCTGGCCCTGCACATCGGGCCTCTGTGGGGTAAAGGGGTGCCAGGGCTGGTTCAGCAGCAGGGAGGGGTGAGAAAACAATTCCCTGGGGAGGGGGAGATGGGGAGCCCTCCATCACCTTGTCCCCAGCCTGGCTGTGTAAATTAAATTCAGTTAATTGAAGGAGATGAGAGGGATGTGTGGGATGAAGGAAGGAGAGGACACTGGCTCAGAGGAGAAGCTTCTGCCTGGGAACTGAGAGCAGCACCCTGTGCTGGACAAAAATCCCTTCCCTGCTCTGCCTGGTGACATCCCTTCCTCCCGTCCCTTTCCCACCTCAGTGCTCGCTGTGCTGTTCCAGGCTCGTGCCAGGCAGGTTAATGTTTCTCTCAGTGTTTGCCAAACCATGTGGCTCATTCCAGAGCTTCCTGCACCACTTCCTTGTGCTCTGGAGGCATCCAGGGATGACAGGGCTAATGGAGAGAGCTGTGAGGCTGATTTTCAGGCAAGGCCAGCGGGGAGGGAGCTGGCAGTTACCTCTGGATGCAAACCAAGGTGTTCCCAGTGGCAGGTGACACTGTGGGGATGTGCCAGCGCGGTTGTGTTTCCATGTGGGAAACTGAGGCTCCTGTGCTGGTCTCCACCACGTTCCCCAGGCGTGCCTGGCACCAGATCAGCTTCTCCTTTGCCCTCAGTGCCAGGCTGGGCACAGCCTCCCATCCTGAGGCACAAAACTGGGCTCATCCATAGGTTCTGTGGCACTCCTGGGATGGGGACTCAGCCCTTTGGCAGCCAGAAATGCTCTGCTTGGAGCTGCTGTGTCTGCTGGGCTGAGGTAAACAAGCCCTGGTGGTGTGGGCAGAGAGAGGCTCCAGTGTCAGCCCCGTGTGCTGCTGGCAGCTGGGATCAGCACACTGCTGGGAAGTCACAGGGGGGTTTTTTTTGGGATTTGTGGGTGGTCAGGCAGACACTCCTGGTGCTGTCCTGCCTAGAGCAGCCATTTCCCTGCATGCCTTTGAGCTCTGCTCATCCTTGTGGCCTCTCCTGGTGGAACCTGGGAGAGCTGGAAGTGACTCCAGACAGGAAAGGCTGGACGGGGGAAATTAATCCGGGGGAGATTTCCCAGAATCGAGGTGGGGTTTTTTGAAAAAAATAAGGACATTTTGAGCGTGTTTTCCCTTCACAACGTCCCTGCAAACTCATGCCTGGCTCTGCTGGAAGTTCCCCAAAGTGATTTGAGCCCAACCTAAAGTTTTTCCTGGAGCAGGCACAGCCCTTGTGGGCAGGCAGGGCTGGGAGGCTGTGGCTGTGCTCTTCTGCCTGGATTATAGTGGCCTTTAGGAATAAAACTTTGTAATTCCTGTTTCCCACAGCAGCTCAGCCTGTGCTGCCAACAGCTCCAACTCCCTTCAGCCTTGGGATTTAATTAGCCACAGGGTGGGGAAGGGGGATGGTTCTTCCAGAACCTCCAGCAGACCCAGGTCCAGTTCACCCCTCCAGACACTGGGATCGTGGGCACATCCTGTCTGCTCTGTTTACCTCCCTAAAAACCAGCTCATTTCTGCACTTCTGTGCTTCTCAGAAGGGCTGTTACAGGGGTTTTAACAGCTCCGTGTCCTAAACTGAAATTCTTATTTCCTATTTCCCTCTTTTTTTTTTTTTCTTTTTGGTCTTTTTTAGTTTAGGGTGGCTTTTTTTTGTTTTTTTTTTTGGTTTGGGTTTTTTTTTGCCTGCCCTCCCCCAGCAGCCTGGCTGTGGTTGTCTCCGTGCAGCCACACTGTGGGCACTCCTCTCCACAGGGAGCTTTGTTCCCTGCAGGAGCCACCAGGACCTTGGAGCCCCTCACAGCCTCCCAGTTGTTGTTTAACATTTTATATTAAGAAAGCTGGCAGGAGCCCACGGGTCCTGCTCTTTGCAGCCAGCGAGCTGCTGAGCTCTGCAGAAACCTCCTTGTTTTCCTTCCCCAAAGATGGCTTTTCTTCCTTTCTCCAGGAGCAGCCCTGCCTTGCTCAGGGAGGCTCCAGCCTCCCCTGAAACTTTATTTACAAAGCCAGGCTTGGGAGAAGGTGATGGAGAGCTTGAACTGGTGCCTGATCCTGCCCCTGGGAGCTCTGGAGGTTGTGCACGGCCAGTAATGACAATGCTGCTCTGGTCAAGTGGCTCTGGTGACACCCAGCTCGTCCTGGGTCCTGCCAAGGGGAGCTGGGCTGAGGGACTGACCCTGGACAGGCACCAAAACCATCCCAGAGCCTCCTAAAAATAGCCTGGGGAGAGCTGAGCTGGGCTCAGCTCCTGGAGGTGCCTTAAAAGAGGCACAGCCTGAGCTGGGTGAGGAATTTCAGGTTCTTCTCTCAGCACTGAGCTCAAATCACACAGAATCCCAGAATTTAGGCTGGGAAATCTTTCCAGGATCATGGAGTCCCAGCTGTGCCCCATCCCCACCTTGTCCCCAGCCCAGAGCTCTGAGTGGCACCTCCCTGGGCACCTGCAGGACTCCAAACCTCCCTGGGTAACCTCAGGAGCCTCATCCTGCAGCAGGGAGAGCCCTGTGGTTGTGAAATAGCTGAGAGACCTTATCTGTGCCCCTGAGAGTCAGCTTGGCATAAAATCCCAGAGGCTTTGGGTTGGAGTGACCTTAAAGCTCATCCCATCCCATGGCAGGGACACCTTTCCCCATCCCAAAATGCTCCAAGCTGAATCCAGCCTGGCCTTGGACACTCCCAGGGATGGGGATCCACAACCTCTCAGGGCAACCCCACCCTCCCCTGGTCTTACCCAGCTGGCAGAAATACCAGGAGGATTTTTATTACTGGAAAAAGCACCTTTTCCCTTTGAGGAAAAATGACCCCAAGTTCATCCATCTCAAGCCTGCTCCCACTTTTCTCACCTGGCCATTTCTCAAGTGCAGCTTGAATCTGGTGTGACAAAGCACCAGGAAACTGCAGCTTGTTGGCTCAGAGGTGAAGGGGGGAAAACAAACACAACACAAGGGAAGTCCTTCCTCCCAGGAAGCTGTTAGGCAGGCAGGTAAATGGATATTTGCTGATGCCTTTCCTTGTCCTGGAGAGAAATCCCTGTCCCTGGTGAGGATGGCACTGCCATGGAGAGAAATCCCTGTCCCTGGTGAAGGTGACACTGCCAAAGACACAAATCCCCTGGTGACCCTGGTGACAGGGTGGCACTGCCAGGGAGGGCTCAGTGAGGGCTGGAGCCTGGCACAGGTGACATTTGCAGGTGACATTTGCAGTCCAGCACATCCCCAGCTGGGATTCCTGAGCTATCAGGGACTGTGGCAGGGTGGGAAACAGGAGAGATTTTGGGCACTGGCAATAAAATCAGGGCAGTGAGGTTTGGGCAGCTTTAAAGAGTGTTTTTAAATGGCATTAAATATTTTTTTTTTAATTTTTATTTTGGAGCAGTTTTGTGTTTTCAGCTGCTCCCCTGTAAGACTGTTTTTACTCCCCTGCAATTACTCTTTGGTTTTTTTTCATAAATAACCATGGTTGCCTCTATGCCTCAGCCCAGGGCAGCTGGAGAGGCAGAGAGTGGGGAAATGCCTGAGTTCACACAGGTAGCAGGGAAAGGTGGGCTCAGTGGGCTGGGATTTGGATCAAAATACATATTTATATTTGCAAGACACACACATAGGAAAGGCTCTCAGCTGTGACCGACCAAACTTCAGCACTCAAACCTGCCAAAAACTGCAAGTATTGGGCAAAGCCTCTCCATCTTCCCCTGTTTTGGCCTCTGGATGTGTAAACATTTTGTCACTGGTGACTCTTTGGGGATTTTTCACTGAAAGTTGCTGGCTCAGGGCGGGTTGGTTTTTTTTTTTCAGCCCAGCAGTATCGTGTGGTCACTGCTGCAAATGTCAGGAGTGGGAAAAGCACTGCAGAATTCCAGGTGTGGCAGCAGGGAGGGCACTGGGATGTCTGCACAGGGCAGGGCCTGGTGTCAGGGGTGACCATGAGTGGGTGACACTGTTTCATGGTTCTGTTTAATGCTTTTATTTAATTTTATTTAAAAATGTGTAAAATATCATTTTAATATATTATTAATACCAATTTATTATTTAATAATTATTTGATTGATTAATTAATAATTTGATTTATTATTTAATTTATTATTATTATTTAATATTATTTAAAATATTTTATTTATTTATGCTTTCACCCTGCAGCACTGGGACGTGTTCAAATACGTGACTGAGGTGTTTATCTTGGTTCCTGCTTTGCTGGGCCTCAAGGGGAACCTGGAGATGACCCTGGCATCTCGTCTATCCACAGCTGTGAGTGTGCAGGGAGCTCAGGATACCTGATTTGGGAGAGTTTGTGTGTCTGGGCAGGAAAAATCCCCCAAATTCCCTGTGTGGTGACCCTGGCATCACCTGTCCACAGCTGTGAGTGTCCAGAGAGTTCAGGAGGGACAGGGATACATGATTTGGGAGGGTTTGTGTGTCTGGGCAGGTAAAACTCCCCAAATTCCCCGTGTGGATGACAACAGGCCCCCGAGGCTGAGGTTCAGCCGTGCTGGGAAGGTGTTCTCACCCTGCTGGGCTGATGGGATTTGAAGGATTAATGGTCCTTAAGCTTTGCTGACAGTTCAGTTCCTGCTGCTGGGGGCTGGCTGGGATCCAGCTCTTCCACCAGGAGCTGGGAGCAGGAATGTCAGAGCAGGCTGGCAGGAGCCAGGGGAGGAGGAGGGAGCCTGGGCACAGCTGTGAGGCACAGAGGAGCTGCCAGGGGGACTGACAGGCTCTTCAAGTGATGGGGAGCACAGCTGGGCTCTGATCCTGCTGGAATTCACCCTGAGGGTCCCTGAGGGCTGGGGCAGGCTCTGGCAGCTCCGCAGAGCACTGTGTGAGCACAGGGATTGCTCTGTGGCTCCCCTGGAGCTGAGCAGGGCCCCAAACCCTCTCCTGACATCCCTCCTCCTGTAAAGCATCCCCAGCCCCATGTCCCTGTGTCCCCGTGGGATTGGGATCTTCCACTGGAAGGAGTTCTGTGCTGATGCACCCCACACCCCCAGCAGGGGCTTCCAAATAGGGAAAGAGTTTCAGTTCACCTTTAGGACATTTTAGGAAGTTTAATTGGAAAGTTCTGTGATTTTCTCATTGGAATTGGCCTGGAGCCAGCACAGGAGTGTGGATTGGGCTCCAAAAATGTAACTCAGAGTCTGTTGTTCATCTCATTGGGCCAAGAGCCAAAAAGCCCACCTGAACTATTGAGTACTAAAGAGAGAGAACAAAGAAACTCCATCTTTTCGAGGTATTGTAGCAAGTAGGAGACTTGCCTCTATACTGTGCTCAGCTTTGCCTTTGTTTCTGCATTATTTTCCTTTTTTATTAAAACCTTTTTCATTTTTCAAGCCACACTCCATCATGCCCTCTCACTAATTGATTTTTGCCCTTCTCTGCCAGGCTGGACCCTCAGAGGTGTGGGTAACCCCCACAGGGTTCTGTGCCTGCTGCCAAGGTTTGAACCCCTGTGGGATGGGAATTCCCAAGGGAAGGCCCTGCAGGAGTCAGCCTGGGCACTGCTGGTGTTCCTCAGCCCAAGGAGCTGCTGGGGAAGAGCTCAGTGAGGAGGAGGAGTGGAGAACAAACCCTGCTGGGCTCCTTCCCTTCCCCTCAGCCCTGCCCTTGCTGCAGGAGGAGGCACAGCAGAGCTGCAGGGGTTGGCTCTGCTCTGCCAGGACCTTCCCAGTGGAGGTGGTGCTGTGGCTGCTGCTGTGCCCAGGCTCTGGGAGGACAGAGCTGCTGGGCCCAGCTGGGGCAGCCTGCAGGGACAGAGGCTGAGCTTTGTTTGCCCCCTTGCTCTGGGAAACAAGTCCCTTTGTTCCAGCTCCTCCCCATTGTTGGGATCAGGACAGGACCCTCGCTGTCCCAGCCACAGGGACCTTCTCCCTGCTGGCCCTGGCCACCTCCAGGGGGACAAAGGCACGGCTGGCACCTCTCTGTCCCTTCCTGGGGCTGGCAGGGGCAGTTTTTTTGGCAGAGGAACCAGCCTGTGGCCGAGTGAGGAATGCAGAACTTTGGTCAGTCCACCCTGGTGGCTGCAGGAGGGTCACGGGGACACCAGCACAGGGAGCTCCTGTCCCCAGGCTGCCCCTGGGCTGGGACCAGCCAGGCTTTGGCCTCTGCCCTCCCTCCTGTGCCTGTGAAATCATAGAATCATTGGGATCATCCAGGTGCCTCCCCGTGCCTGTGGCAGGAGGATTTCTGGTCCCAGGTGTGTGTGGGGAGCTCCCCGGGCTGGATCCCAGAGCTCCTCTCCTCAGGGGAGCAGCCTAATTTTTTGGGTTTCTAATTAGTGCTGCTTTAAGGCATCTCAGAAATTCCTTTCACAGTTAAGAGGCACAACCCTCCCCTCAGTTAAAGGATTAAACCCCCGTTGCCCAGTGACTACAGCAAGGTTATGCTAATCCCAGCCTAATTGCCATGTGGCTGGAATTTTAAGGTCAGGCTTCATATGGAGCTCAAATTCCTGTGCTGGATGTGCTGCTCCAGTCAACTTTTTGTTGGTTTCTCCCCCCCCATTCCTTCCTTCCTCCTCCTCTCTGCCCAGAATGATTTGCCCCAGAGATAGGGAATCTCAGCTCTCAAAGCACATCCAGCAAGGAGAGCAGGGGGATTAATTCATCAATGATTTCATGTTTTCTTTTCCACCTGAGAGGAGGAAATTGCTACTGTGCTGTTCTGCACAGGTTTGGTGCTCTCAGGGAGCACCTCCAGATTGCATTTCCCACTCCAGTGTTTGAGCCTCTCCCTTGTTCCATGACTTCATCAGCTTCTAATGATGCAAATTGGAAATAAATTATCCATGAAGACTCTGGAGGTGGCAGGGAGGAGCAGAGCTGCTGCCCTGCAGTGATTCCTCTGGAATTTTTTTGGATCCTACCCCAGGATTCAAACCAATTTCCATCTCCTGCTTATCCCAATCAGCATCACAGGTGCCAGGTGAGCCCTGTGCCACACTGCCCTGTCCTTTCTGTGTCCCCAGCCTTGTTTGCTCAGCTTTTCCCAGGAGCAGGAGGGTTTGCTGCCAGCTCTGCCCCACGTGCTGCTGCTCCAGGCTGAGCCGAGCCTCTGCCCCCCTGGCCTGAGGGGCAGCCTGACCCCAGCCAGGGTCAGCCCTGCAGTGAGTTCCATGAAAAATGCAGCTTTTGGCTGCTTTTGCAACATTCCCATCGGATTTTTTTGGTTGATGTTGATTCCCCTTCACACTCCCTTTGCTGCTGGTTTGTTCCCCTGTAAGAGCTGAGGGTTTGGGGTCCTCTCCTGCCCCTGGCACACAGGGATGTGGCTGTGAGCAGGTGTGAAGGGCTTGTCAGGCTTTAATGGTGTCTCATTTCCTCTCACAGGCTAATATTGGCCAAATGGATACACCCAAAGAGCTCTGGAAGATGATTACAGGGAACATGGCTCTGATACAGGTCAGGAGGGGAAGGGGAATATTTACAGCTGGGGCCAGCCCAGCTCTGACAGGTGTGGGAGGTTCAAATTCCTGGGTTTTGCTGTTTGCTGTCAGTATTCTGTGTCTGATGAGGAGGAAGTGGCACCTTTGTGGCCCTGCAGGTTGGACTGGGTGTTTCCATGCTGGATTCTGATCCCCCTGGGTGGGGTTTCCCTCACAGAATAAAATCATAGAATGGTTTGGGTTGGAAGGGACCTCAAAGCTGATCCATTTCCCATGGGCAGGGACACCTTCCACTATCCCAGGCTGCTCCAACCTGGGCACTTCCACCCTAACCCTAATTTAATATTTTTAACTGAGCACTGTAAAAATAACTCAAAAGATAAATAAATGTTACTGTGATGATCTATGCCCAGACATTAAGAATTTTCTCTCTCTACATTGTTTTATTCACAATGGCCTTCAAATCACAGGAGACAATGATCCCAGTTCATTTCCTCTCTTTTCAGCTCACGTTGCTGGATTTCTGAATCAGTGCTCACCCCATCCTCCCCCCCAGACCATCCTCATGTATAAATCAAGTCCAGTCATTGTTAAATCATGTATAAATCAAGTCCAGTCAAGTCCAGTCCATCATCCAGAGCAGATTCTGTGTGAACCTTGTCCAGAACTTCTCTGTCACCCTTCTCCACACCCTGGGCCAGTTCTGGTGTCTTGGTGACCCTCTGTGCTCTCCATCCCCAGGTCCAGGCCACCGTGGTGGGTTTCCTGGCCTCAATTGCAGCCGTGGTGTTTGGGTGGATCCCAGATGGGCACTTCAGCCTGGCCCACGCTGTGCTGCTGTGTGCCAGCAGTGTGGCCACTGCCTTCATCGCCTCGCTGGTCCTGGGTGAGAGTCCCCCCTCCTGGGTGCTGAGAATGTCACCCCCTGGAACCCTGGGCACTGGGATTGTCACCTCTTGGAGCCCTGGGTGCTGGGAATTTTACATTTTCTGTGCTGACAGAAATTTAGATTTTCTATGTCAGCAGTGTGGCCACTGCCTTCATAACCTCGCTGGTCATGGGTGAGAGTCTCCTCCTGTGCAGTGGGAACTTCACTTCCTGGAACCCTGGGCACTGGGAATGTCACCTCCTGGAACCCTGGGCACTGGGAATTTCTCCTCCTGGAACCCTGGGCATTGAGAATTATAGATTTTCTGTGCTGACGGAAATTTAGGCTTTCTTTGCTGCTGTGTGCCAGCAGTGTGGCCACTGCCTTCATCGCCTCCCTGGTCCTGGGTGAGAGTCACCTCGTGGAACCCTGGGCATTGAGAATTTCAGACTTTCTGTGCTGACAGGCACTGACCCCCTAGAAAACACTGCATTTAACCTGAGACCTTAGAAAAGGCTTCCAAAATAGCACTGAGATGGTGGGTGTGTAGTTTGAATAGAAGGGTGTGATATCACATAGCAGAAAACTTAAAGTTTAAGTTATATATCTAAAAAATAATAATTTAATGTATATATTACCATATATACTATAATATTAGATACTATTATATGCTATTACATATATAATGTATACTATATGTTACTATATATACTATTACATACTATTATATACTATTATATATACTATAATATATATATTACTATACTATTACTATAATATACTATTATATGCTATTATGTACTATATATGTTAATATATTATATATATAATATATCTATTACTACATATACTATATATGTAGACTAATATATTTTATATACAATATATACTATAATATGTATATTACTATATATTACTATAATATTATAGTTATACCGTCTCAAGCATTTAATCCCAACTCTAACAACAACAAAAAAAGATAAAAACCCAACAAATTTAATGGTGCCCCATGTGAGGATTGAACTCATGACCAGTCACCCCCGCTGTACAGCTCTTCCTTGACCTTATCCTGATTTTTGGGTTTTTTTTCCCCTCTTTGTGGCTGCAGGCATGATCATGATCGGGGTGATCATCGGCTCCAGGAAGATGGGGATCAACCCTGACAATGTGGCCACGCCGATCGCTGCCAGCCTGGGGGACCTCATCACGCTGGCCCTGCTCTCAGGGATCAGCTGGGGCTTGTACAAGGAGCTGGGTGAGGAGGAGCAGCAGGAAAGCCTTGGTCACTGTCTGTGGGCTTGATATTTCTGAATCTGAAAGACTTTTAGCTTGCTAGCAGGATAAAAATCTTTCAGAGTCAGAAATATCAGGCCCACACCTGCCTGCTCCTTGCTGTGTCTCCCTCTCATCCCACCTTCCTCCTCTCTGTCCTCTGGCTGGGTGGGATTCCTGCTCTGGAGCTCTCTCAGTTTGGGTTAGAGGTGGGAATGGATCTGCTCACTGCCTTGTACATCTCCTCCTCTCCAGGTGAGGTGCTCAGGGAGAGGTTGGCCCCTTCCAGGTGCTTGGCTGGGGCTGGAGCAGTGGGAGAAGCAGATTTGAGTTCCGTCTGCTGAGCTGGGGATCCTCGGGGCAGGGCTGCAGCTAGAGACTCCCAATTTCCTCCTCCTTCCTCCTCCTTCCTCCTCCTTCCTCCTCCTTCCTCCTCCTTCCTCCTCCTTCCTCCTCCTTCCTCCTCCTTCCTCCTCCTTCCTCCTCCTTCCTTCCCTGGGATGTGGGGCTGTGACTCAGCCGGGTTCATCCAGGGGTGAGGGAAAGCAGCACTGGGAGATCCTGCCCAGGAGTGGGAGGTGGGGATGAGCACCTGGAATTGCAGAGATCTTGTCACTAGACAGACACAAAAGAACTACACTCACACTGTCAGTGTTAGAGTGAAAAAGAAGGAAGATTATTTGGGATTTTGACTTGCATAGTTTTTGGAGTTTGATCAGGGCTTGGGCAATGAGGTTGACACCTCTCTGACCCCACTGGTCAAACCAGATGTCTATCAATTGCCCTTCCTCAGAGAGGAACGTGAAAAACATCCACTTGTTTATGTTACAATGCGTAAGAACTCCAATACAAAAAATGCAAATATCAAAAACCTAAAAAATCAGAGTAGCAAGATCTCACTCACTCAGATCTGCTGGGAAACAGAGCCCAGTGTTTCAGTGTCACCCCTGTGGGCACCCCTGGGAGAAGGAACCACCAGAGAGTTGTCCTGCAGAGCCAAGCCAGGTTTCCCTGCCCTTCCTGGAGCTCCTGAAGGACTTGGCTTTGATTTCTCTGCTTCTCCTTCATCTTCCCAGAGAGCAAAGCCTACGTGAACCCCTTGGTGTGCGCCTTCTTCATCTCCCTGCTGCCCATCTGGGTGATCATCGCCAAGAGGAATTCGGCCACGCGGGAGGTGCTGTACTCGGGCTGGGAGCCCGTCATCATCGCCATGGCCATCAGCAGGTGGGGCTGGGCCCTGCCCCAAACCCTCCCCAGGGTGGGAATTCCAGCCCTGTGGGTTTCTTGTCTGTTTTTCTTCCTGTCAGAGCCAGGATTAACACGTGAGAGTTGCAGTTTCATGTTTGGACTCAGTGTTTATTAGTTCTTTATCTATATGGCAGTCTCACGAGTCTAACTAACAAGGTAGAAAATGGAGGTGCCTCTAACTCTTTCCAAGGTTATTGAAGTGCTAATCACACAATAAGGAGGTGACACCTCTATTATTTATACTTTTGAGCCAATAATGACCACCCAAGGCCCGCAATGCAGACCTTCTTCACCCAGTTAGAAAAAAACACCCAAAACCAAGAAGAAGAAGGTGAAGAAGAAGGACTTAGACAAAGCCTTAAATCCTCCATTTTGCCGTATATATATTACTGTGTCCTAAACCCCCAAATTCTAAGTTTTTCACCCCTGTGAGATCAAACAATTCTATTCAAACTACACACCCATAATCCCAGTGAGGACCACTGACCACAGAGTTTTGGCATATGATGAAGCCTGCATAAATAAATAATGCTCTGAAAGGTCTTTGAAGTGATCCCACCCCTCCCAAAATCCAGCACTGACCTCCCTGATCTCCCCCTGCAGCGTTGGGGGCCTGATTTTGGACAGGACGGTGTCGGACCCCAACTTTGCTGGCATGGCAGTTTTCACACCAGTCATCAATGGTGAGTCCTGCCCCACCCCTGGGACTGGCATTCTCTGGGATTTCAGCACAATAATTCTCTTTTTAGGGTGCCAGGGATGCACAGGTTTGGCTGCTCCTGTGCCACCCTTTCAGGTGAAAGGCCTGGGAGGCTATTCCCTAAAAAACCCCACATTTTTGTAGACTTCTTCATTTCCTTAGCAGACCAAAAGAGACTCTTCTCTCTAAAAGAACTGATTAAAGACTATTTTATAGGTGGTGAACTGACCCTGAAACCATCACACTTTATTCCTCCTGTCTGGTGGAACACCCCCATCTTCCAAAATATTTGCCTTGTGGCACCTGGCAGCACAAAGATTTTTATTTGTGCCTTAAGAGTCAGGAAATCTGGTTCTGGCATAAAGTGTCCACCTCCTTTCTGCCTGATGAACCCCAAAAACTCATTTTTTTAATTTTTTTTTTTTTTTTTTTTTTTTTTTTTTTTTTTTTTTTTTTTTTTTTTTTTTTGCAATAGGTGGAGCCCAGTGCATCTTGTGCTGGTGGTTTCCACAGTTTCACGTGGAAAAATAATGGTTTTGCAATTGCTGTGTCTGTTTTGGTGCCTGACTCATCATTTTTGTTTCATATATTTCTTCCACCCTGAGCTGCAGTGACAGAACTGCTTCAGTTTCACTCAGGGGCCTGAGGAGGGACAGCCACAGCTTTGTCCCAGCTGCAAAATTAGAATTGGGGTCAGAAGCCAGACTGTCCTACATAATTCCAGGCGCTTGCAGATCTGCTGGCTGCTGAGAGAAGCTCCTGGAGGTGTCTGGGATGTGCCCTGAGCTCTGTTTGTGCCCTGCAGGTGTTGGTGGCAACCTGGTGGCAGTGCAGGCCAGCCGCATCTCCACCTACCTGCACATGAGTGGGGTGCCAGGAGACAGCCCTGGGACGGCCCCTAGGAAGTGTCCCAGCCCCTGCAGCACCTTCTTCAGCTCAGGTACAGCTTTGGGGTGCAGGGGTTGGTGCCAGCTGAGCTCCCTGTGGTTGTGCCTGGAGTTTTGTCACAGTTTGTCACAGCCCAGGGGGGCTCAGCCCTGCTCGGGGCAGTTCTGGGCTTGGTGTGGGGCTGGAGCTTCCCTTGGGTGGGGGAAATGTGGGGGTGGAATGTCCTGAGCTGGAAGGGACCCAGAGGATCACAGGAAATCCTTCCAGCATTGTGGAGTCCCAGCTGTCCCCCATCCCTGTCCTGGAGGACATGAAATGAAGGACACGCAGTCAGTTGTCAGAGCAAAAAAAAAAAAGCAGTTTATTTTGGGTTTATATAAATTCTGAACAGTGACCAAGGATTGGACAAATGAGGTTGACACCTCTCCAACCACACTGGTCAAACTAGAAGCTCATCAAGAGAAGAATGATAAACAATCACTTTGTTGACCTAAAAGTCTGTAAGAAACTCTACTATAAAAAAGCCAACAGCAAAAGACAAAAAACCTCAAGGTGACACATCCCCACCTTGTCCCCAGCCCAGAGCTCTGAGTGGCACCTCCCTGGGCACCTGCAGGACTCCAAACCTCCCTGGGTAACCTCAGGAGCCTCATCCTGCAGCAGGGAGAGCCTTGTGGTTGTGAAATAGCTGAGAGACCTTATCTGTGCCCCTGAGAGTCAGCTTGGCATAAAATCCCAGAGGCTTTGGGTTGGAGTGACCTTAAAGCTCATCCCTGACTGGGTTGGAAGAGACCTCCAAGGTCATTGAGTCCAACCCTAACACCTCAACTAAATTATGGCACCAAGGGTGATCCAGTGCAGCTCCTGACCCTGCACAGACACCCCAAAATCCCTGCCAGGCTTTGGTGACACTTCCCAGGGTCAGGCCCAGACCATCAGACCCCTTTGAGCTTCCTTGGGACTCAGCCCAATGATAACTTAGTTGGAGAGAGAGACAACTTTGATCCAGTTGTCTGAAAAGTACTTTTAATAATACAAAAATAACAAACAATAAGCAACAAGCAAAGCAGTAACAAGGGGCTAAAGGCACAAGGCCAAAGGTGGAGTATAGGGGCACAGGGGGGTAGTTATACACTCCTGTGTGGGAGTTAAGGTGGGGTCTGAGGGAAGGGCTCCAACAGGGGAAAGAAATTAAGAATATTAAAATTCTTGCACCAAAAATCAACCTGTGATAGCACAGAAAACTGAGAACTTTCTGGTAACAATTAGCCCAGAGAGCATGTCAATCAGCCTTCTGCTTATGGCACTAAGGATGAAGCTTCCCAAGGCATTTTTCCCAGGGTTTTCCTTTTTTCCTGGGGAAACTGCTCTCTACACTTTGGGTTACAAAATCACCAAATGATTTGGGTGGGAAAAGGGACTTTAAACCTCACCCACCTCCCCCTATCCCCCAGCTTGCTCCCAAAGCTGTCCTTGGACATTCCCAGGGTGTAAACCAGGCCTGCTGTCCCCTTTGCAGACGTGAACTCCCGCTCTGCCCGTGTGCTCTTCCTGCTGGTGGTGCCCGGGCACTTGGTGTTCCTCTACACCATCCACTCCATGCAGGGGGGACACACCACGCTCACCCTCATCTTCATCGTCTTCTACATGACGGCAGCGCTGCTCCAGGTGAGCTGGGGAGCCCTGGGGGGCTGGGCTGGCCCAGGGGACACCTGCAGGGTGTCACCTGCACTGGGGACCTGCTCAGGGGTGGGGACATCTGCATCTTCTCCCTGAGACATCCCTGAGTCACTCCTTGCTGGACAGCTGGACACACAATTTCTCAATCCTGCTCTTCTTGGGGAGTTTGGAATCTGCTTTTTGTCTCTTTTAAGTCCTTTTGGTAGCCAGAGAATCTCTCCTGATTAGGAGATTAATCACCCTGTCCTGGGGGGTGATTTGGCAATTTGGTGATGAAAGGAGGATGTGGAATTTTGCAGGGAATGTGTGCCCTGTGCTGCCCTTTTCCCCTGGCAGTTCCTGGAGCTCACAGGGATGACTCTTGTGAGGGACACACAAAACCAAAGGCGTGAGAGGATCCTCTGCAGATTTCATCTGTTTTTAAATACCAACATGAGCCTCAAGCTTGTCCTGGTTCGAGCTGGATATTCAGGTGCAAAATTGAGACTTTTTGGTGGTGAGGTGCCAGTTTAAGCCCAAACTGGGTGGTGAGAGGAAGCTGAAGGAGGACAGGCAGAGGCTGTGAAGTTCACAGAGGATTTGGGATGCTCAGGGAGCCACTGAAACTCTCCAGCTCCTCTTGGAGCTGCACTTGTTGCTCTGGAGATGGAGCTGCAGAGAGCAGCACTGGGGAAGGCGGGTCCAGCTCCATTTTTTGGGATGTGGCTGTGCTTCCCTGAGCCAGGCAGGGCTGATTTGGGAATTGCAGGGCTCAGGATTTGTGATTCCCTGTGCCAGGCAGGGCTGATCTGGAATTCCAGGGCTCAGGAGCCATTTTTCCCTGGGCCAGACAGAGATGATTTGGGAATTGCAGGGCTCAGGAGCTGATGTGGGAATTGCAGGGCTCAGGATATGTGATTCCCTGGGCCAGGCAGAGCTGATGTGGGCATTGCAGGGCTCAGGAGCTGTGGCTGTCGTGGCTCTTGCAGGTGCTGATCCTGCTCTACATCGCAGACTGGATGGTGCACTGGATGTGGGGCAGGCACCTGGACCCCGACAACTTCTCCATCCCCTACCTGACAGCCCTGGGGGACCTGATTGGGACAGGGCTGCTGGCCCTCAGCTTCCATGTGCTCTGGCTCATCGGGGACCGGGACTCCGACGTGGGGGATTAAATCCCTCTGCTCCTCCTCCCCTTTGTTGTTCCTTTGCTTCCCCCTCCTCTCCCTCTCTCTCGACTTCACCTTTGATACTGGATCCTCATTATTTTCAATGGGGATTTTATGTGGTTTATATTTCAAGCCAAGTTTGTACAGAAGATCTATCTAGTTTTAGGGAGGACAAACAAACAAAAGTGTAAAGAGACAATCACCAAGTGCAATTTTCGTAGCTTTTGTGTCTGAACCAAGGCTCCAGTGAAGTTCCTGCTCAGCCAGATCATGCAGGGAGCTCCCCCTGCCCACCCTCTCGAGGTCAAGGGCTGCTTTTTGTTCGCTTCATAAGCGTTTTAAACCCTGCAGGGCCAGCTCAGGTTGGTTTGGCACCTTCTGGCCAAGGACAACCTCATGGCTGAGGGACCCCTGCCTTGGCTCCCTGAAGCTCCCACATCCAAAATTGGGGAGTGTCCGTGAGGGGGATGGTGAGGAAGGCTCCTGTGCTCACCCCAGGGATGTGAGTGAGCTCATTTACAGCCCCAGCCCCTGCCTGGGCTCTGCTGGCAGCTTCAGGCTCCTTTTGCCACCCAGCCCAGACCTCAGTGTGCTGCTTCTGCCCTGGAGAGCTGAGTTGAGCTGCTCTGAGCTTCACCCCGAGGGGCTGGGAGCTCTCCCCACCATCATCCCCCCTTCCACCTGCCAGGGATCCTCTGCAGGACCTGCCGGAGCCCTCCTGGGCTCTGGCTCCTTGTGCTGCACCATTTTCCTGGCTCTCAGCACAGCTGACCTTCCCAGAGGGGTGGATGGACAAACAGCTCCTGGGTTTTGTGCCCAGGAGGAGCATTTTTGTGGGGAGGAGCGTTTTGGTCCTGCTGTGTGTTAGGGAGAGGATGTCCACGGGCTCCCCAGGGTTTCTCTCCCTGCAGAGGTGCCAAAGAGCTGGAAGTGCAGGCACAGCTGGATGGCTGGAGCCCTATGGCACAGGAACATCTCTGCCCTGGTGTAAAACCTGGGGCTGGGGTTCAGCCCAGCTGGGAAGCCCTGGGAGTGCAGGGTTCCCTCCCCTGCTGCTTTTTGTGCTGTTCCCATCAGGGCTGGCTGCAATTCCTTCTCTTCCCGTTAAGCCAAGCTGGGAGGACAGCAAGCAAACCCCAGAGCTAGTGCACCCAGAGGGGCAAATCAAGACCAAAGTTAGTCCAGGATCATTGTCCCAGCCCAGGATTGGGGTGCAGAGCTGGGACATCCAGAGATGATGGTGCTGGAAAAGAGGGCCAGGATTCAGGAGTTCTGGAAATCCATGGGAGCAGGTGGAGCCAAACCAGGGCTCTTGGCTGCTCCAGGCCCTCTCTGGAGCTGTGGAAACCCTTCCCTGCTGCTGGAGGTCTGCAGGAGGCAGAGGTGGGCTCCAGGCTGCTCCTTCTCAGCCCCTCAGAGGAGCAGGTGTTGTATTTTTGAGATGATTTCCCCCTTTTTTTCCCTTTGCTAATCCAACATCAGGCTCTCTCCTCCTCCTCCTCCTTGCTCTGTGTCCTGTGTGGGGGCAGCTCTGACCCTCCTCTCTCCACCCTGGTGACATTTCACAGATCTCCTCCGGCCAAAGCTGTGTTCAAAGTAAAAAAAACCCAACCACAAAACCAACCCTGTCCCTGCTGTGCTGTGAACTCTCAGCCCAGGAACTTCTGCAATTCTTTCTGGAATATTCTCAGCTGCTCACCTGATTTCTCTGCCTGATGTTGAGGAATAAAGGCAAGACTTCCTTCCATTAACACTTCAGCTTTTATGGATATAGAGAGAAACTCTGATGGCCTTTGTGGTGTCACATCACCCCTCAATCCCCCAGGAAAAGATTCCCGAGAGGAGGAATCTGCCTCTCCTGGTCGGGGCTGGGGGGGGGTCTGTACCTTAAATATGGTCAAAGGTCTGCTTGGGGAATGGTCAGGGAAGAATTTAATTTAAAAATGAGGAGTATTGATGGAAAAAAACCAACAAACCACTTCCCAGTGGTTGCACTCCAATGCATGCCTACTCTACAGCTGCCTGCAGATGAAAAATCCTGGTTTACTCTTTTATTAAAGGAAAAAAAAAATAAAAAGACTGTCTTAATTATTTATAGTTCCTATAACTGACAGATGTTGACCTAATGGATAAATTATATTTGGTTAAATAAAGATGACATTTATTTATGTGGACTGTGGTGTTTTATTTTCCCTTCAGGGTTGAAGGCCTCTCTCAGGGTTTGAAGCTGATTTGAGCTCGTGCTGAAGCTCTTTTGATAGGAGAGTTACGAAAATCAAACAAATTGCAGGGCATGAAGCAAACTGTGAGTGCCAGGTGACCTCAGCCCTGCCCTTGGTCACCTCCTGGGGGCTCCCAGCAGGAATCCAGGTGTTTGTTCCCTGAATTCAAAATCCAGGTCCTGCTCCCTGAGAGCTCCTGACACGTGGCCTCTGCCTCGTTCTGCTGATTTTATGGAACAAAAGGGTTCTGCACCTTCTGGGGTGCAGAAAATGCCCTGCAGGAATTGGTGTTTCCCTGCAGGGCTGTGCCTCCAGCTCTCCCAGAGCAGGATCTGCGTGCAGAATCCCAAAACAAAGCCTTGGGATTGGGGAGCAGCCCCCCAGACCCTGCTGGTCTCACACATTGGGGTGAATATTGGGGTGCTGTGGGCTGGGGGCATATCCTGCCCTCCTGGGGCTGGGGGCTTTGTTGGCATTTTCTCTTTGGGGGAAGGAGCAGAAGGTGCAGAAAGAACCCCCTTGGAGAAATCCCAGCAATAGAGGAGAATGTTTAAAAATGAAAATCTATTGGAAAGGGGGGTGTTTGTGCATGTTATGGGGCTGGATCTGGGGGTGCACAGGGCAGGGTCTGGGAATACAGGGGATGTGCAGGACAGAGTTTGGGGGTGTATGGGGCTGGACATGGGGGTGCAGGGGGTGTGCAGGACAGGGAGTACATGGGGCTGAATCTGGGGGTGCATGAGGCAGGATCTGGGGGTGCAGGGGATGTGCAGGGCAGAGTTTGGGAGTGCATGGGGCTGGATCCGGGGAGTGCACGGAGCAGGATCTGGAGGCACACAGAGCAGGATTTGGGGGTGCACAGAGCAGGATTTGGGGGTGCACAGAGCAGGATGTGGGGGTGCACAGAGCAGGATTTGGGGTGCACAGAGCAGGATCTGCTGACACAGGAGATGCACAGAGCAGGATCTGGGGTGCACACAGCAGGATCTGCTGACACAGGAGATGCACAGAGCAGGATTTGGGGATGCACAGATCAGGATCTGGGGTGCACACAGCAGGATCTGCTGACACAGGAGATGCACAGAGCAGGATGTGGGGGTGCACAGATCAGGATCTGGGGTGCACACAGCAGGATCTGCTGACACAGGAGATGCGCAGGGCCGGGTGTGGCGATGCCGGGCGCTCCCTCCGGGGGAAAGCAGCGAACTACAGATCCCGGCAGCCCCCGGAGGCCCCTCCGCTGCCCCAGCTGACCCTCACATGACCGAGCGGGGCCGGGCGGGGCCGGGATGGGGCAGCGCGATCGGATGTTCAAGGTGCTGGTGGTGGGGGACGCCACGGTGGGCAAGACCTCGCTGGTGCAGCGCTACGCCAACGACAGCTTTAACCGGCACTACAAGTCCACCGTGGGAGGTGAGCCCTGCCCGGCCTCCTGGGGGATCCCTGGGGGTTCCGGGGGGTTCCCGGGGCGTTCCGGGGGGTTCCCGGGCGTTCCCGGGCGTTCCCGGGGTCCGGCACCGCGCCCGTCCCGTCCCGGGGCGCATCCCGCGCTCTGCCCCGCCCGGAGCCCCCGGGAACTCACCCCTCTCCTCCCCTGGTCCTCCCCGGGCTCTGGGCTGGGGATGTGGGGTAGGAACAGCCGCGTATCGTCCGTGGTTTAAGGGGAATTAAGTCCCAGGGTCTCTTCTCTGAGCCCGCGGGGATTGTGTCGCTGTGCTCGGCTCGTTTGGGGGGTCCTGTCCTTCTCCCACCCCTTGGAATAACCACCCCAGGAGCTGTACACTGGGTAGGCTGAGTTTACAGGCTCAGCTCACCCCAGCAAAACCATCAGCAGCATTAGTTTGGTATTAATTAAACAGCCCTGAGCCCCCAGGGGATTGTGTCTCTCTGCCTGTCTCATTTGCGGTGCCCCATCCTTCTTCAACTCCTTGGAATAACCACCCCAGGAGTTATAAACTGGATAGTTTGAGTTTACAGGCTCAGCTCACCCCAATAAAACCATCAGGACATCAGTTATTATTAGCAGCATTTGTTAATTAAACAGCCCTGAGCCCCCTGGGGATTGTGTTGCTGTGCCTGGTTCATTTGGGGTGCCCCATCCTTCTCCCACCCCTTGGAATAACCACCCCAGGAGTTATAAACTGGATAGTCTGAGTTTACAGGCTCAGCTCACCCCAGCAAAACTATCAGCAGCGCTGGTTTGGCTTTAATTAATCAGCCTGGCCTCACTGCTGAGGGTCAGCAGGGCTTGGGGAGGTCTGTGAGGAGGAGGCTGGGACTGGGGCTGAGCAGGATTTTGGATTTTTGTGTAAATGAATGACCTGGAAAGGAGCAGGAGCTGCCAGGGGCCCACCCAGGAAATCTCCCCAAGGACCCAAAATCGTGGGGGTTGAGCACAGCTGTTTAAATCTTCTTATTCCTGACCTGAGAGGGGATGGATTAGAGATGGAAAACTCTGGAGAGCCACAGAGTTGTGGGCTGTGCCCGTGGTCTCTCCCAGCAGGAAATGCTGCAGACTGGTTTCTGAGGGTTTTTTATGTTTAGTTCCTTGTTTTGGTCAGTTCCAGCCTGGCTGGGCCTGTCTGGCAGTGGAGCAGGGCAGGTCTTGCCCTGCAGTGAAACCCTGACACATCAGGATGTGAGAACAACACAGGGCTTCTTCTTCTTCTTCCCTTTTTGACTCACTGGCCTGCTGGCAGCAAATCTGGGCTGATTCAGGTTGGAAGGAGCTCACAGCTCCTCTCACCCCATGGGCAGGGACACATTTCCTTATCCCAGGCTGCTCCAAGCCTGGAATTGTGCATGGATGGTGGGCCTGAGCCAGGATTCTGAAAGGGGCTGTGGTTTTGGGCTGGACTGGGGCTCTGGAGATGGGGAGAGGCTGTGCAGGAACCAGCCCCGTGGTGCAGAATGGCCCTGACCAGGTTTCCTTCCTGCTTTTTTTTGGGATTTCTCCAGTGGATTTTGCTCTGAAGGTGGTTCAGTGGTCGGAGTCGGAGACGGTTCGGCTGCAGCTCTGGGACATTGCAGGTATTTTGAAGGGTTTATTAAAGTTCTCAATGTTTTGGCCTTTTTTGCCTTCTTTTTTCCCTTCCTCCTCTCCTTCCTTTCCTCCTTCTTCTTCCTTTTTCTTCCTTTTCCTTCCCCTCCAAAAATAAATCCCAGGAGCCTGTGGGTTCCAGGGGCAGGACTGGTCTGCTTTGTTGCCTCGAGCCTGCTGTGGTAATTTCAATATTTAATTAAAAAATCCACCTGCAAGGAATGCACACAGCAATTCCTGCTGAGCGTTTCCTTTCTGTTCCAGAGCCAGAGCAGAGGGAGTGTGGAACTGGCTGGATGTGAGACTGCTCAGCTCCAAATCTTGTGTTAAAATCCAAATTTCTGCCACGAGACCCTCTCTGAGGGACAGAATTAGATGAGCTGGAGTGGAATGAGGAGCTTCTGCTCCCTGGAGAGGGGCAGAGAAATGAATTTCCCAAATTTCCCTGGCACCAGGAGAGGTCTGGGCAGCAGCATCTCTAAAATGGCACCTCTGGATATGGAGCAGGGAGGAAAACGGGGCTGTGGTTTCCTCTGGTCTTGCTGCTCGGGTGCCTGGAGTCCTTAAAAAGGCAACAGGAAGGAGAAGCTGGCAGAGTGGGCAGAGCAGCCAGGGACTGGTGTCAGTGTTGGCCCCAAAAGAGGAGTTTGGGGTGTGGGAAGCAGAGGGGCCACGCTGGCACTGTGCCCTTGTGGTGCCCAGGGACACTCAGGGGACTGAGTTACAGTGGGAATAATTCAAATATTGGGGCTGCCCCATCCCTGGAGGTGTCCCTGGCACAGGGAATGTGTCCCTGCCCATTCCCGCTGGGTGAAATTTGGTCCCTTTTAACCCAAACAAATCTGGAATTTCATCATTCCGTGACCTGAGACCTGCCCAATGCAGAGATGCCCAGGCAGGTCACATCCAGTGCCTCAATGCCCACATTAATTAAGGCAGACATCATTAGTGCCAGCTGCCTAAATGATGCTTAAATACATTATTTTAGATATAGTCTAAATTTATCTAGATAAATTAAGATATGATAAATTTATATGAATATGACAGTATGAACAATATAATATTATAAAATGAATATATACTATATAATGTATAATATATAATGCATAATATATAATGTATAATATATAATACATTATGTACTATATATTATATAGTATATTGTAGTATATGTTATATATTATATATTGTATTATTATATTGAATATAATACAAATAATATGAATTTATCTAGTGAATTATATGTCTCTCTAGTACTTAATTAATCAGTTTATC
The DNA here is from genome assembly GCF_965231275.1 of Zosterops lateralis. Classification (NCBI taxonomy): domain Eukaryota; kingdom Metazoa; phylum Chordata; class Aves; order Passeriformes; family Zosteropidae; genus Zosterops; species Zosterops lateralis. The sequence continues at coordinate 6,181,686 of NC_139786.1, forward strand.
AGTAATTATGAATACAGCATTTCTGATCTTCAGGAAAAGCTCACTCCTCTCCCAGAAGCCATGCACAGATCTGATTTTCAAGGCTGAGAAGTGAACATTTATGGGTTGCTCACTACAATTCTGTTAGGCTTCTGGATTTTTTTATATTTTATAAAATATAGCATTTTAAAAATTTTATAAAATTTTATTTTTAAAGTATTTTTATTTAAATTTTTAAAAATTTCATATTTTAAAATATATATTTAAAAGTATATATTAATATAATAATATAAATCTATATATAATTTTCATATATTCATATATTCTTCTTATTTATATATTCTCATTTATTTATATATTCTCATTTATTTATATATTCTCATTTATTTTATTATATTATATTATATCATATATAATATATTCTCATATATTCATATATTCTCATTTATTTATATTTATATATTCTCATTATTTATATATTCTCATTCTCATATATTTATATATTTATATATTTATATATTCTCATTTATTCTATTCTATTATATCATATCATATATAATATTTTTTCATATATTCATTTATTTATATTTATATAAATACTTATATTTATTCAGCATTTTCCTTGTGTTTTGTGGTTTGTTTGTTGTTTTTTTCCTTCCCAACTGAAAAAATTTCCTCCTATTTTTTTCTGATTTCACTAAACGACCATCCCCATAGGAAGGACATTGATTTCCATGAACAAACCCCAAAACACCAGCTCCGGGATGGGGATTTCTCTGACTTTTCCCCATTTTCCCCCAGGGCAGGAGCGGTTCACGTCCATGACCCGGCTGTACTACAGGGAGGCCTCGGCGTGTGTCGTCATGTTCGATGTCACCAACACCAGCACCTTCAGCAACAGCCAGAAGTGGAAACAGGACCTGGACAGCAAATTGGTGCTGCCCGACGGGAGCGCCGTGCCCTGCCTGCTGCTGGCCAACAAGGTGGGCACCCCCGGGGGGCCTGGCTACGTTTGGGGGTGTTTCTGTGACGGATTTTGTGTGTTTCTGCGTGGGGGGTTTTGTGTGTTTGGGTGTGGGTTTGTGTATGTTTCTGTGTGGGGTTTTATGTGTTTCTGTGTGTGTTTGTGTGTGATTGTAGGTTTCTGTGTGGGACTTGGTGTGTTTCTCTGTGTTTCTGTGTGAGATTTTGTATGTTTGTGTGTTTCTGTGTGGGTTTGTGGATTTCTGTGACGGATTTTGTGTGTTTCTGCGTGGGGGGTTTTGTGTGTTTTTGCGTGGGGGGTTTTGTGTATTTGTGTGTGGGTTTGTCTGTGGGTTTCTGTGTGTTTCTGTGTGGGATTTTGTGTGTTTCTGTGTGGGATTTTGTGGAGTTTCTGTGTAGGATTTTGTGTGTTTGGGTGTGTGTTTCTGGGTGGGTTTCTGGGTGTTTCTGGGTGGTTTTTTGTGGGTTTCTGTGTAGGATTTTGTGTGTTTCTCTGTGGGTTTCTGTGTGGGATTTTGTGTGTTTCTGTGTGGGATTTTGTGTTTCTCAGTGTTTTTGTGTAGGTTTCTGTGTGGGATTGTGTGGATTTTGGGTGTGTTTCTGTGTGGGTTTGTGTGAGTTTCTGTGTGGGATTTTCTGTGTTTGGGTGTGGGGGTGTGTGGGATTTTCTGTGTTTGGGTGTGGGTTTGTGTGTGTTTCTGTGTGGGGTTTTATGTGTTTCTCTGTGTGTTTGTGTGTGATTGTGGGTTTCTGTGTGGGACTTGGTGTGTTTCTCTGTGTTTCTGTGAGAGATTTTGTATGTTTGTGTGTTTCTGTGTGGGTTTGTGGATTTCTGTATGGGATTTTATGTGTTTCTGTGCAGGTTTTTGTGTGTTTGTGTGTTTCTGTGTGGGTTTTGTGTGTTTCTCTGTGTGTTTTATGTGTGTTTTCCTGTTTGTATCTCTGTATATCTGTGTGTGTGTTTCTGTGGTTTTGTTTGAGTGTATTTCCCTCACCCTTGCCTGGAGTTATCCCACAGCCTGTCACCCTTTAAACCTTCCCAGACCCCTCCAGAGGCATTTTCTGCCTCTGCCAAGGATTCTTCCCCATAGCCCTGCTTTGCAACCCTTTCCTTGAGGAAACTTCTGCTAAAATCCAACCCAAACCCCCTGTGGTGCAATCTGGGGCCATTTTCCCCCCTCCTGTCCCCCCTCCTGTCCCCCTGAGGCACAAATTTCTGTTCTCCACATGGATCCAGCACCAAGTTTCTCTCTCTGCCTTTTAATGATGTATTTTCCCTTCATTCCCAAACCTCCTTCATCTTCTCCCTGTGCCAGTGCTGCCTCAGGAGCCCTTTCCAAATTCAGTTTGAGACTTGCCTGCTTTGGGAGAGCCTAAAAATGATGCAGAAGACTCAAAACTGGGCTGGGTGGGCAGGAGAGTGGCTTTTCTCATCCTCCTCTCCACAAATTGCACTTCAATAATTATTTCCTTTGGTTGCTCTCTGAACTCCCTGACGGGAGTGGGGAATTTGGGATCTCATCCCAGGGAACAGGGACAGGAGGAGAGGGAATGGCTCAGGGTGGAATTTCAGCTGGAATTTCCTCATGGAAAGGCTCAGAAGGGACTGCCCAGGGAGGTTTGGAGGTGTCCCCACCTCTGGAGGTGTCACCTGGAGGTGGCACTGAGTGCTCAGGGTGGGCATCAGGCACAGCTCAGACTCCTGGAGGGATTTTCCAGCCTCAGGGATCCTGGGATTCTGTTTAGGGGCAGCAGCTTTGCCAGGAGCAGGGAAACCTGGGTGGCTGCACTTAGCTCTGTGTCCATCCTGGTGGCAACAGTGCCACCACCCCTGTCCTGGCTGCTGGGAGCCAGGGCAGATTTGGGATTTGGGAGCTCCATTCCAGGCGTGCCTGACTGAGGTGTGTCAGTCACTGAGATATCAGATAAAGAAATTGCTGCTTGCAACATCCCTGGGAGAAGCTGGCCCCGAGATCTGGGAGCTCTGAGGGCTGAGCTGCCTCACACAGCCACTGAATGCCTCTCACAGCTTCAAAATTCAGGAGAAATTCCTCCCTGGGAGGGTTGGGGGCACAGATTATCCAAACAACCCTGTGGCTGTCCCATCCTTGGAAGTTCCCCAGGCCAGGCTGGAGCAGCCTGGGACAGTGGAAATGGCCCTGCCCATGGCAGGGGTGGAACTGGATCATTTTAAGGTCCCCTCCAGCCAAAACCATTTTGGGGTTCTGAAGTGCCTCACTCCTGCCTTGCAGTGTGACCTCTCCCCGTGGGCAGTGAGCAGAGAGGAGATCGATCGGTTCAGCAAAGAAAACGGATTTTTGGGATGGGTGGAGACGTCTGTGAAGGAAAACAAGAACATCAACGAGTCCATGAGGTAGGGACAGCACCTGCTGATGTGACCAAGAGTTCATTCCCTGCCCAGAGCAGCTCTGGCTGTCCCTGGATCCCTGGAAGTCCCTTGGAGCAGCCTGGGGTAGTGGAAGCTGTCCCTGCCCAAGCCCAGCTGCAAGTTGGACATCCTTTAACCTGATTTTTTACTCATTTCCTGCAGTTTCTGTCCTTCTGAGCTTTGCTTTTTATTTTTTACTTCTTTTCTTTTACTTTTTACTTACTTTCTTTTCTTTTTTACTTCTTTTCTTTTTTTTACTTCTTTTCTTTTTTTACTTCTTTTCTTTTTCTTACTTCTTTTCTTTTTTTTACTTCTTTTCTTTTTTTTACTTCTTTTCTTTTTTTTTACTTCTTTTCTTTTTTTTACTTATTTTTTTTTACTTATTTTCTTTTTTTTACTTATTTTCTTTTTAACTTATTTTTAATTTTTTTTAACTTATTTTCTTTTTATTTCTTTTCTTCTTTTCTGCACTGCCCAACACTGCTGGTTTAAAAATACAAACAAAAAAAAGGATCCCACAAAACAAACTGAAGAATGTTTTGGTTTGGTTTTGTATTTTTTCCCCCAGGGTTCTGATTGAGAAGATGATGTCCTCATCCTCAGGAGATGGGAACTCCTCCTCTGCTGGCACTGGGGATTACATCAACATCAAGGAGACCTCCCCTCCGGGCTGGGCCTGCTGCTGAGGCCACTGACGCTCAGCAGTGATGGGCTTCTCATCACCATCATCGTCCATCATCATCATCACCACCTTTCCCTAAGCTGTCACTGCTTTGGGGTGTTTTTCCCCCTGTGATTTTGAACTTGCCTCCTGTTCAGTGACTCTTTCCTCAGCAGAGCCCTGAGGAGTGACCTGGAGTGAGGAATGGGAGGAGGAGGAGGGGGAAGATTCCTCTTTTTCTCTTGATGGAGCACAATCCATGCCCAAACAGTGGCACTGAATTATTATTTTTTTAAAAAATTTGAGCACTTCCTCCTCTGGCAGTGCTGTCGGAAGGATTTTTTTTTTTCATTTTCTGCACCTTTCCCCCATTCTCCAGTGGCCTTTGGGGACACACCCTGAGCCCAGGTGGTGCCTGTGGATTATTCCCAGTTCTGTGGGGTTGCAGCCAGCTCCTCCCTTCCTGCTCTGGGATGATGGATCTGTGTCCTGGAGGGAGCAGCACATCCCAGCACTGTTCCCAAACCCTCCTGAGGACGAGGAGCTGCATCAGCTGTGAAATCCTGGGGGTGGATTTGGGAACAGCACAACCCTCGCTCCCCTGGGCTCTGCCTGCAGAGCCGAGACCCCAAAATTCAGCCAGGAATTGCTCCTGCCCTCCCTCCTCACCCCCTGTGCCTTCCTCCTGC
>NC_139786.1:6186587-6424087 GCF_965231275.1 Zosterops lateralis
ATCGCATTTCCTGCACTTTTGGGTTTTTAGGAATGGGGAGAATTGGTTGGCAACAAAATGGAAGTGCCTTGAATTTTACTTCATTGTCTTAAACAAAAAAAAACAAAAAAAAAAAAGAAGAAAAGGCTTTTAATCCTATAAATATTTAATCCTATAAATATTTGTAGTTTTTTGTAGAACATGAGAGAAGTGCCTTTTTTTTTTTTTTTTTTTTTTTAAGGAGCTGTCACAAAAACCCCTTAAGATTCAGGTGTTTATTTATTGATTTTTGTGCTTGGCACCTTGAAGTGTTTCAGCCAAGGGCTCTCCCTAAGGGTGGAAAATTCTGCCCAGGGCCCACTCACTGCTCAGAGCAGCTGAAAATTCCCAAATTCTTTCTTCATTCAGTCCTAAAATCCTGGAATGGTTTGGGTGGGAAGGACTTTAAAGGGACATTTCCACTGTCCCAGGCTGGTCCAGCCTGGCCTTGGACACTCCCAGGGATCCACATTTCCCTGGATAATCCATGCCAGGGCTTCCTCACGAGGAATTCCTGGGAATTCTGCAGGAAAAGTTCATTCCATCATCACTTTGCTACCTCCAGTGCCTTTTTGAATCCACTTCCTCCAGAAGTGCCTTTAAGAATTCACCAAAAACTCAATTTTTATTTTTTTTAATCTATTTCCCAACATTTCTGTGCTGCCCAATTGCTTTCCAGTCCCCAGGTGTGCCCTGGGGAGGTTTTTTGGTTTTTTTCCCCCACATTTACTGTTGGCTAACATCTAAAAAAAAAAAAAAAAAGAGAGTCAAATAAAACCCCCCAGGAGCTGCACAAAAGGAAGAGTCGTTGCTTGGGCTGGTTGTAAAACCAGACAGGAAAACGATTTCCCTGGGCAGATGTTGAGTGTTTGCAGAGACGTCCCTGTGCTTTAAAAAAATCCAAAAAAACCCCCAAAAATGTCCCTTAATTCAAACAAATTCAAAATCCCCATCCAGGGGCTGTGCCCAGCTTGTGCCAGCTGAAATAATTCTAGTTTTTTTACGAAACAACTGCAGGGGAAAAGCCAAGAAATGTATTAATTTAACTTTTGTTGTTGTGAGTGGGTTAAAAAACCCCAAATATTTCAAATAGGGATCAGAAATTGTCTTTCTGCTCCTTCACCTTGTGGCCTTTATTTAATAAGGACTAAATTCCTTAATAAGGAATTTATAATTTTAAGGAATTTATGATAATAAGGAAATAAATTCCTTAATAAGGAATTTATATAAATTTTTTTTTTTCACTCTGTGCCCTCTGTGTGACTCTGGGCCAACTGTTCCTGTTTCCTTCTCGTTTTCTCCTTCCTGGAATTTCAGTTTGTGGCCCCTGGGACTCAAAAAACCACAGGAATTTCAAGGTGTATTTTGTGAATTGCAGCCTCAATAAGCCAGTAATATCAAAATGTAGCTTGTTTTGTTTTGTTTTTGTTTTGTTTTGTTTTGTTTTGTTTTGTTTTAATTGCCTGCTGTTAAACAGAAGTGTTCTAGAGGCAGAGTCCTGAGCATTGTAAAATTCAGTATTATGGTCATGTAAAGAGGGAAAACTGGATTTTAACCCACGTCACTCAGTCCATGGTGCAGCTTTGCAATGGATTAAAATTAAAATTTGATTTTGCTCGCCTGGGTGTTGTTGTTTTGCTGCCACAACAGCCCTAAAAAATGAGTTTATGGGTTGAAATTAGTAATAAAAACAACAAAAATGTACAAACCGCTCAGTGTGAACTCCCCTGCAAAACAATTCCCCTGAAATATCCTCAATTTTTGCATCTTTATTGGGCTACAAAGACATGCAAAACTCCTGCATCATTTCATATTTAATCCAATATTTCCAGCAAAGAATTTCCTTGATGTGGTTTCTGCACTTTCCTCCTCGGGGCTCCTTAATTCAGAGTATTTTGGGTCTTTTTATTCCAAAATCAGCCGGATTTTCCTGAGGATTTTTGGGTACCAGGGGCAGGAAAATGGCCAGAATTCCAAAAGAGATTCTGATGAACCCAAATTATCCTAAAATTATAATTACTCCTATAAATCTGACCATAGTTCTATCAATAAACCATCTTCTCACAGTTCCCAAGTATAAAAATAAGATTTAAATGCTGTTTTTACCAAAAAACAAAAGAAAATGCAAAGCCAAAGTGAGAAGCTGCCCATTTTAATGATTGTGGAATACTTTTATATAATTTATCTTTATAGAAGCTCATTTTCAAAGCAAAAATGAGTGATTTTGGGGGGTTTATAGGGAAATTAAAGTGGAAAAAAATGAGATATTTTCAGTGGGCTTTGCAGAAATTGTAATTATAATTTCCTTGATTAGCACAGGGAAACCAGGAAAAATCTGCTGGTGAAATGATAAAATTAATGATAAACATCAATTCACTGATAAAAAAGCCACAGTGATGAGTGGTGAGAACAGGAAACTGGGGAGATTTATTATAAATTTACTGACAAAATCCACCCTGATTTTGACAGATTTATTATAAATTTAATCTACTGACAAAATCTACCCTGATTTAGTCAGATTTGTTATAAATTTACTGAAAAAATCCACCCTGATTTTGTCAGATTTATTATAAATTTACTGGCAAAAATCCACCCTGATTTTGTGAGATTTATTATGAATTTAATCTACTGACAAAATCTACCCTGATTTAGTCAGATTTGTTATAAATTTACTGAAAAAAATCCACCCTGATTTTGACAGATTTATTATAAATTTACTGACAAAATGCACCCTGATTTTTTTCAGTAGACTAAATTTAATAATTTAAATTTAATTTTAAAAAATATTTTTTAGCGGGAAGGGGAGGAGGGAATAATAGGGAAAATCCCCTGGAATTGGGGGTTTTGTGGATTCCCGGTGGGGACAATTCCATGACAAAGGGACAGAGGGGCTGGAATGGCCCCAGGGCTGGCACTGCCCTGCCCTAACCTTGGCTGCCTAAATCGGGAGGGGATAAAACACGAGAAAAACAAACAAACAAAAGAGAGAGGGAAAAAAAAAAAAAAAAAAAAAAAAAAAAAAAAAAAAAAAAAGGAGGAAAAAAGCCAAAAAAACCCCAAATACACCCCCAAAAATCCCAAATACACACCCCCCAAAAAACCCAAGCAAAACAAACAAAAATTAATAAAAAAATTTCCAAATACACACCCCCAAAACCCGAGCAAAACAAAGAAGACATAAAAATCCTATAAATACACACCCTAAACCTCCCAAATTCACGCCCAACAAACCCCCACACACAAACCTAAAAAAAACCCCAAAACCCCAAAGAAAAACCGAATTAACTCTGCTGAAATATCCTCAATTTTTGCATCTTTATTGGGCTATAAAGACATGCAAAACTCCTGCATCATTTCATATTTAATCCAATATTTCCAGCAAAGAATTTCCTTGCTGTAGTTTCTGCACTTTCCTCCTCAGGGCTCCTTAATTCAGAGTATTTTGGGCCTTTTTATTCCAAAATCAGCCGGATTTTCCTGAGGATTTTTGGGCATCAGGGGCAGGAAAATGGCCAGAGTTCCAAAAGAGATTCTGATGAACCCAAATTATCCTAAAATTATAATTACTCCTATAAATCTGACCACATTTGTATTGCCAAACTTGTCTCTTTAGTCAACCCAATGTATAAAAATAAAATTTAAATGCTGTTTTTTACTAAAATGGAGGGATGAATCTCCAAAGACCAAACATGCAAAAGGAAAAGTGAGTTTCTGTGGCAGAAGCTGCCATTTTAATGACTGTGGAATACTTTTAATTTTTCCATGGTTGAAGCATCTCCTTTTTTCCTAACCAAAAATGAGTCATTTTGGGATTTCTGGGGAGTTCAAAGTGAAAAAAAAAAAAAAAATCCAAAATCTTCATTGGGCTTTGCATAAATTATGTAGGTCCTTATCTGCTGGTAGATAAGAAGGGAGAAGTGGCGGCGGTGACATCAGCGCTGGTGTCAAAATCTGCCGCCGAGACCAATTTTTTGCATTTCTACATCATAAAAATTAATGACTCTCAACCCGCGCCCGGGGCCGCGTTTTCCCTCCAAAACCGCGCCGGGCCCGCGCGGCGAATCTGCGCCTCGGGCTTTAAGGCCTCGCAGCGCCCCGAACACTCCCGGATGAACGGGAAAAAAATCCAGCGTGGCGCCGGTGAGGAAAGGAGGCGGCGGGCGCGGCGAGAGGGCCAGGATGGGGCGCGGAGGGGCCGCGGGACGGCCCGGAGCCCGTGGCGAATCTGCCGCCCGGGCTCCACCGCGTGCGGGCCGCGCTGCCCGCCCTCCCCGCGGGACAGTGGGCGGGCCCTGCGCGCCGTGATGGTTCGAACGGGCCAATGGGGCTCAGGCTCTCGCGGCCTCTGACCAATCGGCTGCCGAGGGGGGCGTAGCCAGCGGGGTCGGCGGCACCGCCCCCCCGCTCGCATCCTCTCGGCGGGGCGAGCGCGACCATTTTGCGGGGGGGAGCGGCGGGAGCGGGACCGGCACCGACACCGGGACCGCGACCGGGAATCGGGGAGCGACACCGGGATCGCGGCCGGGATCGGGAGCGGGGAGCGGCACCGGGGGCGGCGGCGGCGCCTGACGGGGGAGCGGCGGCTCCGCAGGCGCGGCCTGAGGCGCTGGGCCCAGCGCTCCCGCTCGCTCCGGGCGGCCTCAGCGGCCCCGGCGGCCTCCCCGTCCCCGTTCGCCCCGCGCCCGGCCCCGCGCGGCCCGAAGCGCCGGGAAGATGTCGCGGCCCGTCAGGTGAGTCCCAGCGGGCGCCGCTCCCGCCCGCCGCTGCCCGGCCGGCCCCGCGCAGGGCAGGCCGCGCTCAGGCCGTGCGGATTTCTCCTCTATTTCCCCTTGTTTCCCCCCCGCTAACTTGGCACGGCCACCGCCGTCCACACCGCGATTCACACCGCGCCTCACGCCCGGGGCCCGGCGGGGCGCGGCGGGGCTGCCCCTGCGGGCGCTGTCCCACATTTTGTAACGGGGGAAAAGAGGAATTTTTCACCGCCGCCGTGACCCAGTTGGCGGCAGGGCGGGCGCTGCCATCCGCCGGGCCCTTCCCCTCCCCGGGCCCGCTGCGGGCGGCGCGGCCCAGGCGAGCACGCTGCCGGGGACAGGAGGAGGAGGAGAGGGAGGAGGGGACGCGGTGCCATCCGGCCGAGGGTCCGGGGCACGGGGGCTGTGCATGGGGAACCACGCGTAGGGGAGGAGCCGCCTGGAGCCGCCCCCGAGCGCCGCTGCCACACGCCCTGCTCCGCCCGCCCGGCTGCGCGCTCAGCCTTCCTGCTCCTGTTCGCTTTCCTTCTCCTTTTCCTTCTCCTTTTCCTGCCGCCGGCGAGGTGGGTCTGGGGGTTGGTGGATTGGAGCGCGCTCTGGGTGGGTTTGGCCGGGGCGGGATGGAGATCTGGGGATCTGCGGCGCCGGGGGAGCGGTGCCCGAGGGAAGGGCCGGAGCCGTGTTAGGGGTGGGTTTTTGGGGATGTTTTTTTTACCCCAGAGGGGGCTGAGGCACAGCTCAGGCTCCCCAGGGAATGGGCACAGCCCTGAGGCTGCCAGAGCTCCGGGAGTGTTTGGACAGGGATTTACAAGTTGGAAATTTGGGGCCAGGAGCTGGGCTGGATGATCCTTGTGAATCCTCCCCAGCTCAGGATATTCTGTGATTCCCTTGGGCCTCAAACCAAGGAGGTGGCAAAAGAATGAACTCGGGATCTGAGTTGTCTCTGTAGCAAAGGTGTGAAGCTTTCCACGGTGTTCTTAAAATGCTTTGGAAATTTCCTCATTCTCAAGTAACTGGTTGTAATTTTATTCCCAATGAACCTGGCCTGGGGTGTGGATGTTGGGTGTTTGGGCTAATTAACTAATAAATACAAATTAATTATTGTGACTGTGATGCATCTATGCATTTAGAGAAGACAGCATTTGTATTTAATTAGTACCTCTCGTGTGCAGAATTTAAAATATAAATGGAAGCCAGGAGTGCTTTGCTAAGCAAGGGAGTGGCTCAGTGATGGCTGAGCTGCCCAAATTAGTGGTGATGTGACTTTGCTGCTTGAGGGGACACTTCAGTGTTGGTCATTCATTCTGGAGATTTGCTCCAGGTAAGGACAGGCTGCTGTCTTGAAAAGCAGAGTTTGCTGGAATTGAATATGTTTGCAAGAGTTTAAAAAAAAATAAAATGACACAACTCTGTCCAGTCCTGCAGTGTTGGGAGAGGTCTGCTTGCTCTCACCCTCAGCTGGCGGGTTCTGCTCTGCAGGAAAACAAATAAAGCGCCAAAGTCCAGCAGGTTGTTGGGAGCACAAAAAACCCTCCTGGCACATGGCACGGTAGATGCAGCAGTCCCTTATCTCCCTGATTTAATAGCCCTTCCAGGGGAAAAAAAAAAAGGTAAATATTCAGTGGCTGCTAAGTTACATTGCTCTGCTAACTAGAGAGCTCTTCCAGTGGGTTTAAATCCATTAATGAATTAATGCTGGAATGAAGGGGTTTTTTCTGCCTATCTCAGCTGGTTTTTGGTAAAATGGAAGCCTGGTGAAAGGTTCTTAGTCAGAGTGAGATTTAGTGGTGGGGAGGTTTTCCTTTAGTCAGTGTTCTTGGAATTAATTGGTGATATCTGCTGGTTTCTGGTGAATATGTGAACTTCATAAAATCCATCCTGCACCCCAAGTTTTTACTCTGCTTGTTGAGAAAATTGACCTACGGCTGAGTGTGGCTGTTAATGTCAGTTATTTAAAATTAATTAGTAATAAAGTCCTGGTATTTACAGGCTTCATGTGCCTGGCACTGAGAGCCAGGTACTTCCTGCACAATTCCATTTCTCCTGGGTGGGGTTTTCAGTGTTGTTAGAAAAAGACAAGGAGTAAAAACTGAAAGAACCTGAAATTACTGAACTTGTGCATCTCTTGTGTAACTTTCTTGAAGTTCTGCAAAGATAGCTAGGGCTGCTTATAGGGATAAAATAAAATGCTTTGAGACCCTTTTTTATATAAATACATCATCAATTAATGTGTTTTAAGTCAGAATTTTGATTTTTGGTCCAGCCTTCTGCTTTTTCTCACTGGTCACTTTTACTTGCTGCAGGCTTTGCAAATTGAGATGTTGTGGGCGGGGTTGGAAATCCCAGGAGTTTTTTGGTCATTCATTTTAAGCTTCAAGCCAGTTATGAATTTATCTCAGTGCTTCAAAGCTTCACATCCTTCATTTTTCTGGGTTTGAATCTCAGCTTGGTGTTGGCAGTGCAGTGGAAGGGTGAAGTTTTTACTTGCAGGAAAAAAAAAATCTGTGAAATGTAACTTGTTGCCAGTGTTGTTGCTGGGCCATGTAAAGCAGAAATATTGTGATTGTGGAAAAACTTCGATGGGATTGCAGGCAAGCAACAATTCCTTGGGGATTGGCACTTAATAAAAATTGAGTGATGCTGTGTGGTCCAGAGATAGATGAGTAAAAAGATGATTCTTGCTCTCTTTCAGTCTGGAGAGAAACAGAGAGGAGGTGGAAGTACAAGAAAATTCAAAATACCAAGGGTGGGGGAGCGAGCTGGGTGTTTGGGTTTGGTTCCCCTCCTGCTCTGCAGCATTTCTGGAGTAAAATCTCAATTATAATTTGAGTCAGAGAAGGAGCACGAGACTGCTTTAATTGTTGCTGCAGAAATCATGGAATTGTTTCATGGGGTTCCAAGTGGTGTGCATCCCTGAAAATCCTGCAGGTGCCATGAGCAGAGCCTGGTGTGGGGTCAGCCCAGCCCCAGATCTGAGCTCTGAAGTGGGACCCTCTCAGTGGTGAGTCCTGAGTGCAGTTTTAACCCAGATTTAACCCCAAAGTGACGTGGTTTGTGTCCCTGAGTGTCACCAGGTGTCCTGTGCCACCTTCTGGTGGTGGTTTTAAATCAGTGCTCAGGGAAAGCCCAAACCCAGCACTGCAGGTTTGCTTTGCACAGCTCTGAAAATCCCCGCAGGAAACACCTCAGGCTGGAATTTGTATTTTCTGTCTATAAAAAAGGCACCAAAAAGTGCTTTTAGTGGCAATATTTGTTGATAATACTGGTCTCAAAGGGGACACCTTTACCTGAAAGTGAAACCTGAGGGAGGGGCTGGCGCTTTGTTCACAAACGCTGAGATTTTTGTTTATATTGGTTAATTAAAGGCTGTAGTGAAAAAAACATACAGAAATCTCAATAACCATTTAATCTTTGCCTTTGCTCTATTGGATTGGGGGTGGGTGGTTGTCATTTGACCCAAACATTCCTCTGCAGTGCCTGAATTTTTGAAGACACTCTTTCAGCGTTGCTCTTCAGGATTATATGTTGTAGGAATTTGTTTTTTAAATGTGGGTTTTAATGCCTGTGCAAATATCTGGGATTTTGTTGCATTCCCTTTAAAAAAACCCAAACTTTTCTACTTGATTGTAGGGCTGTCCTGATGTTGGTTTAAAGGCCGAGGGTTTAGGGGCTAATTGAGGATGAGGTATGAGATCCTTTCTCAGTTCTACAGGCATTTAGTGATCCTTTAACGTGTTGATGTTTATTTTCATAATTCCAAAGTACACTTTGCAAGAATTTCTGTGCATTTCTGAGCTGTAGTTAAATTCCTGGAGAATTACTTTCCCGGGTGCTTCCATCCTAAAATATTGATGAATTCCTGTTTATTCCAAAAATATTGGACTGACAGCTGTTAATAAAAACTTGTCTCTGAACTTTTTACATGCACACTTGGAAATTATCTCCAAATCTCAGTTTATATTTTAAACCAGGCTGAACGATGCTTGTCCCAGCTGTCCCTGTGCCTTTTTATGGTCAGCCTAAGTGGGTTTACCAGAGAAATTATTTTTATAAATAAATAAAAAATTTAAAAAAAATTTTAAAAAAATTTGAAAATTAAAAAATAACTAATTTTAAAAATAAAAATTTTAAAATAAAAAAATCAAATTAAAAATTAAATAAAATTTTTCTGCTTGCCTGCCTTAACATCTCCCAGCAAAGAGAAAGCTCTTCACTGCCACCACCAGCAGCTCCTTTTTTTTCCCTGGCTCTTCACTCCAGTGATGTTGCACAGAGTGTTTTTATCACGTTGGTGTAGTAAACACTGCGAGGTTGTTATTGCACAGCAGCCCTGCCAACAGCTTGAAATAAATCCTGGGCCAGGCTAAAAGAGGTGAATGATGAGTTTGGAGTGAGGGGAAGGGCAGGTGCAGGAGCAGGTTGGTTCTTTCTGTCCTCCTGAGCTCCTCTGTTGGTGTTGAAGAATTTGCAGCTTTTTATTTTCTGTGATCTCAGTGCAGTGATTCCTTCTTTACTCCACCCTTCTTGCCCTGTGAGATAAGATAATGCAAGGAGACAGCCTCACTTTTGGTTTCTTCTGAAACAATGATTTTTAATTTTTTTTTTACACAGATATCACTTTCTGTTTACCGTGTGAGGAAAACTGAGCAGGGTTTTTTACTCCCTGGCTGAAAACCCAGGGGGTGTTTGCCATAGGGACGATGTTTTTGTTAAAGGATGTTTTTCATGGGGATGATTTTTGTTGATGCTGCAGCTGCCACTGTCACATTTCCAGTACCTGATTTAATGTGTCTCTGAAGGAAACAAGGTGGAAAAACTGCCATTTCCATCTTGTTTGGTAGCTCAGTGATGTCTAAAAGTGTTGTTTATGTGTGGAAATTCTGCTTTTTTCCCACCCCATTTATGCTTTAGCAGGAAAAAACCCAATACTTGATACATAAAATCAGACTTATTAAATAACTTAGTTACTCTTTTGATGCTCATCAGAATAAAATTAATGTCAGAGGCAACTTTCAGGAAGGCTCCTTGTTGGAATAGGAATGTCAATGAAAAATTGCCAATAATTATGTCCCTAAACTGGTATTTTCCCACACTCAGACTGGGAGGGAGTGACCAGTGCAGGGTCCTGTTGACTTTATTCCACTCACACCTGCTCCAAAGCTTGGATGGGATTCAACCTGTACAAATCTTGTCTCCCTTTCATTTACATTTTTAGTATTTTTGGGGTGGTTTTTGAGGGATTTGTTTTGGTTTTTATTTTAATTTATTTAAGAGATATGGGTTGAAATAAACCAATTTTGCACCTGCATCCTTCTGTAAACCATGAATTAGAGGCGCTTGTACAGGAAAGCAGCTTAAACTTTATTTACCTGTGCAAATCTTGTCTTCTTTCATTTGCCTTTTTGGTATTTTGGCATGGTTTTTGAGGGATGGGCTTCAGTGTTTTTGTTTTTTTTTTTTTTTTTTTTTTAATTTCTTTAAGAAGTTTGGCTTGAAACAAAACAAAAATTTTACTGCTGCATCCTTCTCTAAGCCTTGAATTAGAGGTGCTTGTACAGGAGAGCAGCTTAAAATTGATTTCAGATGGATCAGCAGTGATGGCTTTGGAGTGTCTTTGAACTGACCAGGTTTATCAGCAGTTAATTAATGATAATGAATTAGTTGACAGTTAATGCAGCAGAGTTTGGGGAGCTCAGTGTGAATTGTGCTGAGAGCAGGAGAAAGGAAGGAGGAGAAAGAAGGATCCATGTGCTGATGGAGTTTTCCAGCTGTAGAACTGAGCTCATGTGGTGATTTTACTGCAAAATCAGATTTGTCCTTGGCTTTGGGCCACAAGGGCTGAAAAAAGGGACTGTGGGAATTTCTGGGTTTCCAGCTCCTCCCAGCCCCTGTCAGTCCTTCCAGGAGGTATTTGAGAGTCTGAGTTTGAGGCATTAACAGCTGAAATTTAATTTGATTAGTGGCAGTCTTGATTCCCTCTGGTCAGTGTTTAACAGTGCAGTTCTCTTGTTGATAAAACAGTTGGGGTTTGATTGCTAAGGTGCTGATAAAATAACCAACAATTCCATTTGGGAGGTTTCAGTAAGTTAAAGAAACAGATTTGATTTTGTTGACATCCAGAGCAGTGTAACTCATTCAGAAAGCTCCTGGAAACCCCAATGTCATCTTAAAATGCTTTAAAAACAGGGTTCAAATGGGAAAATAAAAATTGGAGGAGAAGGTGTGACAGCAGGTGAGCTGAGAGAGGCAGAAATGCCAAAAGGAGCAGTTTAGACATGTTTGATTCATAACCTTTGTGTGTTTATCAAAAAGAACGTTCAGATTCTGAATGTATAATCCAGATTATTATAAAACCTCCTCAGGAAAACACTATTTATGCTTTAATATACTTAATATACTTTGTGTTCAGAGGTGGCTGAATTACCAGTTTTCTTAGGGTGTTTTTGGGCTCCGAATCAGCACTGGCAGCCAGGATATGGCACTTCTTGTTCCTCAAAGCTTTTGTAACTCTGAAATGATTAATTCCTAATTTTTTCTTCTCCTGCTTTTTCACAGGAACAGGAAGGTGGTCGATTACTCCCAGTTTCAGGAATCAGATGATGCTGGTAAATGACATTTTTTTTTTTCCCCTTAATTTCCTTGGGCTGGAGCAGCTCATTACTGCCGTGCATATTAATTGTTCTGCTTCTAATCACATCTTCAACTCCCATTCCAAGGAGTTTCTATTCTTCACAGCCTGAACTGTTAATAAGTGTTTGAAAATATAATGATTCTCATCTGTTTTGTGTTAAACAAACAATGGTGATAGAAATCTTACTATTTAATGCTGGTGTTGTTGTAGTGCCTTGAGGCTGTTGGCAGCAATGCTTTCCTTGCTCTATGTTCTGTTCTGGGGCAGAGGCTCCTTGATGCCACTTTTTTTCCACAGGAAAAGATGTTTTTCGTTTATTTTATGGCTCCAGTTGAGCCCACATTATCAGGCATTTGGGGAGGATTGCAGCTAAAAAAATATAATCTGTGTGAATGAAGAAAATGTTGCTGGATCACATTTCATTTCATTTACAAAAAAATGGAATCTCTGTGAATGAGCAGTTCTGGATCCCATTTCTGAAAAAATACAATCTGTGTAAATTAACAAAATATTGCTGGATCACATTTTTTAAAAGAATGGAATTTCTGTGAATGAGCGGTTCTGGATCCCATTTCTAAGAAATATAATCTGTGTGAATTAACAGAAAATTTCTGGAATATGTTTTTGAGGTTTTGGGAGATAAACTCAATGCTAAGGTTGCACTGATAATTCAAATGAGATACATATGCAGAATTCTTAATTTCAGTGCTTTTATTCATTAAATAAGGTATTGTGTAAGAGTTGTAAGGAGTTCTAAACTCCCATTTAATGACATCCTTTATCCCATCACAGGACAGTAAATAGTGTGTGCTGTTAGAATCGTGTAGAAATGCATATGGATGTTAATTTTTAATAAGGTTTATATAATAACTAAATGTCAAATGAGATCCTGTGTCCTCCTGTGAGGCTTTTTATGTTTCCCTGGGTGAGACTTGACTGTACAGAGCAATTTCCTGGTGCTGTTGGCACAAGAAAAGGTAAAATCACCAGGACTTTGCTTCCACCAAAGTTTGGGGGTTTTTGCAGCTTTGTGATGTTTTTCTTTTTTGATGTGCATGAAGTGATCAGTTTGAGTTGTAGCTGAGGGAATTTGCTGGGAATGAGTTTGATTTAAACCCCTTTTGTCCTGTCCAGATGACGATTATGGAAGAGATTCAGGTCCCCCATCCAAGAAAATCCGTTCATCTCCCCGAGAGGCCAAAAACAAGAGGAGATCTGGGAAAAATTCTCAGGAGGACAGGTAAAAATAGCTCCTCATCCCTGGGGGACATTGCTGAGAGCCTTGTGCTGCCTGTGTGGAGCAGCATCCTCCAAGAGGAGTGACTGCAGGTGGAATTGCAGTGAGATTGGGAGCTCAGGCAGGGCTGAGGCACTGAGGGGGTTTGTTCCTGATGGGAACAGACAGAGAAATCTTGTGTGGAACACTTGTCAGCGTGTGCTCCATCATCCCAGCAGCTCCAGAGGCAGCTGGGGTGGCAGGGAATGTGATCCAGGCACGAGGATTGTGTCCTCAGGTGAGTCAGGGCCAGGTGCAGCTTCTGTCCCCTGCCCAGAGCATCCCTGTGGTGGCACTGAGGGCAGGGGAAATTTGGTAGTTCTCTGGCTCTTTGTTCCTCATTTTGACTGATCCATAAACACAGAACTTGCTTTGGGAGCTGAGTTGCCCCAGCAGCCTCAGTGCTGCCCTACTGAAAAGTGCCCTACTAAAGGGCACTTTAGGGAAATTTTCCTGTAGAATTTCCATTTTGCAGTACCCAAATGATTGCCATGAGATCTTTGAAATAATTTTTTTGTTTTCATGGCGGATTTCAGCTTCAGGGATGGAGGTTCTGCCAGCTGGTTCTCGTTCTATCACCCCAAGATACCTTTTATTTTCCAAATCAATCAAATGATCAAATCATTTGAGGAAGCTTAGACCAGACATGTGCCAGTTCAGAGCAACATGCACGGAGTGGAGTCTAAACCATGACATAAAGACAAGTGCTGACTGAAAATCTCTTCAGGATAAACCTTTATTTCATTTATAGAGTGCATACAAACCATCAAAATTGTAACTAAAATGGAAGCCATGTAGATTGTGGGTTAGTTTGAGAGTGAAGTGCATGGTTCACCTCAGTCTAATTATTTCCTACCTGGTTTAAGTTTGTGATTCAGAGTTCGGACATTATCTTCCCAACCATGATAACTCCACACAGAGCTGAGTAATCCTGAAGTGTGTCCAGGAAAAGTGAAAATTCTCAGCCTGGACATCAGTTTGTTCTTTAAAAATTTTTACTTTCCACACAAGAGTGACTGAAACCAAAGGTAAGAGAAGCACTCAGACTTTTTCTTTCTCTCATTTGCAGTGAGGATTCAGAAGACAAAGATGTGAAGACTAAGAAAGATGATTCACACTCAGCAGGTAACTGATTGTGTACCTTTAAATTGTGTCTCTTCACACCTGTGTGAGTTGCAGGAGTAGGATTTGAGACAGAAAAGAAATAATTCTGATGTATTTAAAGTTATTTTATTTATTTTGCTGCCTCTCCTGCTGTTGCTTCCCACCCTGGTTTGGGATAATGGTTTCTTTTATTTTTTTCTGTAATGTGATGCTCCTATAATATAAAACTTGTCTTCACAACTTGATTGATCCCTTCCCTGCAATTTTTATCCACAATTGAGAGAAGAAACTTCACCTTGGTGCCTTTTCCTTGCAGATGAAGATTTTGGCAGCGAGGACGATGACGTGGGAGCTGACGACGGCAAAGCCGACAGTGACTACGAGAGCTCGCAAAAAAGCAAAAAAGGAAAGAAGGCTAAACCAGACAAGAATAAGAGAGCAGCCTCCAAATCCAGGAAAAGGCCTGCAGGTAAAAAAAAAAAAAAAAAAAAAGGTTATTCTGCAGTGAAAAATATTGCAGAGAATCTTTGTTGGGTGAGTAGGGAAGGTGTTGGTGAGGTTGAATTATCCTCACAGTAACTCAGTGAGTGTTTTCACCCCCTCATGAATGCCCTGTGCCCCTGTTTCTGCCCAGAGCTCTGTGCTCTGCATTCACGATTTGGGGCCTTGTTTTGCTGCAGAGGACAGCGAGGATGAGAAGGAAGATCACAAAAACGTTCGTCAGCAGCGGCAGGCGGCGTCCAAAGCAGCCTCCAAACAGAGGGAGATGCTCATGGATGATGTGGGCAGTGAGGAGGAGGAGCAAGAGGATGATGAGGCACAGTTCCAGGAGAGTGAGTACATGGGGTTGGAAAAATGGGCAGCAAAAGGGCACAGTTTGCTTTTTGGCTGGGACACTGAGGACAGAAATTGTGCTCCTCAGTAACTTCATTTCTTACTGTTTACCTGTCCAAGTTGGGTTTTCACATCTAGAATTTGTGTTCCAAGTTTGCAGCAAAGGTGTGTGTGTGTGTGTGTGTCCTAGAAAATTTGTCTTCACAAGTGGGTAGATTTGTTGATCCCTTCCCTGCAGTTTTTATCCAGAATTGAGACAAGAAACTTCATCTTGGTGCCTTTTCTGTGCAGATGAAGATTTTTTCCCAAAGATATGAGTGTCAGTTTTCCAAAGATCTATTTGCCTGTAAGCAGCCTTAAAAGATAATTGTAAACTAACTTCTCAATGCTTTTTGCTGCTTATTGCTGTCCCTGTGACACTGCTGATATAAAAACCCAGTCAGATTTTGTACCACAGCAGATAAATGGAAGCCCACAAGGTCTCAGAGTCTGTTTCCACAATTTACCTGGCAGATCTCAGCTGCACCTTTTCCTTTTTTTTTTTTTTTTTTTTCTTCTCCAAAAACCTAAAATTTCCTTATGCTTCCAGCAGATTCAGGAAGTGATGAAGACTTCCTCATGGAAGATGATGATGACAGTGACTATGGCAGTTCAAAAAAGAAAAATAAGAAGGTCTCCAAGAAATCCAAGCCAGAGAGGAAAGAAAAGAAAATGCCCAAGCCCAGGCTAAAGGCTACAGGTGAGTCTCTGCAATTAAAGTTTCTCAATTTAAAATCCAGGTTTCCTTTTTGCTGCAGAAATGTTGGGGTCACAGACATTCACAAAAATGTTGAAGGGGCAAAAATGCCATGATTTAAAGCAGCAGAGTGGAATAATGAGGTGGCTTTAATTCTTCCTTGAGAGGCTGAATTAGTGTGTGTCTTGATGATAAAAACTCATAGTATTGAAAACCTTCCCTGCCGAGGTGCTGCATTCTGACTTTCTGTGTCTCACAGCCAAATAACAACAGTCTGTGGCTTTGTTTGGGACTTGGTGATGCTGTCAGGGCGGGGAATTGTGAACCAAAGGAAAACTGGATGGGTTTGTGCAGGAAATTTCAGATGATAATGGCAATGTGTGTTCTGCTCTGACAAGAGCAGTGTCCACTTATGATGTCACATCCAGCAATTAGCCAAGACTTGCAATTAAACACCCTTTAAACCTTGTTAGATTGCTCTTCCCTTCAGCCGTGCTAATTGGGAGTGCTAAAAACACCGTGGGTTTGGTCAAACTGCTGCTGAATGACTTTGAAAATCCCTTTTGCTGCTGCTGAGTTTTACGAAGTTTTTCTTTTTCCAGTGACCCCCAGCCCAGTGAAAGGCAAAGGGAAGGCAGGTCGCCCCACAGCTTCCAAGGCAACAAAAGAAAAGACCCCATCCCCCAAAGAAGAGGATGAAGAGCCTGAAAGTCCCCCAGAAAAGAAAAAATCAGCCAGCCCTCCACCAGAAAAGTCAGGGGATGAGGGATCTGAAGATGAAGCACCCTCTGGTGAAGATTAAAAATGGCAGTTGAGGAAAAAAATCTTTGTTTAAAAAAAAAAAGAGGAAAAAAAAAAGAAAAAGGAAAAGAAAACAATACTTAGGGGTAGAACACGGTTTTGGCTGTGGCTTGACTCATGGGCTTTGAATGCTGTCTTTACTTTCAGCTGTTTAATACAGTGTATCCTTTTTTAATAAGAGGAAACCCTTCTATAGTAATATTTTGAAGTCAATGTTCTCTGTTGGCCATTCCGTTCTCCCTCCCCTGCCAAATCTGAAAAGCCATTTGAGACAAATTAACAGACCATTCAATATTTTATTTTTTTTTTCCAAGGGATACTGCAGTTGTGAAGCAATAAGGTTTTGAGACTGATCTGTGGAAACCATACTTACAAATCCTTAAGTAGAATAGATTTTTCCCAGTGCTGGTAAGAGCTGTTTAAAAAACTATTATTCTGTATTTGAAATATATGGAGGAAAAAAAATGAACCTCTGCTTTAACAGACTTTTGAGAGGAGTTCACTCTCAGCAAAAATGTGTAGTTGATGTAATTCCAATGGAGGAGGATGGAACATGGGGAGGAATCCTGTGTTTCTTGGATTCAGGCACGTTTTTCATGGAAAGCAATCAAGAAACTCGGAGATGCTCCAGTGTGTTTGATTTAGAAAAGACCCTCCAGTCAGGATGGGAGATCTTTTGTCTCTGCTGGATAGAAAACTCTTTCTGCTGTAGGCAAATTGCAGCCCCTCCCAGACAAATCCAGATATTCAACCTACATCCAGTCACCCTTACTTCATTCTTTCTGTAGAGGGGCAGAACAGGGAAGAGAAATTGCAGAATCATTTTTAAAACTGCTTTCCATTGGGTATCGTGGAAGATGTTTTTATTATAGATTTTTCCAAGAGAAAAAAAACCAACCCAACAAATTAAGGGAAAATGTAAAATGGAATTAATCAGCTTTTGGGGGCGAGGGGTGTCCTTTTGTGGGTGTGAGCAAAGGATTCCTGTAGTGCTCTGGTCACTCGAGATCCCATGAGTCAGCCTTGGTTGTGTTCCCTCTCTCCTCCTGCCCTCAGCAGAGCTCCAGGGATCCCTGGCATGGGGGCACTGCCCTGGCCCCACACCCTGCTCCCTGTGGGATCTGTGGGATCCGTAGGATCAGCTCCTCATCCTGCTTGTGGGATCTGCTCCAATCCTGCCTGTGGGATCAGCTCCTCACCTTCCTGTCAGATCTGTGGGATCAGCTCCTCACCCTTCCTGTGGGATCCACTCCCCTTCTGTCTGTGGGATCAGCTCCCCAGCCCTGCCTGTGGGATCTGGGGGATCAGATCCTCACCCTGCCTGGGGGATCTATTCCCTTCCTGCCTGTTGGGATTTGCTCTCCTCCTGTCTGTAGGATCTGCTCCCAACCCTGCCTGTGGGATTTGCTCCTCACCCCTGGCTGTGGGATCTAATCCCACCCTTCCTGTAGGATCTGTGGGATCGGCTCCCATCCTTCATTTGGGGGATCTGTGGGATCAGCTCCTCACCCTGCCTTTAGGATCTGTGGGATCTGTTCCTCATCCTTCCTGTGGGATCTGTTCCTCATCCTTCCTGTGGGCTCTGTAGGATCTGTGGGATCAGCTCCTCACCCTACCTGTAGGATCTGTGGGATCTGTTCCTCATCCTTCCTGTGGGATGAGCTCCCCAGCCCTTCCTGTGGGGCTCTGTAGGATCTGTGGGATCAGCTCCCCAGCCCTGCCTGTGGGATCTGTAGGATCTGTGGGATCAGCTCCCCAGCCCTGCCTGTGGGGCTCTGTAGGATCTGTGGGATCAGCTCCCCAGCCCTGCCTGTGGGATCTGTAGGATCTGTGGGATCAGCTCCCCAGCCCTGCCTGTGGGGCTCTGTAGGATCTGTGGGATCAGCTCCCCAGTGCTGCTGGCCCCTGAGCTGTGTGGGGCTCTGCAGTGGGTATGTCCATGGCAGAGCAGGACACTCAAGGTGTGTGCTGACATTTTCATGTGGTTTTTATCCAAGCAGCCATATCCTTTCTTCCTTTCTTTTAAATTTTCTAAACTTCATTAAACTCCACAAACCTCAGTTTTCAAACCCTCAGACAGAATTTTCTGCCACGTTTGTTGGTGGAAACTGAAAACTGGACCTGCCATTTTTATTTTTTTTCCTTACACCTTATACCCTCTGTGCTTCTGTCTCTTGCTCACATTCTCTTCCAGCTGACAAGCTTTGCATCCTTCTTGTTGTTTTGTTAATTTTTTTTTTTTTTTTTTTTTTTTTTTTTTTTTTTTTTTGTGTCACAGAACCAACCACCCATTTTGTAACCAGCCTCTAGAAGGTAACATAAGGCAGCTAATGATGAGTTGGGATTTCTGGTGGCAGCAGATTTGGGATCCTGTTTGGGATTTTTGGAGAGTTCTTTAGATGCTGATACACTAAATATGATCAGGAAAGGACCTTGAATCCATAGGGAACTGAAGGTGCTGAGCACAGGTGTGGGATGGAATTTGTGATTATTGTCCTGTGTGATTCCCTAGCCCTGGATTTTATTGAGGCTGGTAAATTCCTTTACCTTATAAAAATGGAAGTTCTCTAACGTTCTTGACTCTCATGGAACTACTGTTGCCGTTACAATAAAGATGATGTTGTTTCATTGTAAATCTTTTTTTTTTTTTTTTAATATTACTTTTTTTTAAATGGTTTGATTTTTTTTATGTTGGGGTTTTTTGTGGGGTTTTTTTGTGTGGTGTTTTTTTTTTGGTTTTTTTTTGTTTTTTTTTCCAGAACAGCTTCAGGCTGCAGGGAAATCTGTCTTGAAAAAAAAGAAAATACAATCCCATCTCTCCTTTCCCGCACCTCTTCCGACCCTGCTGAATTTCTAATAGAACAGAAATTCCCTCAGACTTCTTGGGTAATTCTGGGCAAATAAACAGCCACATTTTAAAAATAAAAAAACATTTGGGGGTAGCAAAGGCTTCTGCAAATCTCTGAGTTGTTCCCCTGCAGTCCAGACTGTTGGAATCTGCTTTTCCCCATTGGGTTCTTGGGATATTTGTTTTGGAAATTCAGGTGTACAAGGAGAATTCCAGGTGATCTGGTTCTCCCCCTGCCACACCAGATGTTTTCTGAAGTGTATTTTGTGAATGTCACCTCAAATACTTTTTTCTTTGGTTTGTTTTTGTTTTCTAACATGGTTAAGAGAAGTTAAGGCTGTGAAACCTCCTTTTCTGTTCTTTCAGCTTTGGGATTGTTTTATCCTACCACGTTTGGCCCTTTATTTTACTGAACTGTTCTGCTTTCTTACACATTTAATTTCTGATGTGTTGGAGGCTGCCTGATGCTTCTTCCTGAGTGTCTCACAAGCCAAACACTATGAAAATCCCAGATTTTGAGGATTTTTAAACTTGTTCTAAATCTGTTTTGCTGATTGGTGCAAACACTAAGCCCTAAGGGTCTCTGTTAGAAATAACAGCAATTCCACATTTTTACTGACAGGAGGAAATTGTCAAGGTGAATGTTTTTATTCTTTGGAATATTTTTATTTTAACAATAACATCATTTTTGCAGCAGCAGCAGACTTCACCTTTTTAAATACCCTTTGGAACTGATTTGTATTAAACATTCTGGAAGGAAAGCTGGGAAAATGCCTTTTCTTTAGGAACATGAAGATATTTTGGTGGAGCAGAGAGTTTCACTCACAGCAGGAGGAAGCTTTGAAAAGATTTCTCTATCCCACAACTGTAGTTCTGGAGCCTTTGCAGAGGGGTAAAAATGGATTTATTCCAGAATTCAGTCAGTCTTCAGCCCTGCCCTAGTCCTGCTCTGAATACTTCAGCTCAGAACTTCCATCCTGTCCCTGAATCCCCAACATCACATCCAGCTCTGCTTTATGCCAAGGTCCTGCCTTGAACTTGCCAAAATTAGTCAAAATTCTGCAATTTTAGTTGGGATTTTGTGCTGAAGATGATTTTTGGTTCAGTTCCGGGGGGAGGGTCAGCAGGAGGATGACAACAGTGCTGAGTTAAGAGGGTCAGGAGAGGAGAGCCTCAGGAGAGGCTTTAAAATGGGGCAGCTGAGAAGCTTTTAAATCAGTTTTAATTGCCTCAATGCAGGGAGAATGAGGGGAGAGAAGCAGCACCACCAGGGCAGTGGCACAAATCTGGAATTCCTGATTTTTTTTCCTCTTTTTTTTTCTCCTCTTTTTTCCTTTCCCCCCACTTTTTTTTTTTTTTAAATAATCCCTCCACTGATGGTCACAAAGGTACAAGAGCCACTGAGGCAGCCAGGTTGTGTGAGAGAAGGGGGGGAAGGAATCTTTTACCATGCTGGAAGCTTTTTGGAGCTGTAGAAGAAAAACAAAAAACCTGGTGCTTTGCTTTCCTTGTCCTCTGTTGGTGAAGTGTTTTATTTTTGTAACAGATCCTAGCGTTGAACACACGGTTCCTAAAAGCTACAAACTGATCCAGGAGTTGGAATATTTTAATATTTGCTGGAGAATTTCATTCATCTGTTGGAGGGTGGGGAGGAGGAGGTGGAGCAGTTTTTGGAAGGGACACTGTCACAGGATAATTGGTGGCATTTTAGGATGTGTGAGTTTGGGGAGGAGGGGACGTTGCTGTCAAAAAAATTCAAAGTTTCTGTGTGTATCTGACCAAACAGAGCACTTCCCCTCAGCTTTTGAGTGTTTCCCTGCAGTTTTTAGGAGTCTGCCGGAGTAGAAGCAACACTAACATTTTGTTCTGGCTGTCCAGGAGGATTTTTGGATTTATTTTTTTTTAACCCATCAGAGCAGGGAGAGCTGACAGTACCCTTCAGAGACCTCCCCAAGCCCAGCCTAGCTGGAAATCAAATCCCAGACTTCCCACTTTCAGTAGCTGAATGTGTTTTCATGGAACTCTTTCCTGTCAAAGCCAGGAGTCTGTGTGGGGTGGCCGTGCCCCGGTGTCAGCCCCGATGGTGCCCAGCATGCTCAGTGTGACTGCAAACGCTTTGTACAGTGGGGCCAGGGTTTTTTATATATATATTTTGGGGGAAGGAGGGTGGGTGGGGATGGGTGGAGATCCTGAAAAATCAGCTTAAGCCAGACTTAAATGTGTGTAAAAGCCCCCCCGAAAATCTTGGGTGTGTGAGTGCGCGAGCGGGAGTGTCTGACGTCCCTTTGTGTTCTCGGCATTTGTGAGCTTTTATTTTCTTTTTTCTTCTTTTTTTTTTTTTTTTTTCCCCTCCCTCTTCCTGCAGAAGCAATTGTTACAAAGAAAAAAAAATTAATTGTAAATAAGAGCTACGTAATTTTTTGTTGTTGTTGTTGTTGTTGTTTGCCATGGTGTCACAGCAAACCCTTGAGTGAGCAGTGTGAAGGTGGAG
The DNA here is from genome assembly GCF_965231275.1 of Zosterops lateralis. Lineage (NCBI taxonomy): Eukaryota > Metazoa > Chordata > Aves > Passeriformes > Zosteropidae > Zosterops > Zosterops lateralis. Next base: position 6,208,078 of record NC_139786.1, read on the forward strand.
AGGAGGAGACTTGGCAGCATTTTCTGGTATGCAAAGAATAATTTTGTCTTGAGTCCCCCTGGTGAGCTTTTTGGCAAAAAAAAAAAGAAAAATCAGGCTCTTTGCAGTTCCCCCTTCCCTGTCCTTTTTAATTTTTATTATTACTTTTTTTTTTTTCTTTTTTTTTTTAATTTCAAAAGCAGATAAAAAGGGGCAGCTGCAAACGGTCATCACTGTGGGGTTGGGAAATCTGGACAACAGTGAGATCTAGCATGGTACTAGGAGTTAAGTCTGAATGTAACATTAATGCTTTATTTAAAATTAAAAAAACAAAAACAAAACACTTTTTTTTAAAAAAAAAGGGTTGAAGTGAACATGAACTGTTGACCATATTTGTGAATTTCTAGCTGCAAACATTCATTGTTAGAATCGTGTGATGGTCTTTTGTGCTACTTAATTTGACAATATTCCGAGTCTCTGTATGTACCTTGCAAAGAAAGAAAAACAAACAGAAAAAAAAATTTACAGAAAAACCCCTGCTTTGCTTTGATTGAAAAAAAAAAAAAAAAAAAAAGGGTTCCCGGGACTGCATACCTGCTCCTGAGCTCTGTTTTCGGTATGTGTATCCTTCGCTTGTATTTTGTATTAAAAAAAAAACAAAAACAAAAACAAAAAAAGAACCACGAGAAAAAAAAAATTAAAAAAAGAAAAAAAGAAAATAACGAACCCTTTATTGTTCAGCATGTTGGAATTGTGTCCCCTCTTTTATTTTTTCTCCTTTTTTGGAATATATTAAGCAACTCATTCTTCTGTATCTTTTATTTTCTTTTGTAAACTTTTTGGTTTTGTTTAAAAATGGCTTTATAAAAGGGCTTTTATAACCCATGAACACGACTGGTGTTGTTTTTCTGCTGCTCCAGGGGGAATCATCCTGTAAAAGGTAAAATGTGTTAAACCTTCCAGGATCTCGGAGAGTTTTGGGGTGTATTCCTTGGAATTCTCTGAGGAAGGGGAGTCACCTTTGGGCCAGATGTGACTTTCCCATCCTTCCTTTAGAACTGAAGGAGGTGACTTAAATAATTCATAAAATTGTGCTTTATTCCCCCAGGAGTTGTGAATTGAGATTTTAAAGTCTAAAACCAAATTGAGGGAAAGATGAGAGGAGGGACAAAACCCTTGGGGTGTCACCTTTCCCTGGAGGAGCTTCCCCTGGTGTGTCCCAGCACATCCGGAGCTTCATCGGGAATTTGGGATAAACCATCCTCACCTGTTGTCACGGCAACCACGGGCAGGGATCGGCCGCTCTGGAGGTCACTCAGGGAATAATTTGGCTTTTTAACAAACCCCTTGGAGCAGATTCCATCCCGTTTTCCTGCCTCGTCCTCGCTCCCAGGTCGGATTTTCCCCTTTTTGGCTCATTTTGGATGCTCGGTCGTGGCCGCGCTGTGCCAGCAGGGGGCGCTGCCCTCTCCCCGCATGCCTTTGGGATGAAAATCTCTGGAATTCCACCCAAAACCGACACTGGGCTCGTCCTGTGCCCCGGCTGGAACCACCGAAGACAGATCCTGGGGATAATTTATGTTCTGCTCCGTTTTTGTGGTGAAAATTGGAGTTGTGGCTCTTCGAGATGAGCACCTGGAAGTGTTTGTTCCTCTGGGATTAAGCTGGAGCTGCTTTTAGGGTGTGAAGGAGATTTTTCCCAAAGGGTTTGGGATGGAAAAACCTGCTGGTGACCCTCTGGAATGAGGGAATTTGGGGTGGTGATGTCCTTGTCCCAGCTCAACTGGACACAACCAGAATGGGGCCAGTGGGGAATCCCAGATCCTGCTGCTCTTCCCATTCCCTTCATTTGATCCCACAGGGAGGTAAAAAGAGGTTCTGGATCACAGGAATATTTGGAGCTAATGCTGCCCCAGGCTTTTGGAGCTCTGGAATAATGGGATCAGAGTGGTTCAAACCTGCAGCTTCTAGCGTTCCTCCTTTTCCTTTTTAAAAACCCCCAGCCAGGTGAAATTCCCACCTCACTGCTGGGCAATCTGCAGTTCCAGGCTCCCATCCTGGCACAGATTTCTCATCTGGGTTTCCTTAAGGAATTCCCATCCTTTGTCCCTGCCCAGTGTGGAATCCCAGATCCTGCTCCTCTTCCCATTCCCTTTATTTGATGCCACAAAAGGATGTTCTGGATCACAGGAATGTTTGGGGTTGGATGGATAGTGGCAGTGCTGCTCCAGGCTTTTGGAGCTCTGGAATAATGGGATCAGAGTGGTTCAATCCTGCAGCTTCTGGCTTTCCTCCTTTTCCTTTTTAAACACCCCAGCCAAGTGAAATTCCCACCTCACTGCTGGGCAATCTGGGATTCCTCATCTGGAGTTTCCTTAAGGAATTTCCAACCTTCCTCCAGGCTGCTTTTCCCCTCTCCCCTGCCCTTCAGCATTTCCTGCTGCTCCATCCTGCAGGAGTTCAAACCATGGAGAAAACTTCCCTGATAAAATTCCCATTGCCTTTGTTAGCATTCCCAGGGAATTCATCCCACAAACAACTGATTTGTTTTGGGATTTGCTGGATGAGCAACAGACAGGGATGAGGTTCAGGAACTCCAGCAGGAGCTGCCAAACTGGGGGAGTCATATTCCCTTGGCAGACAATTCTCCCTGGCGGGTTCCAATCCCAGGGAATTTTGCCTCTGGAATATCCTGTTTGTGTTTCTCTCGGCTCTGTTTGGTCCCAGGGATGAAAATCGAGTCCAAAGGTGGGAGCCAGGATGGGATTGGAGCCACGGGGGTGTCCTTGGAAGGGAAAATGGGACAGAGTTGATTTTACAGAGCTGCTGTTCCCTGAGCAAGCACAGCACCCGGGGAAGGGCTGGGGCTGTGCCAGGGGAGGATTGGGGTGGATTTTGGGGGAAGGCTCTTCACCCCAGAGGGTGCTGAGGCACTGGAAAAGGCTCTCCAGGAAATGGAGGCTGCCAGAGCTCCAGGATAACACTCCCAGGGTGGGATTTTGGGATGTGTGGGCAATGATCCCTGTGGGATCTTCCCAGCTCAGGATATTCCCTGAATCTCTGGTTCTGTTCTTGCCTGTCTTGCACCTTGAGGGAAACCTGGAAAACCTCTGGAATTTGTGTTTTCCCAGGACATTCCCTGCCCTTTAAAAGCCTGGTTTTAGATACACTTTTGATGCAGCAAACTGCATGAACAGGTTTGGATTTTTTACTTCTTCACTGGAATTTGGGGTCTGTGTGTCCCCCATGGTGGGATAAATTAAATAGAGAATTGGAGTTGCTGTGGGGCAGGTGCAGAACCTCTCAGGGTTCTGCGTCTGCTCTGAGCTCCCTGCTGGAAGAACCTTGGAGCTCTGGGATGTAGAATTTGTTTGGTTCTCTGCTCTGGAATGCGGATTTTTTTGGTTACCAGCTATGGGATTGGGAATATTTTTGGTCCCCTGCTCTGGGACGTGAAATTTGTTTGGTTCCCTGCTCTGGGATGTAGAATTTGGTTCCCTGCTCTGGGGTTTTGTGTAGCCAAGGAAATGATTTTTTTGTGTGTGTGTTTGGGTTTTTTTTTCCTCTTCCCATCCATGGAGGTCAAGTTCAAGTGCTGCTGTGGAATTCACTCCCCCATGGACACAGAGCAGGGAGAGCTCCTCGGAAAGTTGGTGCTGGATTGGAGTCTTTAACTCACATTTAGCTCAGATTTAGTTGCCCTGTTTAGCTCAGTTTTTAGCTCAGATTTATCTCAGTCTTTAGCCATATTTAACTCAGTTTTTAGCCATATTTGTCTCAGTTTTAGCTCTATTAGCCCTTAGCCCCAAAATATTCTTTGCAGTTCTCCCTCCTGTGTGGAGGGAGGAAACAACTCTGCATAGACCCACCTCCTCCTCTGCCTCCTCAAGAATATTTAATTTACCCTCCAAAACTCTAAATTTTATAATTTTTTTAAATCAATTTTTATATCCAAGAGTTGCCTTCACACTCCCTGGGGACTCGTGACCTTTGAGGAGGGGCTGGGATTTTATTTGAATTTTCTCTTGTCTTTCTGCTGGGGGCAGATAAGAGCTCCACGTTTCCTGTGTCACCCTCTCTTTTTTCCTGCAGCGTTTCCAGCTCAGCTCGTGGCCCTGGGAGAAGATTTTGGGGTTTCATTATCAGCAGGTTCCTCCCCTGACCACAGAGCTCTGCTGGTTTTGCTCGTTACAACCCTCCTCAGATAGTTTTGATTAATTGCAGCAGTTTAACGCTGAGAACTTCTGTTTTCCTCCTCTTGTGAGATCAAGCCAGTGCTGATTTTTTTTTTTTTTTTCTTTTTAAACTCTGTTTGGAATTCTGGTTTGTTTTTGGTTTTTGGAGGATTTTTTAAGCTAAATTGTTTTCTGAGTGATTTATGAAGGTGATATTATTGTGTTTCTGCTTCACTTCTTGAGAAATGAGTGAAGGAATAATTTGTCTATAATCCAATTTACCACGCAGAGCTGTCATTTCTTTTCTTCCCTAAACTGGCTTTATTTTATTTTTTTATATATATTTTTAATTTTATTTTATTTTTAAATTTCGCTTCACTGCTGATTGTGACACTGGATTTGAAGCAGCTCCAGTTCCCAGAAACAGCTCAGCCCATTAATTTTAAATTAATAAGTAACACATTTCTCAGAGGCAGAGCAGGTCTCGCATTTGGGAGTGAACTCAGTTCTTTCATTCCCATTAAACTGGTTTTACACCTTTAAATAAAACCACTTAAGTGACTTAGAAACATTTTCCCCATTTCCTTGTTTTGGACAATGAGGTGCCAGAAGAAAAAAGAAAATCTCCTGGGGTGCAGGTCCTTGTTTTCCCTCTTGAATCTCCTTTTCCCCACACCACCAAGGGATTTTAAATGTAAAAAAAAAAAAAAAAAAAAAAAAAAAAAAAAGGGTTGGGGAGTTTAACAACTTCTTACCTCTGATATTGCGTTTTCCCAAGTGAGTTAAATGCAAACAGGAACGTTCTTAATGGGTCTGGATGAGCCTGGCAAAGGCAGGTTATTAAATGTTGTTATCTTGGCTCACATCTCAGGGGAGCCTGCTGGAAATTTGCTTATTTCCAGAAATGTCTCCTCAGCCTGCTCTGAATTCACAGATTCTGCCTGGCCCTGGCCAGGTCTGTGTGTTGGGAGAGGGTGAGGGCAGAGCCCAGGAAATCTCCTGGAAAGGAGCCCCAAAATTCCAGAATTATTTGGGGTAGAGGGACCTTGCAGCTCATCCATGGGCAGGGACATCTCCCACAGCCCCAGGCTGCTCCAACCCAGCCTGGGACACTCACAGGGATGGGGCAGCCACAGGTCCCCTGGGAATGGGTCAGGGACCCTGAAAGTGGGATTTCTTCATGGAATCATGGAATGGTTTGGGGTGGAAGATCTTCAGGATTGTCACAGTCCCACCCCTGCCATGGGCAGGGACGCTTTCCACGATCCAAATTTATTCCAAACTCCATCCAACCTTGGATGCTCCCAGGGACGAGGCAGAGAGGGATTCTCTGGGAATTTGCAAGCTGGGAATGAATCAGGAATCCTGAAACTGGGATTTCTTTATGGACTCATGGAATGGAATGGAATGAAGTGAAGACCTTAAGGATCATACCATTCCCATCCCTGCTATGGGCAGGACCTTCCATGATCCCAGGTTCTTCCAAACCCCATCCAGCCTTGGACTCTCCCATGGATGGAGCAGCCACAGATTCCCTGGGAATGAGTCAGGAATCTTGAAACTGGGATTTTTTTTTTATGGAATCATGGAAGGGTTTGGGGTGGGAAGGCCTTTAGGATCATCCCATTCTCACCTCTGCTGTGGGCAGGGACACTTTCCATGATCCCAGTTTATTCCAAACCCCATCCAGTTTTGGATACTCCCAGGGATGAGGCAGACAAGGATTCTCTGGGAATTTGGAAGCTGGGAATGAGTCAGGAATCCTGAAACTGGGACTTTTTATGGAATGTGGAATGGTTTAGGCTGGGAAGACCTTTAGGATCATCCCATTCCCATCCATGTCCTTTCCACGATCCCAGGTTGTTCCAAACCCCATCCAGCCTTGGACACTCCCAGGGATGAGGCAGCCACGAATTCCCTGGAAAATCTATTCCAGCTTGGACCCTGAGAGAGTTTCCAAACTTCTGGAGGAGGAGCAGGGCTGGGGTTGTCCTTATTCTGCAATCCCTCCCTGCCTGTAGAATAAACAGGCTGGGAAATATTTGCACTGTGTCCCGTAAACAGGCCTGTGCTGTTTACCTGCAGCAAATACACCCAGAGCCAAACAGCCAAGAAAAGGCACTGTTTTAATCCTCTGAAGTTTCACAGAGAATTGTTCCTGATCGACTGGTTTGACCAGAAATGCCTTTTCCAGCAGATAGGACCGCGGTGGTTTCTGTAAATATTTTATTGGTCCTTTTTCCCTTGGGTTTCCTGCTTTGCACAGGAGTGGGGAATTAGGGCTGTTTGCTCAAAGAATTGGCCCCAAATTCTGCACAGAACTGGCTGGGAAAGTGAGGAGGGGTGTGGAAACTCAGGATAAGGACTGGAGGGGTTATGGGGAGAGAAAAGGAAAGGAAAGGATAGGATTATGAGTGCAGCAAAAAGGCCAAGGGCACTGTCAGGAGGACTCTGGGGACACCTCCAGCGTGGCTTCAGTAATTCTGACTCTGGGGTGAGAATCAAAGAATTCCCTTTGCTCAGGCCCTGCTTTACTCCAGCAATTGCAGCTTCTCCCATCCCTTTGCAGAGGAGCAGGATTTGGTTAAAGCAGAATTTGATTAAAGAAATGCCCGGCACAAACAGCAAGAGCTGCTTTTCCCCCGGCTGTGCTTGGGGAAAATCCCTGAGGGGATTTGGGGGCTCAGGGATTGTCCAGGGAATGTCCCTGGGGGCTGCACCCCTGTGTCCCACCCAGCCCCAACCCGGGGCTGATGCTGTGACACTGTTTTACACCACAACGACACAGATTCCGAGATTCAGAAGGCTGAAAATGACTCCTTTATTGTTGGGATGTGTCTCCCTTTTATCCCATTTCACACAGACCAATTGGATTGGTGACACAAAGACAAACCTCTTCACTCCCATTGGTCAGAGCAGAGGGACAGCAAGAAGTCCCTCCTGGGGAAAGGAATGAATAACAAAGTTACAGTTACAAAAACATTTCTCCTGTTTACAGAAAATTCCCTGGGAAAGGAATTTCAGAAAACCAAAACAGCTCAGGCACAAACCAGGGCCGCAGTGCTGGGACTGTCCTGGTGGCCCCTGGGGTGCATCACTGGCAGGTGAGACACCCAACAAATGTCCCTTTGCAGTCACCACAAGGGATCTTTGTCATCTGTCGTGACTCAGAGCCCGGAATAGAAGGTTGGAAAATGAAATTCATGCTGCTCCACTGAGCCCTGCAGTGCCCAGCTCCCTCTGGGAATCCACCTTGGGAGAGTCATTTGCTCCAGTGCCAAAGAGAGAGGAAAATAGAAAGAAAAAGACCCCCCCCCAAAAAAAAAAAAAAACAAAAAAAAACAAAAAAAAACCCAGAAAAACCCAAACAAACAAAAAACCAAAAACAACCCCTCCGAAAAGACCAAAAAACCCCACCCCCCAAAAAGACAAAAAAAACCACCCACCCCTCCCAAAAAAAAAAAAAAAACCCAAACAAAAAACAAAACTCCAGCACTAATATCTATTGAATTGCTTTTGAACTTCTCTGACTAAAAAAAGGGGCAGCTCTTCCCACCCAAATTTGGATTTCAAGCTGAACTCATCGCCCATCACTTGGTGCATCGAGTGGCTGAGCAAAGGGCTGTGAGTGGGATCCCAAATCCCCAAAATCTCAAATCCCCTGCCTTGGCTAAGCCCAGAAATGAATTAGGAGAGAAATGAACCTGGGGGGGCACCGGGACCCTCCGTGCGGGGTGACCCAGCTCAGCCCGCGGGCAGATCTCAGTCAGGATTGTTCTTTTCAGCGGGAACAGCCCCAAATCCTCAGCCCGGAGCTGGGAACGCTGGAGCTGCCCCGCGGCAGAGGAATCTGGAGTGAAATCGGATTTAACCCCCGGGGTGAGGGTGGGAGGGAGCGTTTGATGCTCCGGAGAGGAGAATTGGAGCTGCCAGAGGGACCCGGGGGGGAGTTTTTCCTGTTTGTAGGATTGAGGTGGGCCAGGAGTGATGGGGAGGAGAGGCAGGGCAGGGACAGAGGTGCCCCACAGGCTGTGGGATCAGCTGGTGTCCCCTGAGTGTCCCCTGAGTGTCCCCTGTGTGTTCCCTGAGTGCCCCTGAGTGTTCCCTGAATGTCCCCTGAGTGTTCCCTGAGTGCCCCCGAATGTCCCCTGAATATCCCCCGAGTGTCCTCGTGTGTCCCCTGAATGTCCCCTGAGTGTCCCCCAGTGTCCTTGAGTGTCCCCTGAGTGTCCCCGACTATCTCTGAGTGTCCCCCAGTGTCCCTGGGATGCAGAGGGTTCAGGAGCTCCCCAGGCCGGGGGTGGGGGCCTCTGAGGATGGAGCCTGTCCCGGGCATGGCACAGCCCAGAGCTGGGTTCCCTCTCACCCACGGCAGCCCCGGGGTCACCTCCCCAAACCCTGGGTCAGTCACAGCTTTGGGGACACCTCTCAGAGCTCTTGGACAGTCACAGCTTTGAGGGCACCTCTCCAAACCCTGAGTCAGTCACGACTTTTGGGACAGCCACAGCTTTGGAGATCCATCCCAGAGTTCTGAGACAGTCCCAGCTTTGGGGACACCTCCCAGAACTCTGGGTCCCTCTCAGAGGGAGGAGAGCAGGGGCAAAGGACAGAAACAGCTTTGGGGACATCTCTGCCCTGGAATAGTCCCAATTTTGGGGACACCTCCCCAAACCCTGGGTGCTCGAGGGGAGCAGAGCTGAAGAGGCTGTGCTGGGAAAAGTGACAACCACAGCTTTGGGGACACCACCCAGAATTCTGGGACAGCCACAGCTTTGGGGACACCTCCCCAAACCTTGGGTCAGTCACAGCTCTGGGGACACCTCTCAGAGCCCTGGGTCAGTCCCAGCTCTGGGGACACCTCCCCAAACTCCAGGTCCCGAGGGGAGCAGAGCAGCTCCTGTGCTGGAGCCTGGCAGGGCCAGGCACAGGTTAAGGATTCAGCCCAGGGAGCAGTGGGGGGACAGTGAAATGTTTGTGCTGCACTCTGTAAAGAGAGCAGAAATGCCCAGATTTCAGGCCTGGGCTCAGCCCTGAGAGTTTCCTCCTCTCTGCAGGTGCTGGACAGAAACAGGAGCCAGGCCAGGATCGATGAGGATTTTGCAGCTTTGTTTGCTTGGCTGCAAAGGCCTTGGAGTCCAGGGAGTGACCCCACAGCCCCACCAAAGGAGAAAATCTCTCAGAACCAGATCCTGCTCCAGAGAAGCTTCACAAAATCTCAGAATCCTGAAAAATGAATCCTCAGAGGTTGTCGAAGCCTTTGAGGCTCCCAGTTGATAATAAATAAATGAATTGCTCCCTGGGATTGGCAGTTTATGGCCAATCATGGTTCCAAAGCTTTCCTCCACAACCAAAACATGGATATTTTTAAAAAGAAAAAGAATTTTTAAAAAGATAAAAATAAAAAGGAGAAAACCCTCGTTGAACCCACAGCTCCAAGTGCTTGGAACTCAAATATTGTGAAATTTCAGGCAAAACTGGGGCAGTTAAAAATGATGCAACATCGAATGAGCCCAGGGCTGATCCAGTGTCCTCTCTGCAGCCTCATCCAGGGAAAACTGATTGACTGGGGATGATGAGGAGGAGGAGGAGGAAGGAGACCCTGGGATGCTGCAGCTTTGCTTGGCTCTTGGAGAGGTGACAAAACCACCCCTGGAGCCTCCAGGAACGGGCACCTTCCGTGGGGAATTGAGGAACCCCAGGAGGGGATGGCTGGGGAGGGACCTGACAACTCACCCAGTCCCACCCCGAGCTCTTCCTGCCACGGAAAATGCAACTCCTGCAGCTCCCCTACCTCAGGATCTCTACCTGTGGCAGCTTTTCCTGCACAGGAGCCGCTCCTGGGGCTCCTTTCCCATGCCCTGAGTGTCCCTGGGATGTGCTGGGGGATCCCTGCGAGGTCTCCCCGTGGATCTTTTCCTGCCCTGGGCACCCCCAGCCCCTCCCGAGGCTGCTGAGCCTCTCGATTTTGGCACCCCACGCTCTGAGTGGTGCAGCCTGGTGGCTTCTCCTGCAGAGCTCAAGACAAAAAAACCACATTTCCTGTTTAGAGAGAGGGTGAAGATCAGCCCCGAAGTGCTGCAAAACAGCCTGAGCTGCTGCAGCTCTTTCCAGTGGTTTTTCCCTCTTCTCAAAGCTGCTTTAGACACAATTAAACAAAGCCCAGTACCGCTCCTGGCTGGCACAAAAAGTTTTGTGAACCATCAGCTCATCAGGGGAGACCCTTCTGAAAGCCTCAGAGTGAATTCTCACCTTTGCACCTGAGGCAGCAGCACTGGGCACCTCCAAAATGTGTTTATTTGGCATTTCTCTGCCACTTTTCCACCTCAGGGGCTGGAATTTGGGGAAATTCTCACTCCAGCCCAGCTGGGTGGGGTGCTGAGGTCCCCAGGGTTTTGGGTTTGTGCTCTCTGCCTCCACAAAGGTTCAGGCTGTGAATCAGCGGTCAAGTTCAGGGGTTGCATTTTCTGCAAGGAAAATTTTCTGCGAGGAAAATGCACAAAAAAAATGGGTTTAAAGACACCTCGGGCCAAGCCGGGGCTCCCAGAGCGTCGGAGTCCAGGGCATTCCTCTGGGCGTCCTGGGAGGTCACAGACCTCAGTAGAGAGGCCTGGGACCCGAGAAAGAGGTTCTGGAGTCTGTGCAGGGGGGTTTGCTGGCACAGAGCCCAGGAGGACACAGGCTTTGATTTTGGTCCATGAGGAAAACTTCCAGCACAGAGAGGAGTTACAAGTCACAAAGGTGTGACAGACAGTGTAGTTTATCACCAGGTAGAAAGTTTTGTAGTTTGGGGTTTTTAAAACGTAGGTGCAAGGGGACAAGACAGAGGAATTAGGGTGGAACCCTGAGTCCTTCTCCTTCTCCCTTGGCTCCATTTCCTGCAGTGACGTGGGCACAAGGTAGTTTGAGGGGATTGGGTCAAAGTAGAAATGACCCTTCTAGTCCAGGTGTTGGGCATTGGCACAGAATGACATCTGTGTTATCTGAATAAAAGCAGAGTGACCTCCCATCACGGGGGGAGTCACATCATGTCCAAGCTGCTGTGAACACCTTGGCTGGGGACAGAGAAATTGTAAGATAAGAAATAATAAACAATGCAAAAACCAAGAAAACCAAGACCTTGAGACTCCAATTCATTCTCGCACCAGACACAGACCAAAAGCCTTCAGAGGTCACAGAGAGCAGAGGCAGAAAAAGACCCACTCGAACCACCAGCCTGGAATCTCGGGTGAGAGAAACATAAACCCGAGACCAGAGGAGATGGGAGCATCCACAAAATCCCCATGGGGAGGGGATTCTCGGGAATCTGAGCTCATCCCGTGCCCGGGGTGAGCCCGAGGCTCCTCCTGCTCCTGTCTCCTCATTCCCTTTGCCGTGTGATGCTGCCCGAGCCCTGACAAGGTCCTGCTGGGTGCCTCGAGGTCCATCTGATGTAGATAAGGGCTGATCTCTGCCGGGATCTAATCGGGCGAGAGCAGCTCAGGCTGGGCCGTTGACTCTGGATTTCCTCTGCTTTGATAAATAATTCTGCTTTGCCGGCTCCCGTGGTGGCTCAGTCCTGAGTTATCCTGGCCCTGCTTCAGAAAAATGATCCGTTTTTAAGCCCAGGGCTGGATCTAGTTAAACAATCAGTGTAAATCAAGCCAGGCTCCTGTTTGGGTGCCCAAATTTTGGCTCCCTGCACTCAGAGTTCCTCATGGGGCCAGTCCTGTGCAGGAAGTAAAGGTCTAAGAGTGAAAATTCCTCCTTGGAGAGGGAGGATAGAGCTGCAGCTCCAACCCACGGAGGGATGGAGTTCCTGGCTGGAATTCCAAGGGATTTTTTTTTTTTTCCCACAAAGATTCCTTTATCAACAAGTGACCCCCAGAGTGCTGCACCAGAGGGAAAATGGGATCAGGGAAGGGTGGGAAGGTTCTGCTGCCAGGGAAAAGGGACAGGAAAAGAGGAAACAGCCTCAGAGGTTGGAATTTCCTCATGGAAAAGGTGCTCAGGCCTTTGGGGTGCCCAGGGGGGTTTGGGGTGCCCATCCCTGGAGGTGGCCAAGCAATTCCTGAGTGCTCTGGGCTGGGGGTCGGGCACAGGTTGGATTTGGTGACCCTGGAGGGATTTTCCCACATCATAATAATAATTCCAATAATAATTTCCCACCTAAATAATTCCAATAATAATTTTCCACCTCAATAACTCTGTGATCAGCAGCAAACCCTCTGTAAGAGATTTCAGTTTTCTGCACTGGTACAAACTAATAAATATTCATTTATCTCTTTTTTGAGGGAAAAGAGCCTTTCTGTGCCCTCCGTCCCCAAGTCCTGGTTCTGGTGCAGATGACTCTGGAGCTGTCACTGCCTCCCTGGCCCGTGTCACCCTCTCAGGGACATCCAGCAGCCTCCAGCACCACCACAGGCTGTAATTTCTGCTTCCAAACTGTCTCAGCCAACATCACCCAGTGACTCAGAGCCCGGAATAGAAGACTGGAAACTGAAATTCACCCTGCAGTGCCCAACTCCCTCTGGGAATCCACCTTGGGAGAGTCATTTGCTCCAGTGCTAAAGAGGGAGGAAAATAGAAAAAAAAAAAAATTAAAAAAACCCACCCCAGCACTAATAGCTGTTTAATTGCTTCTGAACTTCACTGACTAAAAAACAGGGGCAGCTCTCCCCACCCAAATTTGGATTCTGGCCCTTTCCCAGCTGAAGTCATAGCCCAGCTCTACAGCATTTTTTGTAAATTTTTTTTGCTTGTTTTTGGGTTTTTTGGGGGTGGGCTTTTCTGTTTGGTTGGTTGATTTGGGAGTGGGTTTTTTTGTTGTTTTTGTTTTTTGTTTTTAATTTATTTTTTTTAATTTGGTTTGGGGTTTTTTTATTATTACCAGGTTCCTATCTGCCTCTGGATTGCCAAAACTGCCTTTTTTTCTTCTTTTTTTCCTCCCCCAGGAAACAGCACCTCGTTTCTCCTCCTCAGCCGCCCCAGCGAGCGAGTTCTCATCAGTGACAGCAAATGCAGGTGCTCCTCTGCTTTTTTCTTCTGTGCAGGGCGAGTCCTTCCAGCAAACTTGGGGAGGGAACAGCTGTTTCCAGTGAAAAAAAATCAAAATAAAACCACCGTCCTGCTGACCCAAGCTGAAATGTGACGTGGAAATGGGATTTTTGACCTTGAGAGCTACAGAAAAGGAGGGACACCCTGCGAAGATTAAAAATAACTGATTTTGTAACGCTCCTGCAGCTCGCAGAACTCACCACGAAACAAAGGGCCGAGGTTTTAAATAGCACAAAGTAGCACAAGGCTTTTTGATGAGTTTTGGGGTTTTTTTTTTGAAGTCTTCAGCTGAAGAACTCGCCCGAGCATTGGCAAACATTCACTGAGGAACAGCTGGATCTCTCCACTTGCATTCTTGTCTCATTTTTCCTCTCGTTTTGCTCGCACACACGCACAAAATAAAGATATTTGTTGCTGCAGATGTTTAGGGGAGGCTGCTCTGTCGGAGGGTTCTCATCTCCCCTGTGTGGATCAATAGAACACAGATTTTTTTTCCCTAAATTTTCAGTTTAGGGTTCGGTTTAGCTGCTGTTTCCCCAGGGAGGTGCTGATAGGATGTCTAGATCTCTCTCGGGATAAATGTCTATATTTTGTGTCCCTCTCCCTCGCACGCCATGCGGGTTTTAAGCACTCATCCACCATGAATAATGTCCGGGGCCAGGTCACAAACTTCCCAGAGCTGGGGCCCTATTAGCATCCAGCCCAGGCCGTTACAGGAACCCAAACAAACCCCGGAGCTGCTCCCGCTGCGGGGAACGCTCGGGGGGAAACAGAAAGGGATGAGAGAAAAGGGGATTTTCCTTCTTTTTTTAAAGAAAAGCCGGGAATTTGTGGCGGACGGTCCTGTAGGATGGAGCGGCTGATGGGGCCGATGGCGGCGCCGAGGGCTCGGGAGCGGGGCCGGGGAAACGGGGCTGTTCTCCCGTGGGGGCTGCGGGATTTGGGGCTGGGGGAGGGGGGGGGGGGTCTGCGGGGGGCTGAGGGTGCGGGGAACGGGGGGAACGGGGGGAACGGGGGAAACGCGGCTGCTCTACCAGAGGAGACTGCGGGGATGGGGCTGCGGAGGATGCGGGGAACGGGAGAACAGGGCTGCTCTCCCGGAGGGGCTCGGCCTCAGGGATGCGGGGATGAAGCTGTTGTCCCCGCGAGGGCTGCGGGATCGGGACTGCGGGATCCGGGCCGTTCTCCCGGAGGGGCTGCGGGATCGGGACTGGGGGAATGGGGCTCTTGTCCCAGCCAGGAGCGCGGGACCGGGGCCGGTGTCCCGCGGGGCTGCGGGATCGGGACCAGTGTCCCCGGTCTCTGCCGGGATCGGGGCTGGGGATCCCGGCCTGGTGTCCCCGCGGGGCTGTAGACCCGGCCCGGTGTCCCGGTCACCGCGGGGATGCTCCTCCGGCGGAGCTCGGCGCTCGGCGGGGCGGGGGCGGTGGCTCGGGGGGGGCTCCGCCCGCGGCAGCGGATGCTCCTCCCTGCCGGGCCCAACCTGCCCTTTTAAACCGCGGCCGAGGCGCGGGTGCCGGGCCGGGCACCGGCCGAGCCCCGGAGCAGGTACGGCCGGGCACCGGCACCGGGCCGGGGGCGATGCGCGGGGGGGAGGCGGATGCCCCGCGGGGCCGCCGCTGGTGCCGGGATGCGGCTCCTGCTTTTCCCGGGGAGTTCCGGGGGGATCGGGGGAGGCTTTAGGGGGGTCACACTCAAAACCAGCACCGAGCGCTGCCCGCGCGGCCCGGCTGGGACGGAGGAGGAGGAGGAGGAGGAGGAGGAGGAGGAGGAGGAGGAGGAGGAGGAGGAGGAGGAGGAGGAGGAGGAGGAGGGTCTGATGCTCCTGCGGGAAAACAACAAAGACCCGCGCGTGGGGGAGCGGAGCAGCAGCGGCCGCAGGTGGGGATGTGGGACAGGCTCCTGCCCTCCCCACACAGCGCCCGGAGTGCTTCCCAAACTTCTCCCCCTCGCAGGGACACCCGCGGTGAGGTTAAAGCTTTCTGGACGGGCGGAGAGTTTGGGCAGCGGGACGGCCCCCCGAGATCCTGAGGACTCGCAGGGACAGGTCAGTGAACGCTCCGAAGCCGAGCGGGGCAGCGCCTGGCGAGGGGCGGGTTTGGTTACACCGGCTGTGGCTTCTGCTCGGGTTTGGTGCCTCCCCTTCAGCTCAGCGGGATCTGCCGTCCCCAAATCCCATAACCAGGATCATTCCAGGGATCCCCGGCTTTGGCAGCACTCGGGGTTTTGGTGGTAAAACGCTGTAGTTGTTTATAATAAACACAAATTACCAGACTCGTTTGTCTTCCCGAGGATGACAGCTTTAGGAGGAAGGGAGAGGCACTAAAATGAACTTTATTAATTTTGTGCTGGTGATGGCCAGACCTGGCAAGATGCTCCATTTCCATTTTTATGTTTCAAATAAATACAAAGTTGAAAGGGAAACATCTCAGGAACAGCTTCCCTGGTGCTCCCCTGGACCTGTTAGAGCAGCACAGAGAAAGTGGCCAGGCTCAAAATCCCCTTAAAAAAAAAAAAAAAAAAAAAAAAAAAAAAAAAAAAAAAAAACAACCCCAAAAACCAACCCGTTCTGGGACTGGATGTGGTTCAGGAGAGCAGCCTTTAGGTGTGTAGCATGAGAATATCTCCGAATTTATAGAAATAGAAGATGAGTAAGCACTTCAAAAGTACCCAAATGACCTGGGCACTGAAGTCATGCAGACACTCCTGAAAAACGTGTACCAGCCTTGAAACCTTTTCCATTATTTGCCCCACCTGCAATTTTTGTTCTTTCTTCTTCTTTTTTTTTTTTTTTTTTTTTTTTTTTTTTTTTCTTTCTTTTTTTTGTTCTTTCCTTTTTCGTTGTTTTTTTGGGTTTTTTTTTTTAAATGTGTGATGCTACCTGGACTTTCTGGCATCATCCAGAGCTGCTTCCCCCTCTTTGGGGGAGTGGCACTGGAGCCAAACTGCCAACCCTGAGATTCCAGGCTGCGCCTAAAACTCTGGTTTTTATTGCCACACAACATCAGGGAAGCCAAGAGCACTTGGTTTATAGGATTTGGGGTGGGGGGGGGAAGGATTAGAAATTTGATATGGATAACAAGAATCTCCAGAATCAATAGCAAATTAAGGGAGAGCTTTACAGGGGATATAAATCCCTGTATTTCAGGGTATAAACTGATCTTTATGGGATTTAGGGAGGAAATTCTCTTTGCTGTGGCTGCTTTGGGGATATTCCCCTGCCAATGGGGACTCCTGTGGGTTCTGTGTCCTCTTCACGAGGTCCAGTGAAAGCAGCTGGACCTCCGGGTGCTCCCTGGAGGGAGCAGGAGCATCAGGAGCTGCAGGAACGGGCAGAACCAGCCTGGAGGCAGCAGCACCATCCCCTGTGAGTGAAGTTTCACAGTTCATCATCCCCGGAGTAAAGCGGTTGTAGCTGCCTCTGTGTACCCCAGAGAAACTCCACCACCAGCAGCATCGTTTTGAAGGAGAAAATTCAGTTTTCAGCAGCAATTTTTTTTGTCCCTGTCAGTGCTGCATCCATGGTGGGAGGGGCTGGGATCACTGGCCTGATCCCTGAGTTAAAAAATACAGCCCTGGCTCTCCTTCACCCTCACCAGAGTCCCTAGGAAATGATGTTTAGCATAAACTCTGTGTAACCTTTTCCCCAAACTGTTTATTTCGCCAGAGCACTCAAGTGGCAGAGCTGGGGAGGGGAGGAGGGGAGATCTTGGTTTTTTCTCCTCCGGGAGTTTCATCTCTTTTTGTCTTCAGCCAAAGCCTCAGCACCGAACTCAGGGTGATGGCTGGGCTCTCCTGCCTGATGGCATTGGGAGTTTTTTTTATTTTAAAAGTTGAAAAATCGCCTCAGTGCCGTGCTCGGGGTTGGTTTTCCTCCTCTGGTTTATTCCCTTGGGAGGTTTGCAGTGATTCTGTCACAGTGAGGAGCTCTGAGCTTGTGTTGGTCCCCCAGGAGTGGCTGCTCTGGGGTGCTTTGGGTGCTCTTGAATGTGTTGTTGTCTCCTCGTCTTGGCTGAGGCAACATCAAAGAAAAGCTTGAAATCTGGAGAGGTTTTTGGTGGATTTGAGGCTCTGGGGAAGCCAGGGGGGAAAGGAGCAGAGGGGTGGGAGGTGGTGAGAAGGGATTTCCAGGTGTGAAGCCTCATCAGGAGCAGGGAGAGCAGAAAGGGATGGAGAGGGAGACACAGAAACCCAGACTGGGCTGGGTTTCCTCTGCTCAGAAACAATCCCAGCAGGTGACAGTGCCCTGTCTAGGACAGCTCCTGGCAGCTAAAACTCAGCCCAAACAGCTAAAACTCAGCCTAAACAACCAAACCCCAGCCCAAACAGCCAAGCCTGGCCAGCCCTGTGACCCCTCAGCCACGTTCAGCCCACGATCAGAGCCGGGTGTGGGGCAAGGGAGTCACCGTGAGCAGCTCTCAGCTCTTCTCAGTGCTGATTCCTGGGTTCCTGATTGCTTAATATCAGCCACCCATGCGAGAACAGGGACCCCCAGCCCAGCTGGGGAAGGGGATGAAGACCACCAGAGAGGAATCCTGGCTGTGGAGAAGCAGAGGGAAGTTTTAAATCCATCCCCGTGAGGTGGTCAGGAGTGGATCTGCACAACCACGAAGAAAAGAACAGGAAAACCAGTCAAAAATGCAGGATTATTGAACAGCTCTGTGCCCCAGCATTGGGTTCTCTCAGGCTGATGATGTGAAACCTGTCCTGATCCTTGTCCTGCTCCTCACTGCTGGGAGAAGTTGATCCTGTGTCATGGAGCTGCAGAAGTTGCTGATGCGCCCAACCCACCGAGCTGTGGAGTTGCTTGTTGAGAAAACAAAGCTGAATGGAGCTCTGAGGCCACCCTTCCATTCCACTCCTGTTTGTCTGCCCGGTGCTCCTTGGAGGTCCCTCCCCTGGTTTGTGCCCTTCCTCCTTGTTTTCATATCCCCGAATCTCAGCTTCCTCTCGCCATTCCCAAATATTTGCTTAACATTTTGCCAGCCTGCAAGGAGAGGAGAAGCAGACCCCCGTGAATATTGTCTGGCAAAAGAAGGAGGAATTTGGGCCCAAAGGCTCCTTTGTCTCGGGGTGGAACACACGCAGCAAGGAGCAGGTGCCTGGTTTGCAGCTCCAAATGCTTTTTTTTCCTCTCTTTTGCTGCTGCACAGGAACTCAAAGAAAAGTTCTCTCAGTCCACATCCCAAGGACTGGCCCTGTCCTTCATCCAGGGGAAACCTTGTGGGTTGTTGCTCTGGGGATTTCAGAGGCAGAGCTTTTGGTGGCTTGCAGATGAATTCTCATCCTTGCCAGGGCTGGAATAGCTCGGGGGGTTTAAGGATGGCCTTTGGAAAAGTAATGAGGTTTATTTGAAAATATCAACTTAAAACAATGGGGTTGGTTTGTGAGGTGTGAAAGTTTTTCCCTTCAATCAAGGGACCTGCTTTGGGTTTTGGGGTTGTGTTGTTTTGGTGTTTTTTTTTTTTTTTTTTCCATCTTTGTTTTGTTGGGAGCTGAAGTTCTCCATGGTGGTTTGCCTGCAAGGAGCTGGGACTTCAGGAAAACCAGAAATACTTCAGGAAAAACAGAAATATAATGAGTGCAGTGAGTCAAATCCGTGCAGGTTGTCAGCACTCAGAAGACATCAACGTTCTCGCAGGGCAGGCTGGAGCCAGCTCCAGGAATAACGTGCTCAGAGCTGCGGGCAGCACCGAAATCCTGCTTTAGATTTATGGCTTGAGACTCTGGGTGAAATGGGGCATGCAGGAAAATCCCTGGATCACACTTTCCTGCCCAAACATTAGCAGGGAATCCTGCTGGAATCTGACTGGCTGCATGAGGAGGCTGAGGTGAAGATCAGACCTCAGCTCTGATGCTGTTTCACATCCCAATTCTCCCTGCTCTTAATTTAGGATTAATGAGCAGAAGTGGCTCTTGGGTGGGATTTGAAGTGGCTGTGACCAAACCTCTCCACCTTAACTGGACCTTGGGAGGGATTTTATCCCTGAGGGTGACTTTGTGCCTTTTCCATCAGTCTGGGAATGCTGGGCTGGAGAAGGATCTGCCACTGCTCCAGGTGTTGTCCTGTCCCTTCCCCTCTCCCAGGGCTCACTCCAGTGTGGAGAGGAGACTGCCAAAGTGGTTTTTGGTCGCTCCCAGGACCGGAGCTGAGGCGAAGTGTCCTGTCAGCTCTCTCCCTGTGATCCCTGCCCTACCTCGCTCTGGATTCTGTCCCAAATCACCCCAATCCTCCCTTCGGAGCAGCGCGAAGAGAAGAAAAGGATTGTTGTGGTCACGGGGCTTCCTCGGAGGTCGGCGGCGCCTCTTGCACCCGGAGCACAAAGGGGACAGGGAGGTGACAGTGACAGTGACAGCGAGGCTGTGGTGCCAGGTACTGCCCGGTGGCGCGACAGGGGAGGGCTTTGTGCGGCTCCAGAGGTGCTTTTTTGGGAATGGCGGGTGACAAACGGTTCCTGTGCCTTCGGGAATGTCGGTGACAAACGATTCCTGCGCGCCAGGGGCGGCGGGAGCAGCTGGAGCGGCGCTGGAACAAAAGGCTGCTGTGCCCCGGCCAAGGCCGAGCGAGCGATTAATGGGCCCGCGAGGGCGGCTTTTCACGGGAATTGACCGAGAGCGGCGCCGGGCGAGAGGCTGCGGAGGGGTCCGGACGGGCAGAGCTGGAGGAGAGCGCAGGGATGACACCGGGATAACGGCAGGGAGGGAAGGAAGGACGGGCACTTCCAGCTGTTAAATCTTCCTGGCCCGTGGATGTTGTTCCAGGGGAAATTCCTGCAGCGGGGCTCGAGGTGCCTCAGCTCAGGCTGGAGGATGGGAGCAGCCCCGGGGAAGGGCATCCCAAGGGAATGACTGATCTTCCGTGGTTCCACAGGGAACAGGGATTGCTCTTCCATGATCCCATAGGGAATGATTGATTTTTCATGATCCCACAGAGAATGATTGATCTTCTGTGATCCCACAGGGAATGATCTTCCGTGGTCCCACAGGGAATTATTGCTCTTCCATGATCCCACAGGGAATGATCTTTCCTGATTCCACACGGAATGAACTTCCATGATCCCACGGGGAATTACTGATCTTTCCTGGTCCCACAGGGATTGATCTTCTCTAGTCCCACAGGGATTGATCTTCTGTGATTCCACACAGAATTATTGATCTTCCATGATCCCACGGGGAATTACTGATCTTTCCTGGTCCCACAGGGATTGATCTTCTCTAGTCCCACAGGGATTGATCTTCCGTGATCCCACACAGAATTATTCATCTTTGCTGGTCCCATGGGGATTGATCTTTCCTGGTCCCATGGGGATTGATCTTCCACAATCCCACCGGGAATGATTGATCTTCCATGATCCTATAGGGAATGACTGATCTTCCATTATCCCACAGGGATTGCTCTTCCATGATCCCACAGGGAATGACTGATCTCCCGTGACCGCACAGATGAAATCTCCCAGCCCTAATTTCCCCCCACAGGCTGTTTGTGCTGCCCCCAGACCATTCCCCACCCATCCCCGCCCCTGGCCGGAGCTGAGAGCAGAGGGTGAGGACTCTGGGGAAGGCAGGAGGACTGGCTGTCCCCTTGGGTGGCCTTTGGCACAGCCCTGGGTGTCCCCGGGTGCCCTGGCCCTGTGCCCGAGCTGCACCAACATCACAGGTCTGTCTGCTTCCTTTGTGCCTCTCTGAACTTTACCCCAGCAAATAAATGAGTCTGGCACGGAGAGGGAAAGAAAAATCCTGCCCCTGCTCGATCCTCGATGCACGAACTTCCATTTCCCTTTATTTTCTCCTTTTTTTTTTTTTTTTTCCTTTTTTTTTCTCTTTTTTTTCTCCTTTTTTTTCTTCCTTTTTTTTTCTTCCTTTTTTTTCTCCTTTTTTTTCCTCCTTTTTTTTTCTCCTTTTTTTTTCTCCTTTTTTTTTTCTCCTTTTTTTTTTCTCCTTTTTTTTTTCTCCTTTTTTTTCTCCTTTTTTTTTCTCCTTTTT
Source organism: Zosterops lateralis (assembly GCF_965231275.1). Classification (NCBI taxonomy): domain Eukaryota; kingdom Metazoa; phylum Chordata; class Aves; order Passeriformes; family Zosteropidae; genus Zosterops; species Zosterops lateralis. The sequence continues at coordinate 6,229,248 of NC_139786.1, forward strand.
TTTTCTCCTTTTTTTTTCTCCTTTTTTTTCTCCTTTTTTTTTCTCCTTTTTTTTTCTCCTTTTTTTTCTCCTTTTTTTTCTCCTTTTCTCCTTTTTTTTCTCCTTTTTTTTCTCCTTTTTTTTCTCCTTTTTTTTCTCCTTTTTTTTCTCCTTTTTTTTCTCCTTTTTTTTCTCCTTTTTTTTCTCCTTTTTTTTCTCCTTTTTTTTCTCCTTTTTTTTCTCCTTTTTTTTCTCCTTTTTTTTCTCCTTTTTTTTCTCCTTTTTTTTTTTCTCCTTTTTTTTTTTCTCCTTTTTTTTTTCTCCTTTTTTTCCTCCTTTTTTTTCCTCCTTTTTTTTTTCTCCTTTTTTTTTCTCCTTTTTTTTTTTCTCCTTTTTTCCCCCCCTTTTCCCTTTTTCCCCCTTTTCCCTTTTTCCCCCTTTTCCCTTTTTCCCCCTTTTCCCTTTTTCCCCCTTTTCCCTTTTTCCCCCCCTTTCCCCCACCCCTTTTCCCCCCCTTCCCCCCCCTTTTTTTCCCCTTTTTTCTTTTTTTTTTCTTTTTTTTCCCACCATTTTATTTTTTAAAAAATTTAATTTTTAACTGAGTAATTTCAGCTCTCCGAGCTCCTTCCTGCCTGTCCTTCTGGTTGCCCTTGTGCCACAAAAAGCCCCTCAGCAGCCCTGCTCTGCAAAAAACCCAGGCAGCTTTGAACTTGAACCCCATGCCTAATTAGTAAAAAGTTAATAATTAAGGGCTGATGTGCTTTTCCTGGGCTCAAAAATAGAAGCAAGGTTCCTGTTTGGGTGGGGGGTGAGGGGGTGGTAAAAATGTCTCACTCCATTCACCTCCTGCAGAAATGGCAGCTTTCAGCCTTGGTGGTTTTTTTTTGTTTGTTTGTTTGTTTGTTTGTTTGTGGTTTTTTTGGGGTTTTTTTTGTTTTTTTTGTTTTTTTTTTTTTTAAGTGGAAAATTTCCCTTCTAGATCTTCCTCACTGCTCTATTTTTTTTTTATTTTTTTATTTTGGTGAATGTTAAAATCCCACATTAAACTTGATAGTGAGAACAGGAGGGGAAAGGGAAAAAACTTTCTGAAGTTCTCCATCGAGACCTTCCAGTGAAACTTATCTCCCTCAGAAAATAAAAAATCTGATTGCTCCTTATCTTTGCAATTATCAGGCAGAAATAAAATCGTGGAATCTCCCGTTTTCAGGCCCAGCCCTGGTGGCTGCTCTGCCACGATAAGGGAAATTCTCCCTGTGCTCCAGCAGGGATCTGAGGGCCCTCATTAACCCCCAGGGGTTTGATGTGCTCCAGGCAGGAGCAGATTTTGCTACCCCAGGCAGGTGAAACTGCTTTTTTTTTTTTTTTTTTTTTTTTTTTTTTTTTTTTTTTTTACAGCTCTAAGATGTGGATTTTATACCCCTAAAACACCCCAGAAAATTCCCATTATTCCCTGCACACCTTCCCCTCTGGCTGAGGGTGACAGGAATTCCCTTGGGATGTTGGAATGAACTCCCTCCATGGCCAGAGGGGAATGACTGGCAGGGTGAAAATGGGTGAGGGGGACAAGGAGATCTGAAATATTTAGAAATATTTAGAGGGAATATTGAAATATTGAAATGTTGGAAATGTTGGAATTTTGTTTAATTCCCTCCTTTTTTTGCTCATTCCCACTGCCCATCCCCGTGCCAGGGGCACTGAGGGGGTTCTCTGGGCACACCCTGGGGTGTCCCCCGGGCTCTGAGCGATGGGGGCTCAGCTCTCCCAGCTGTTCCGGGGCTATTCCTCACCCTGCAAAGGCTCTTTTGTCTCCTTCAAAGCTGTGACCTCATTTTACAGACAGAAAACAGAGAGGGAGAAAACCCCCTCAACCTGCCAGGGGAGGGTCAGGGACACAAATAACCCGGAGTGCCGAGCAGAAAATTGCCATGAAGGGATGGCCCTGTGATTACAGGAGGCCCCATTAGCTCTGGGTGTGTGTCCAGGGCTCCAAAAATCTCCTCTGAGGGAGAGCACGAGGTCAGGCTCCCAAAATTTACAGCCACGGGGCTCTGGACAGTGTGTGGCTCTCTGAGGACGTGTGGAGTTTGGGATGTTCGCTTTTTTCCCCATGGAAATGGGGCTCCTGGTAAAAGCAGGGATGGTTGGAGCTCAGTGTTGGGTGTTGGTGGCTCCTGCTGGGGTGAAATCTGTCTGAGCCCTGTGGGGCACAGTTTGGGGTCAGAGACACCTCTCATCCTTCCTAAAACTCCAAAATTTGTCCCTGCTCTGCTCCTGCTGGGATGAAATTTACCTGAGCTCCATGTGGGGTCAGGGACACCCCTCATCCCTTCTAAAATCCCACTATTTGTTCCTGCTGGGGTGAAATCTGTCTGAGCCCTGTGTGAGGTCAGGGACACCCTTCATCTTTCCTAAAACTCCCCAATTTGTTCCTGCACTGCTCCTGCTGGGATAAAATTTGTCTGAGCCCTGTGTGGGCACAGTTTGGGGTCAGGAACATCCCTTATCTCTCCTAAAACCCCACATTTTGTTCCTGCTCTGCTCCAGCTGCTCCAGGCTGGATTTGCAGCCCCGTGTCCAACCTTGGCCTTTGCTGTGGCCGCTGGTTTTTGCTCAGACACCAGAACTGTCCCTCCCACCCCAAAGCCAGTCCCTGTGGCTGTCAGATCCCAGAAAAAAAGCGAGGAATGATGAGGCAGAACTCCTGGGAGCCACAGAGGATCCAGAGCTGGCTCTCCCAGGGGTCAGATGTCCCTTCCTCATGCAGCATTTCTGCTCTGGCTGCAGACAGGAGTTTCACTTCCCATTTTCCCAGCCCCGTGAGCAGACTCAGCAGAGTCTTCTTCTTGCTGTGACTGGTGGGGGAAATGATTCTCTTTCACTCACCACTGCTGGGGGTTGAGAAGTTTTTATAACTCAGAAGGTTTTATAACTCAAAATTTTTGTGTGGCTGCATCCCAGTGCTGAGCTGGCTCCTGTGGGTGCCCCGAGTGCCACCAGCACCGCTTTGCTTTCCTCTTTCCCACTTCCACTCTGTTGGGGTAAGCACTCTGTGGTCCCTGTTCCTCTGAGAAATCTTTTTTCCCCAGAAAGATTTCAGCGATGTGAGTGCAGGAAATCCCTTGCGCTTGCTCGGGCAGGGCTGGTGCACAGGGAGGATTCACCCCTGTGCAGTTCAGGGAGCTGCAGTGGAAGGAAAAGCAGATTCCAGGGGTTCGTTCCCGGGATTTGGGTGAGTGTGGCTTGGCTTTGTAGGGTCGCTGAGCCCTGCACAGTCCTGCTGTTTGTGCTGCGGGTTTTGAGGGACTTTTTGAGGGTTTTTGTCCAGTCCCAGGGCTCTGGGGGCAGTGAGGGTGGGGGGTGACAGTGCTGGATTCCCTGCAGCAGTGGGGATTCCCTGCAGGAACGGTTTGTGCGCACTCCTACAAGCACAAACCTTCACCTCTGCCGAGGGCATATCCGTGAGTCCATCAGGGCCCAGCAAACTCAAATCCCCTCCCAGTGCCAAACTGGGATGTCCAGCCAGCCTTGCTGGAGCTGCAGGCTGCAGGGTCTGGGGGGGTCTGAGGCACCTGCTGGCCGGGCAGCCGTGGGGAGGCCGCTGCCCTTTTTAAGTGTCCGTCTCTTTCTCCTTGCCCCTCACTTCCCCGGGATTCCCTTTACAACCAGCCCATTGTGCTGCGGGCTCCAGCATCCAGCAGCTGGGTGGAGTGTTTCAGGCTCAAGTGTAATTTCAGTTGCCTTTAAAAGCTTTTCGGAGGGCTTTTTTTTTTTTTTTTTTTTTTTTTTTTTTTTTTTTTTTTTTTTTTTTTTTCCTGCTGAAGAGGACAGCAACTCCAACAAGGGATAATTTGATGGATTACTCTGCGGGGCTGGGGCGGGGGGGCTCTCCTTAATCCCCTTTGTGGGGCTGCTCGAGGAGACGCAGAGCAGAAGCCCCCCCAGCCCCGAGGCAGAGAAAAGGCAGCTCAGCAGGGTGGGTTTTACACTCTGACACATAAATACGGGCCCTGCTCATGTGGTGCTGGATATAATCTGTGCCCGTCCCCACGCCGAGGAGAAGGGGGCACCTGGAGGGGGCTTATTTATTTTTTTTTATTCCCCCTTTTCCAGTTCAATTTACATTTTGATTCTTTTGCTTTAAAAAAAAAAAAAAAAAAGTGGAGAAGAAAGGCCGGGGGAGAGGTTGATTTGGATCAAGTGCCAGGGGTGATGGGCACAGTCTTCAAACAGCAGAAAGGAGTGAAAAGCAGAAGCAGATCATCTCATTTCCCCTCCTGCTCCGGAACGGGGGGCTCCTCTCATGAATAAAAGCAAGAGCTTTGGGTCGTGCAGCAGCAAAACAAAGCTGTGGCTCTGCTGTGGAACCAGCCAAGCTTGTCTGGAGGTCTGGGGCTGCCTGCAGCAGGGCTGACTCCAGCCCAGGGGAGCGTGACCAGCAGGGCTGAGGCTCTCGGGGATGAAACACTGCTGCTTTTGGGGCTCTTTGGTTGTGTTGAGGAGTTTGGTCTCAGGTTTGGTTTGCTTTCCCTGAGAGTAAGGTGCTGGTTCTGGTGGTGGTTTGAGGGAGTATTTTTTGCCCTCTGAAGGCTTTGAGTCAGATGTGAGAATGAATTGGAGTCTTCAAGGTCTTGGTTTTCAGGCTTCTTGTGTTGTTTATTATTTCTTATCTTACAATTTTCTCTGTGCCTGGCTGAGATGTTCATCACTGCTCGGACACAGGATGACCCACCCCACAATGGGAGGTCGCTGCCTCTTATACAGATAATTATGTGTCTATTATTTACAATTTTGTGCCAATGCCCAGTGCCTGGACTAGAAGGGTCATCTCTACTCTGCCCCAATCCCCTCAAACCACCCCGTGCCCACATCACTGCAGGAAATGGAGCCAAGGGAGAAGGAGAAGAGCCCAGGGTTCCACCCTAAATCCTCCATCTCGTTCCCCCATTCTAAGAATCCCAAAACTACCAAATTTTCCCTGTGATTAACCACACCTCTGTCTGTCACACCTTTGTGACTTGTAATTCCTCTCTGTGCTGGAAGTTTTTCTCATGGACTGAAATCAAAGCCTGTGTCCTCCTGGGCTCTGTGCCAGGGTCTCAGACCCTCCTGCACAGAGCCCAGACCCTCTTTCTCAGGTCCCAGGCCTCTCTGCTGAGCTCTGTGACCTTCCAGGGCAACTAAAGAAATGCCCTGGACTCTGACAGTTTGGGAGGTTTTGCTTGATGATGTTTGGTGAGGAGATGCCAGCCCTGAGTGGAGAAAATGCTGCCAGACCCCTCTGTGCACCAGCACAAATCCCAGTGTGGCCCCTCCAGCCCAGGCTGGGGGTCCTCTGCACCTGAGCTCGGCTTTGCTGGGGCTTTTCACCCCATCCCACTGAGCTGAGCTCATCTTTGGGGTGCCCCTGGTGAGGTGAGGCTCATCCCACCTGCCCTGGGCCCTGCTGGCTGCAGGACTTGGAGCGCCCCCCATCTCCAGCTGCTGTGCCCAGCTCCTGGCCGTGCTCTCAGCATGGATGGCATGAGCAAAAAGGAGGGAATGAAGCAAAACTCTCTAAATATTTCCAACTGGGAGTTGCTCTGGGATCTCCTCGTCCTCCCCCACCCATTTTCACCCTGCCAGTCGCCCCTCTGGCCATGGCGGGGAGTTCAGGCCAACATTCCAAGGGAATTCCTGTCACCCTCTGCCAGGGGATGAAGCCCAGCCAAGAGCAGGGAGGTGCTGGCACTGCTGGGCTGGTGTGTGACCCTCAGAGTGTCACTGTGGCATCTGCTGGGTCAGGGACCCCTTGGTCACTCAGGCAGCTCCTGTTTGGAGCAGGAGGAGGAGGCCTGGCAGGAGCTGGCCACGCTCTGCTGGCACAAAGGCTCCAGGCAGGAGCAGCTCCTGTGCCAGAGGAGGGTGAGCTGTGGGACAGGAGCCCAGGGCTCTGTTCTGGGGGTGATGTTTGTGCTCCGGGGTGAGGATAAGCACCCCTGGGGTTGTTGGTGCAGCTCCTGGGAGGAGTGTGAGGTCTGAGGGTGAAGGGCAGGCAGGACTGGGGTTTATCCAGCTTGGCAAACGTTCCCTCTGGGCTGTCCAGTCCCAAATGGAGGAGCCCTGGGCCCTGTGTCTGTGCCAGGGATCCCTCCATGCCTCAGCAGCACAAAGGGCCTGGACAGCAGTGACAGAGCAGGACAGAGCCTCGAGCTGTGCCAAGGAAATATAGGTTGGATATTAGGAAAAAGTATAAAGTATTGGAATTTCTGCCCAGGGAGGGGGTGGAATCACCATCCCTGGGTGTGTTTAAACAAAGTCTGGATGTGGCACTTGGTGCCAGGGTTTAGTTGAGGTGTCAGGGCTAGGTTGTGCTCGATGACCTTGGAGGTCTCTTCCTGACACTGTTTTACACCACAACAACACAGACTCCGAGATTCAGAAGGCTGAAAATGACTCCTTTATTTTTGGGATGTGTCTCCTTTTTATACTATTTCACACAGACCAATTGGATTGGTGACACAAAGACAAAGCTCTTCACTCCCATTGGTCAGAGCAGAGGGACAGCAAGAAGTCCCTCCTAGGGAAAGGAATGAATAACAAAGTTACAGTTACAAAAGCATTTCCCCTGTTTACAGAAATTTTATTGGGAAAAGAATTTCAGAAAGCTAAAACATCTCAGGGCTACATCTTCCAACGTGGTGATTCTGTGATTTTAGCCCTGGGAGCAGCAGGATCCCCCTGTAGGTGCTGCAGTTCAGAGGTTCCAGCGGGGCAGGAGAGAACCAGCCCTGACAAATCCAAGGGTTTCCCCGTGTGGAATTCGGAGTTGTCACCGGGAACAGTGACCCCGGGTGCTCCTGCAGCGTCTCCCATTTCCCAGGGATCGATAGATCCTGCCTGCTGGACCTGCCCTGGGGGATGAGGGAGGAGATCCCAAACCCAGCGGCTCCTCCTTGTCCCCCTCGGGGACAATCTGGGGGGATTCCCAGCGCCTGCTGCTCCTTCCCTCGGAAGGGAGCCCCGGGGCTCAAAGGGAGCGCGGAGTTAATTCAGACGGCCCGAATAACTCCACCCTCCGTGAGCTCCCCGCGCTGTGAATGAGGACAGGGAGATTTGGGAGGGGAGGGAGGCCGGGGAGGGGGTCAGGAGAGGTCGGGTGAGTTTTCCATTCCATCCCAGGAGCCTGCCAGAGCTATTCTCCATGGTGCGTTTCCCATTCAGCGCCGCTGAATGGACACTGATAGCTGTGAAAGGCCCTGGCAGCTCCCCGAGCTCGCTCCCTCCCCTCCAGCTCCTCTCCCACCCTTTCTTCCAAAAGGGCTTCCAGGGAATTCATAAAGAGCCCCTTGGAGGGTTGGAAGCCTTTGGGTTCCCCGCTCTGGGTGCCAAAGCCGGGATGGGCAGGGAGGGTGAGGATCTGGATCCACTCTGGGTTGGAGCAGCTCCACCTGAGCCCAGGGATTCCCTTTCCTAAAGGAATAAGGTCAGAAATAATTAATAATGAAATAATCAAACGGTTTGGATTGGAAGGGATCTTACAAATCTCATTTTGTTCCACTCCCTTGCCACATGCAGGGTCACCCCAGGCTGCTCCAGCCTAGGCTTGGACACTTCCAGGGATGGGGCAGCCGCATTTTCTCCAGGAAACCCATTCCAGTGCCTCAGCACCCTCACCCTGAGTCAAACTCTGCTGTCTGATCCCTGCTGGTTGCTGAGCTGTGGAGGAGGTGCAAAACCACTACAAATTGAAGCCTAAAACAACATTTGATGGCTTTAAATACCATCTCTTTGTCCTTCTGCTCCAGCAGCAAAGATTGTGGAGTAGCAGGACTTGGATCCTTCCAGGAATAAATGAGTTTTTCTCTGCCATGTAAGTACCCCCACATTTTATTTTTAATATAACCAGCCCTCACTCTAAGCACTCCTGAGCTGTGATTTCCCTTAAAGACCCCATGTTGGGAAGATTTAGGAGATTAGGATGAGGAGAAGCTTCTCTGTGTGTGTCCATCAGTGCACATCCACCTTTTCCAGGTGTTTTTGGGGTTGGTTTTCCCTAAAAAACTTCCCTGGCTTCATCCTCTCCTGCTGCCTTTGTCCAGCAAGGTTCTGCTCCTGCCCTGGACCCGCCCTCCTACCTGTCTGCCAGGTGAGGCAGCCTCTGGGAGCTGATTTGCTGTTTTCTCTGCAGGGAAAGGGGAGGGGAAAGTTGCGTTTCCAAGCCTTTAAAAGCAAACCCGAAAGCCCAAAGTGGGTTTGGAGATGGGAAGGGAGGGAGGGAAAAGGAAGAGCAGCAGCTGATGTCCCGTGGCATGCCAGGGGACAGCTGTGGGAAAGCCCCACATGTGGCTCCCTCCTGCTCCCTGGGGCAGGAAACCACAAAAAAATCCCTTTTTGGGGACTGCTGTGTTGTCCTTGTCGAGGTGCTCCTTGAGGAGGAAAGGACAAACTCTGTTCCTGCTGTGGGAATTTGAGGAAACTGAGGCCAGAGGGGGAGAAGTGCCAGTGTCAGCTGGACCAGCTGGGGCTGGGAAAGTCAAAAATCCCTCTGGGATTTGGCTGTGAAAGCCAAAAATCCTCCAAACCCCCTCTGGGATCGGCAGGGTGCTGCCAGCTCCCCTGGCTGAGCTGGAACTGCTGCTGTTCCTCCGGCTGGGGATGGATTTTCCTGACTCCTTCCACACCAGAGGGGATAAATCCCCCTGGGAAAGATTGGATGAGGGGGCTGAGGAAAGGCTGTTTGATCTCGCTGCTGCCACTCAGGGCCAGCCTGTCACCTGCAGAGCTGCAGGGACATCCTGTTGGCTTTAAAAAGAAAATACCAACCCCACGTCCTCAATCTCTGCTGGAGCAGCAGCGGACCAGGGAGGGAGGGTGATAAATGTGAGTATCAGGGGATTTTTGGGGGGTAAAATTTAGGTGTGAGCCCAGAGCTGGGGTTTCCTCAGGGCAGCACCCAGCCAGGGGGTGCCAGCAGAGTTTGCCCAGCCCTCAGCGAGGGGCCCGGGCACAGGAGTGGCGTGGTGTCAATAACTCTGCTCTTATCAGCACAAAGGGAGGGCCCTGAAATCAAAGCTGTGCTGGGTTCCACCTCTGCTGCCCTGCAAACAGCACTGCAGCTGCCCCGGGCTGGGCTCTGCAGGGAGCACCTGCCAGGTGAGTCCTGGCTCCTCGAGCCTCCCAAACCTCCCTTTTCTCCCTGTTTTGGGTAGGCAGCTTTTTGTCCCCTCGTTGTTGAGGTTTTTGGTTTGTTTTTAAAACCCTTGCAGTCTGGAGGGTAGGGGTGGGTAAGGGCAGGGAAAGTTGGTCCCTGTGACCTGCTGAAACCTCCCAAATTGACCAAATATCCCTTTTTAGAAGGACAGGGAGAATTATCCCTTAATCCTCACAAATCAGCAGTCCAGGTGATTTTCCTGCTCTTTTCCCCCTTGTCTCTATTCTGTGGGAAAAGAAGAGAGTAATTGATGGGTATTGGGATAAAGTTTGGCTCAAGCAGGAACGTTCATGGTGTGCTGCAGTTTTATCTGCAGCTTTATTGCAGCTGAGACTCCTCATCTAGTTCATGATTATGGCTTCAGGGGTTTATTTTCTCCTTAGAGCCCTCTGAGGGTGTGGAGGGGGAGGAGAGGTCTGTTCTCACCTGCAGATGAGAAATCCAGCTCTGCCTCCAAGCTGGAACCCTCAGGCAGATGGACAGAGCCCTGCCACAGGGGAAAAACAATCTTTAATCAGAGTGAGGCATCTTTAGCTTGATGTTTGGGGCTTATTTTGGGATAACTCCCCCTCTGAGCTCCCCAGACACCCAGCAGACACTGGACATCACATCCCCCTTTGGGCTCTAACTGAGCCAGCTCGATTTTCCCTTTGTGACTCTGGGAGCAGCAGCCGTGCTGCTGGATTTGTGCTGCTGGAGCTGAAATTCCTCCTCCGGGGGCTGGGATGCAGCTGCAGGGCTGACACATCCTGTGTGTGTAACCCACATCTGAGCAAGGTGGGCGCTGCTCCCGGCGCTCGGGGGATGCTCGGCCGGGCCGGGGCCATCCAGGCTCCCTTTGAAGCCTCCGCTGGTGATTAAAGCGGAGTCGTTGCTGTTCCCCCTCTGCTGTTTGACCTTGGGCGAGGCGTTTAAACCTTGGCGGTTGTTGGAAGGAGGATCTTCCGTAGCGGCCGAGGGGAGGCGAAGGGTCCCCAAAAGGGAAATAATCGGGGTTTTTATTGAGCGGCAGCGGCACGGCAGTTTGGCACCTCCTGAGCTCAGCAGTGATATTTCCCCGCAGCAACAGGCAGGGAGAGATGGCTGAGCCTCGTCCCTGCCCTGCCAGCCTCCCCGGGGGAGGTTATCAGCCGATGGTGACACGGGGAGAGAGAGAAAAGTGACAAAAGTCTCCTGTCTGTACCTGCCTGCACACACCTGTGCAGCCATGGAGGGCTCGGGGAGCGCTGATTTCACCCCCCCGAGGTGCTCTTGGCAAATTCTGCCGGGGACCTTGGAGGTTTTGGGGACTGAGAGGCGTCTGCTCCCTCCCGGGCTGGCTGCTCACCCCTGTCCCCATCCCGCGGCCTCTCCCCGGCGGAGAAACTGCGGAGAAGGAGCAGTTACAGGGCAAATAAATGACTCAGTCTAATGAGTAAGGTAATTGCCATTCGCTGTTAGATGAGGCTAAAGTGGGTCAGGTTTGTTTGTGAAACTCCGCGGAGGCACCATCTGCTCTCTGTGCCCCGGCCCGGCGCTGGGGATGGGATCTGGGGGGGATTGGTTCCCCAGGAGCCCGAGGAACAGCACGGGGGTGTCCTGGGCTGGAGATGGCCCCGTGTGCCTGCGGGCGCTGCCCTGATCCATGGAGGGGGCTCTGAGGTGACTTCCCTGTGAGAGGAGAGCCCAAGTCCTTTGTCCCTCTGCCACCTGGAAGGGGTAGACAGGATGGAGATGTCCCCAGTCCTCGAGGGCAGGATTGGCTTTTCCCAAACCCTGTCTCACCTGTCACAAACCTGGCAGGGATGGGGTGTGGGCTCAGTATTTTCTGAGCCTGAGAACTGCTGAACTCTTTCTGAAAGAAACTTTTCGACAGTTTTTCTTTTTTTTTTTTTTTTCAAAACAACCTTGTGTAAACGATATTCTTTCCTTATAACAACAGCTGTTGTTTGCTACTTTCGTTACTTTGTTACAATGAGAGAAGCGTTAGTTTTATAGACCAATAACGTGCCTTTTAGAGCAGCACGTTATAAAAAAGCTGAATGAATTGCAAATAAAACCTTCTGATTTCTGCCTCCTGGCAGGGGTCAGGCATCTTTATTTCATGTCCTATTATGACAGAATGGAGTGCAGGGGGAAATGGGCCACTGAGTAACTGAACCAATATGATCCCAACAGAAGCTGTTTATTGTTCACATTCCATGGCAGATATAGATTCTATAGGTCTGCTGTCCACCTGGGGCATCTCTGGGTTGGCCGAGCTGCTTCTCCCTGAGGCAGGCACATCCTTCAGGACATCCAGCTGCTCAATGTCCATCCTCACCTTGTGCTTCCCCTGTCCAGGGTTTGCATTTTTTGCAGAACGTTTCTCAGGCTCTTTTCTTATTTTCAGTCTTGTTTTTCTCAGTAACCTTGATGAATTCTTGAAAACTCTAACAACAAAACTGCAGGTGGTTTCATAATATTACTCACCACCAGTTTGGCTTATGCCGAAATGGCCTATTATAGATAAATTGCTACAATGGAGCTTTCCTCCTTCCACCTGTCCCAGCCTGTCAGATGGGGACTGTCCCTTTCAGCAGTGACACATCCATGTTTTACCCCTTCTCTCCCCACAGACCACAGCCTGTGAGCAGCAGGGGCAGCCTGCAGTGAGATCCCTGCCTCAACCTGGCAAGAAGAAGAGGAAGAGGAAAAGACGGTTCCTTCACCGTTGATAAAATGGGAAGCAGCATCTCCGCAGCAACCCGGGAAGGGAAACTCCTCTCCTTGCCCCAGGGGGGACACCCCTGGCAGTTCTGCAGCTGGCAGGACACAGCCCTGTGCCACTGAGGGCTCAGGGCAGCACGGCTGGGGCAGGGTTGGGGACAGCATGTCCTTCCAGAGCCGCCGGAGCCAGCTGCTGCTGGTCAACTCGCTGACCTTCGGGCTGGAGGTGTGCCTGGCCGCCGGCATCACCTACGTGCCGCCGCTGCTGCTGGAGGTGGGCGTGGAGGAGAAGTTCATGACCATGGTCTTGGGTAGGCACGGCTTTTGTCACCTCGTGGTGGAGGCTTTTTGGGTTGTTTTTAAACTTTGTGTTCTGGAGGATAGGGGTGGGTAAGGGCAGGGAGAGTTGATGCCTGTGACCTCCTGAAACCTCCCAAATTGACAGAACATCCCTTTTTCAAAGGGCAGGGGGAGTTGGTCCCTGTGACCTGCTGAAACATCCCAAATTCACCAAACATCCCTTTCTAGAAGGGCAGGGAGAGTTGGTCCTTCCAGGGGCTGTGACCTGTTGAAAGCATCTCAAATTGAGAAAATATCCCTTTCTAGAAGGGCAGGATGAGTTGATGCCTGTGACCAACTGAAACCTCCCAAACTGAAAAAATATCCCTTTTTAGAAGGGGAGGGACAGTTACCTCTGAAGAGGCTGTGACCTGCTGAAACCTCCCAAATTGATGAAATATCCCTTTTTCGAAGGGCAGGATGAGTTGATGCCTGTGACCCACTGAAACCTCCCAAACTGAAAAAATATCCCTTTTTCGAAGGACAGGGAGAGTTATCCCTGCAGGGGTGTGACACACTGAACTTCCCAAACTGATGAAATATCCCTCTCTAGAAGGGCAGGGAGAGTTGGTCCTTCCAGGGACTGTGACCCACTGAAACTTCCCAAATTCACCAAACATCCCTTTCTAGAGCACGCACAGACCCTTTAACACTCCCTGTCTCTTCCCCAGGGATAGGCCCCGTCCTCGGGCTGGTTTTCGTGCCCCTCATCGGCTCAGCCAGCGACCACTGGCGCAGCAGCTACGGCCGGAGGAGACCTTTCATCTGGCTGCTGTGCCTGGGTGTGCTGCTGAGCCTGTTTGTCATCCCCCACGCCGGCAGCCTGGCCGGCCTCTGCTCCCCGGACCCTCGGCTCCTGGAGATCGCCTTCCTCATCCTGGGCATCGGGCTGCTGGATTTCTGTGGCCAGGTGTGTAGGGGCATCCATGGACAGCAGGGAGAGGGAACTCTGCTGACCTGAGATATTCTAGAACACATGGGTTTATTGCAAGGGTTGTGGGTAAAAGAGCTTTGCCTCCAGTCACCAGCCTGGGCTGAAGGGAAGCCCCAAAGAGAGAGGGGGAGAGAGAGAGTATGAGGTAAGGGAGATGGCAGGGATAAAGGAGGTAAGAGAGCTGGGGCAGGTAAGAGGGCAGGGGTCAGAGCGGTAAGAGAGAGAGTGAGGACCTTGTTATAATACATTCTATCTCCTTTTGTGTTGAATATTCTGATTTACAGTGACCAACCAGCACGAGATACAAAACCTACACAGTTTCCATGCAGCCCATGAGAACTGCTATAGCACCATATCATCCTATATTCTAAACTCTAAAGGCTACTTTCTTATCTACCTTTTCCTTGATACCTTGCAGGGTGGAGAGGGGCTGCATTCTTGAGTCCCTCAACCCATCTCCAGCTCATCACCATCTTCCTGCCTGCCATGATCACATCTCAAAGCTCAGCCTTCATTTCTATTTCACTCACAGGTTTTCCATCTTTAGTATTTCTTGCCAGGCAACCATATTTGTAAGCCTTTCCTGTCTCATCTCTCCCAACAAGGTGTGCTTCACCCCTCTGGAGGCCCTGCTCTCCGACCTCTTCCAGGAGCCTGACAGCTGCCGCCAGGCCTTTTCTGTCTACGCCTTCATGATCAGCCTGGGGGGCTGCATCGGGTACCTGCTGCCAGCCATCGACTGGGCCTTCCTGGAGCCTTACCTGGGTGGGCAGGAGAGCTGCCTCTTCACCCTGCTGGCCCTCATCTTTCTCGGCTGTGTGCTGGCCACGCTCTTCGTGACGGAGGAGGCCGCTCAGGGGGACATCCTCGAGGGGACAGCACTCAAGGACGTGTCCCCAAAGCTGTCGCTGTGCTGCTGCTGGCAGGTGACGTGGTGTGCCCTGCAGGGCAGGCGGGTGCTGCAGGCTGCCCGGAGCCTGCTGGCGCTGCTGCCACGGCTGCACGGGCTCTGCTGCCGCGTGCCCAGGGTCATCCGCCGCCTCTTCGTGGCCGAGCTCTGCAGCTGGATGGCCCTGATGACCTTCATGCTGTTCTACACGGATTTTGTCGGGGAAGGGCTGTACCAGGGCGTGCCCAGGGCCAAGCCGGGCACCGAGGCCAGGCGCCGCTACGACGAAGGTGAGGAGTGAGCCGGGTGTTCCCCGGGGTGGAAACCTTGATTGGGAGATCGGGGTGGGCTCAGCTCTGTTGGTAATGCAACAAAAAACCAGCCACAGGTGATACAGTTTAACTCGTCGCCAGAGTGTTATGGGCTGCTGTGTTGTCCTTGTCGAGGTGCTCCTTGGGGAGGAAAAGACAAACTCTGTTCCTGCTGTGTGATTTTGAGGAAACTGAGGCCAGAGGGGGAGAAGTGCCAGTGTCAGCTGGACCAGCTGGGGCTGGGAAAGTCAAAAATCCCTCTGGGATTTGGCTGTGAAAGCCAAAAATCCTCCAAACCCCCTCTGGGATGGGCAGGGTGCTGCCAGCTCCCCTGGCTGAGCTGGAACTGCTGCTGTTCCTCCGGCTGGGGATGGATTTTCCTGACTCCTTCCAGGCCAGAGCCAACCAGTCCAGGGGATAAATCCCCCTGGGAAAGATTGGATTAGGAGTCTCTGAGGGTGTCTTGCACTTCTTAGAATGGCTGAAAATAATTTTGCCAGATGGCTCTTCAGGTGTGTTTCATAAAGCAAAAGGTTTAATAAAAACAAAATAACAAACAGTACAGAAACAAAAGAAAAAGCTGAGCTCAGGTGTCAGAGAAGCCCTTCATACCTTGCTAAAACACCCCAAAAAGCACAGAGTTCCTTTGTGCACCTTTATAAATAATAACTCAGGAGGGACAGCTCGGCTTGTTGCTAATAGAAGCAGGTACAGATGTTGAGGGACGTTTCTAAAGCCCAACCAGTGCCCCTGTGCTGGCACTGCACTAACCACAGCCAGAGCATCCCAGAAGATTCTGGTCCATTTTCTTTTCAAGCTCAAAGGTAAACTGAAACTCCTTATTTTCCTTATATAAAAACACCTGCTGAGGTGTGGGAGTGCATTACTACACACAGCAAACTGGGTTTGCTGAGGACAGCTCAGGAAAGAGCTTTTTGTTCCCGTGGCACCAGGTTGGGAAACACCTCGTGGCTGTTCCCAGCACAGCCCTGGCAGGGCAGCCCTGGCCTGGGGCCGGGCGGGTGAGTGGCAGAATGTTCTGGAAGCTGCACAGGGAGCACCATGGAGCTGGCTGTGTCTGCAGGGAGCTCCTGGCACTGCTCTCCCCTCCTTTTCCAGCCAGGGGTGAGGGTGCTTGTCACTGGATGGACACAATAAACCACAACTCACCTGTCAAGTTGAGAAGTGAGAAAAGAGAGAAAGAAGTTGATTTGGGTTTAGGGTTTAAATAGGGTTTGCACTTTGACCAGCGATTGTGGAACGGGGTTAACACTTTTCTGACCCCACTGGTCAAAACAGAAGTCCATCAATTTGTCTTTCCCCCTGGAAAGGAATGTATTGTTAACAAAACATCTTACAATTCCTGAGAAATTGCAGTACAGAAATGTAAACTATCAGAAGGCTGGAAAAACAGGGCTGAGGGTGCTCCCCATTCTTGGGGAGCAGGGTGTGGAGCAGGGAGCATCATCCAGTGTCACGACAGGACACACAATAAAGATGTTTGACTCCAGTCAGGAGGCAGTAGGTTTATTTACAATTCATTCAGCCCTTAAAAAAAAAAATGTATAAAAACTGTTATTCTGCAGAGAGAGTTGTGTATAGAGCTCATAGGAGAAACTGTGCTACTCTGTTGTGATGGGACATGAAATAAAGATGTTCTACTCCAGTCAGGAGGCAGTAGAAATCAGAAGGTTTATTTACAGTTCATTCAGCCCTTTTATAACATGCAGCACTAAAAAGGCACGTTATTGGCCCATAGGACTGACACCTCTCCCATTGGCTGAGTAACAGAAACAGCAAACAACACCTGTTGTTATGGGAAAGGAATATTGTTTCCACAAGGTTGTTTTGGGGAAAAACTGCTGAAAAGTTTCCCTTGGGAAGAGCTCAGCAATTCTCAGGCTCAGAAAATACCAAGCCCACAGTCCAGGCTGTGCTCCCAAGCACCGAGGTGGGATTTGATGCTTCTTCCCTCCGCTCTGCTGGGAGATTCCCACCTCCCAGCCGGTTCTGGGAGCTCTCCAGCAACTTTCCCAGCTCTCAGCCCCTTCTCTCAGCCCCTTTTTTCCTCCATTAAATCAATTCACTGAACACGCTGACCAAGTGTTGCAGCCTTATTCAGAAGATAGTAGGAAAAATGTTCATGTTCTTTGGGCACAAGAATATATGGATTTATGTTCTGGTTTTCAGGAACCACTAACACAGTGCTTTAGTGCTGCTCCCAAGCCTGTAGCTGCCACATCCCCACCCCGGGCCGCTGCTCCAGCAGCCCTTCACCTGCCCACAGGTGTTACCTGCTGTCCCATTTTGGCCGCTGCCTTGTGCCAGAGCCTTGCCTAACCTCTTTTCCCCTCTCCCTAATCCAAATCTTTTATTCCGGAGGCACCTTCCTGGCCCTCCTCCCGCAGTTTTCCACTCGGAGGGCCCTGCAGCACACTGCCCCTTTGTGCTGAGTGTCTGTTTAACTTCGAGGCGGCTTAATTATTATTTAACACTTGCACAGTTTAGCTGCGGGCGGGTCAGCCCTGCATTGTGCTGCCCGTCATAGAAACACGAGTCGAGTAATGATCTCCCCCCACTCCAAAGAGTTAATGGCTTTAATTCCCTGAAACCCGAGAGATCTTTGCGAAAGGGTAAGGTCCGGATCGCTGCCGGATACGGCAGTTTAGGGCATGTTCTGTACTTTACCTTGGCTCCGGTACAATCCCTCCTCGCCTTTGTTCCGCTGCTGCCTTTGGCATCAGATAACGGACGGATCCTGGTTCAGGTGCAGGTGACAGGACCCGGGGCAAGAGCAGGAGGAAGAAAGGGGCAAACAGTGATTCCAAAGACACGGATGGCATTTTGGGATCCGGTTGGACCGGGGTGCCCACGGGGGAGGGAGGGAGGGAGCTGGGGGTGGTGTAGGAGCAGGGCACCAGGTGTGTAGGAACATTCGTGGACGGCAGGGAGAGGAAACTCTGCAGATCTGAGATATTCTAGACACACGTGGGTTTACTGCAGGGTCGTGGGTAAAAAGGGCTTTGCCTTCAGCCACAGCCTGGGCTGGAGGGAACCCCGAAGAGAGAGGGGGAGAGAGAGGGTATGAGGTAAGGGAGGTAAAAAAGCTATGAGGGGTAAGAGCAAGAGAGGTAAGAGAGAGAGCTAAACGAGAGAGAAAACCTTATTACAATCCATTCTATCTCCTTTTGTGTTGAATATTTTAATTTACAGTGACCAACCGGTGCAAAATACAAAACTTACAAACTTTGCAAACAGCCTATGAGAACTACTATATTACTATATCATCTTATATTCTAAACCCTAAAAACTACTTTTCTTATCTACCTTTTCCCTGATGCCTTGGCGGGGTGGAGAGGGGCTGCATTCTTGGGTCTTTTTGGTTTTTGTCCTTCAACCCATCTCCAGCTCATCACCATCTTCCTGCCTGCCATGATCACATCTCAAAGCTGCCCTTCATTTCTATTTCACTCACAGGTTTTACATCTCCAGTATTTCTTACCAGACAATCATATCCATAAGCCCTTCCTGTCCCATCTTTCCCAACAGGGCGGCTGCTGCAATCCCGGGGTTTGTTGGGTGATGCTGCTCTGCCTCCTGAGCCAGCCTGGGCTGGCTGTGCCCAAATCTCTGTGTGGGAGTTTGGGGCTGGAGCGGAGGGAAGGAGGGTTTGGAGTTTGGGACTGACAGAAATAAAGGGATGTTTTTGGGGTTAGGGACTGAAGAAGAAGGAAGGATGTTTTGGGACTGATGGAGTGGAAAGAACGTTTTGGGGTTTGGGACCAAGGGAGAGATATTTTTGGGGTTAGGGACTCACAGAGAGGAAAGTGTATTTAGGGATTTGAGACCAAGAGAAAGATGTTTTTGGGGTTAGAGACCAAGGGAAGGATGCTTTTGGAGTTCGGAACTGGCAGAGAGGGAAGGTCATTTTGGAATTTGGGGCTGACAGGGAAGGATATTTTTTGAGTTAGAGACTGACAGAAAGGAAGGGATGTTTTTTGAGTTAGGGACTGAAGGAGAGGGAAGGATGTGTTTTGGAGTTTGGCACTGATGGAGAGGAAAGGATGTTTTGGAGTTTGGGACCGAGAAGGATGTTTTTGGGGTTAGGGACCAAGGGAAGGATGTTTTTGGGGTTAGGGACTGACAGAGAGGAAAGGATATTTTGGGATTTGGGACCAAGGGAAGGATGTTTTTGGGGTTAGGGACCAAGGGAGGGATGTTTGGCTGTGTGAATCCAGGGCAGTGTCCATCACCCCTCTCCTCCCACAGGTGTCCGCATGGGCAGCTTGGGCCTCTTCCTGCAGTGCATCACCTCCATCTTCTTCTCGACAATCATGGACAGGCTGGTGAAGCACTTTGGGACGAGGGCAGTGTACCTGGCCAGCGTGGTGTTCTTCCCCGGGGCGGCCCTGGTCATGTGCCTGTCCCACAGTGTCACTGTGGTCACCATCTCCGCTGCCCTGACTGGATTCACCTTCTCTGCCCTCCAGATCCTGCCCTACACGCTGGCATCCCTCTACCACCACGACAAACAGGTGGGGATCTGCTCCAGGGGCAGCCTGGCCCTGCATAGTTTAAATTTTTTCCAGTATTTTAGGGAAACTGGTCTGGTTTAAGTTATCCTGGTGTGAATTCTGCGGCTCTGCCAGCCTGAGGTGCTGCAAAACTCGAGGATTTTCAGCCCTCACAGGTCCTGCTTTCCAGTTTTCATCCACAGCACTGTGATTAGTGAAATGAAAACTCTCCCCATTCCCTCAGCTCTGAGGAAAAGAAACCTTGTGGAACTCGTGACAGCAGCACAAAGGCTCCTAACCCTGTCCCACAGATGTTATCCTCGTGCAGAAGTCCTAGAGCTGCACGCTGGATTAATGGGAGTCTCTCTTGTGCTGCAAATGCAGAATTAATTTGTGGTTTGGGAGCAGCTCTTTCATCCCAAGGGCAGTGGTTGGCTGTGCCATGCAAGAAGCAGGAGTTGTTACCACAGGCACCCAGATGTTCCCATTGAACAAACCCATCCCAATTGGCACCAAGAATCCTGTCAGGATCTGGGGAGGGGTGAGGGAATGTTCAGCTTGGCAGGAGCTGCAGCTTGGCTGGGATCTCCCATGGATGTTTTATCAATGGAATAAACCCCAAACTGCACAGGCTGGGAAGGGGAAGGCCACATTCCCAAGGCTTTGCCAAAAAAAAGGTTGGGAATGCAGTGAGGGAGGGCTCTGGGCTCTCCTGCCCGTGGTGTTAACAACTGCTCTGTGGGAATACTCCAGAGACCTCACAGCTCGAGCAGAGTGAGGCAGAAAAGGGGGAGATGGAAAGGATCCCTCTGCCCCCTTTTCCTGGCTGGAGCGAGGAGGATCTGGGCAGGCAGATGAAGCAGCTTGGTTGAGGTTTTGTTGCAGAGCTGAGAAAAGAGCCCTGCCCTGAGTTCCCAGGACTCTTTTCAGTGTCCCAGCTGGTGGCACTTTGAAGCATCCCAGATGAGCAGTGGCTGCTCATCCCGGGCTCTGGGCTCACAAACCCCAGACGTTCCTGTTTGCACTGCCCTGGTTGTCTGATATCCCACAGCAGACCCCAGCTCTGCCCTGCCCCAGCTGATTTCGGGATGGGCTCAGCTCAGGTTCCTTTGGCACCCACTGAGGAGGTGACAAAAGCATGAAATGTCCCCGGGGTGGCTTTGGGCTGTTGAGCACAGCCCGGCCCGGCTTGGCTGGGCTCCCCCGGTGAGTCAGGGCTGCTCTGGATCCCAGCCTGGCTCCCAGGGCCCATCTCACGTGGGCCAGGCTGGGGCTGGCACTCCCCTGAACACACACAAAGCTCTGCTTTTGCTCTCCTGCACAAAAACAAGGCCCCCCTCGGAGTCCCAGCTCCCTCCTCACTCCCCTCCCTCCCGCAGGTGTTTCTGCACAAATATAAGAGGAAAGAGGAGGAAGACGCCGCTCTGCTGGACAAGAAACCAGCCTTCTCCAAGGGGCTGCTCTCCAGCCAGAAACTGCCTTACCAGAATGGCCACGCTGGGACCCTCTTCTCCTCCTCCTCCTCCTCATCCTCACCCTCCTCGTCCTCCCCTGGGGCCGTGTCCAGCTCTGCTCTCTGTGTCAGCTCCTCCTGCGACGTCTCGCTGCGGATCGTGGTGGGCGAGGCGGAGCTGGGCAGCCCCGGCCGGGGGATCTGCCTGGATTTGGCCATCCTGGACAGCGCCTTCCTCCTCTCTCAGGTCGTGCCCTCGCTCTTCATGGGCTCCATCGTGCAGTTCACCCAGTCTGTCACCGCCTACATGGTGTCGGCCGCCGCCTTGGGTCTGGTCGCCATCTACTTTGCCACCAAAGTCGTCTTTGACAGGGGGGACATGGCCAAGTGCTCCGTGTGAGCCCAGGGCAGCAGGGCCAGCTCTGTGTGTGTGTCCACAGGGTCACTTTGGTGTGGTACGGCTGTCCCCGAGCTGTTGTTGTCACCCCCCGCTCAGGGGTGGCTCTGGGGCTGGGGGCAGCAGGGGTTTATCTCAGGTGTAAATAAGAGGCTTTGGGGTGTTGTCCTCGGGGCCACAAAGTGCTTTCCAAAGGTGCCTCCAGCAGAGGGGAGCAGCACCAAGGGGTTCTGCAGGGGGGAGAGGGGGATTGGGGTTCCCCTCTGAGATAACGGGTCGTGCTCCTGAGCAGCAGCAGCAGCACAGGGAGGGGATCAATCACTGGGTCTCCTCTCCTCCACCTCCAGCTGTGCCCTCTCCCCCTGCTCTGTGGAGTTTTACCCAAATTCTTGAGCAACACTTCAGCAAAGGGGACATTGGGAGGAGATTTCACAGCGAGGTTTGGCTGTGGGGCCGAGGGGGTGCCCGAGGTCTGCACCCACATTTCTGCCCTCCTGCCCTTCCACACCCTGACCCAAAATCATCCAGGAGAAAAGTTACTGTGCCTTGTTTTGGGAAGAAAAACAAAACAAAACAAAAACCAAAACAAAAAAAAAAAAAAAAAAAAAAAAAAAAAAAAACCAAAAAAACAAGGAACATCCCATTAGGACCAGTTCCAAAAGGTGACTTAACCTTTGCCTGTGTACTGGCTTGCATCAGATAGAGAGAACTTCTGAGCTTTTATTTATTTTATTTTTTAAATGATTGTTTTTACCTTTCTTCTCACAGTTCCCAGTCACTCTGGCCTCTCACTCTTCACCTCAGTGCCTGGGCCTGCATTTGCTCTCTCCCCTCATGGATCCAGGCTGAGGTGCCTCTTCCACTCATGGCCCCTAAAAGATGCTGCCACACACGAGGGAAATCTGTTCCCAGGTTTTTCCAGCCCTGTGGCAGCGCAGCAGAGCAGGGAGAGCTCTCCTGGAAGGCCTGGGGGAGCTGCTGAGGGGTTAAACTCAGTCCGGGAGCTGGTCGCTGCCTGTGGCTGTTTGGGCTTTCTTAAAATATATTTTATTTCCAGTCAGGAGTCCATATCCTCACTGAGGCAGAGCAAACCCCTGTCAAAGTGAGGCAAAGCCCCTCCTGCTGCCCAAACCCTGCAGGGATGTCCAGGCTGCTCTGGCCCCCAGCTCTGGGTCACTCAGCAGAGTCACTGAGTCCCCTCCCTCTCCCATCCCCTGTCCCCAGCTGGGACAAATCTGCTGCTGGCAGATTCCTGAGCTCCAAGAACTCCCCACACAGCGAGGAGGAGCTGGCCTGAGTCAGGAACGATCCAAAGTGAGCGGAGGAAAGGCTGGATTGGTGCTGTGAGCACAAAAACTCCACAAAAAACTCGACTCTGCCCGGGCTAAACGAGCTGTTTGTGACTAATTTTTTATTTTGTGGAGGTGTGTGGGCAGCCAGAGGCGCTGCTGAGGTTGGGCTGGAGGGTGAAATGTTGCTATTTCGGCCGAGTTTTGTCAGCCTGTTCCTTGGCAGGGAGGCCAGGGTGACTCCCCTGCTGTCTGAGCCGGGCCCTCAAAGCTTTGGAATGGTCCCTTTCCCGTCAGGGGTCACTGTTTTTGTTTGAGTTCTTCTCAAATTATAGGGCTGCCAGCCTCCCTTTCCCACAGCAAGGGCTGTGCTGACACACAGCTGCCTTGGGGACGGATTTGGCAGTGCCTTAAACCACTTCCAGAAACACTTTTGGGGTCTGGACTTCTCACCCCACTGCAGGCTGCAGCAATGGAGGATTGGAGACAAAATCCTATTTTGCCAGAGGTGGGCTGTCCTTGAATTAATTCTCCCCTCACACAAGGCTGAAAACCCCTTTATTTTTGATATTTCTTATGTAAATGTGAGGAAGTTTACCCTGCACAGATGCTTTTTGATGATTTAAGTGCCTCAAGTGCTTCCACACTGAGTTTCAGGTGAAGGGGGTGAGTGGGAAAGGCCTTAAATTCTTCATTTCAACCCTCCCAGCTGATAAAGGGTCAGAGGGACACACAGCTGGTCCTATAACAGGAGATCAGGGCGAGGGAGCAGGAGGATGAGGAAATCTTCACAGAATTGGCTTTTTTTGGCTTTTTCTAACAAAATTTCTGCATCAGGACCACATGTAGGACCAGCACTGGATGTTCTAGTCCCGGTAACAGCATCCCTGACCTGCTGTTACTGATATTCCCTGTGTGAGCACAGGATTTCTCCAGGATTTGCTCCCGTGTGGCCACAGGTTTGGGTACAAGCTCCTCAGGGTTGGAGAGCAGGAGCTTTTCTCCTCCAGGTATGAGGTGAATCCCTTCCTCATAGGTGGATCCTGCCTCACCTTTCCTTCGTCGAGTTGGGAGCGTGGAGTTGTGTGAATTCCCTGCTGTGGATTCCCGAGGAGAGGGAAGGATTTGGGGGGATGGATGGATGGATGCTGGTTTTCCTTTCTGAGGTCACATCCTGCCCGCGAGGCGTTCGGTTTTAATTTATTTCGGTAGAGAGAATATTTTGTATACGGCGCGAGAGGAAGGCTTTTATTATAAAAATTTTTATGGAAAAAAAAAAGAGATGGAGGGGGAAATAAAAGGTGTGGAAAAAAGGGAGAAATGCCTGAGCTGGCCGCGGGGGGGCGCCACCGCTGCGCGGGGCGGGCGATGGGCGTGGCCATGAAGCGATGGGCGTGGCCATAAAGCGATGGGCGTGGCCATGAAGCGATGGGCGTGGCCATGGTATTAGTGATGTGATGGGGCGCGGCCAATTATTAGGAGGAGGTGGTTTGGGGGCGTGGACAAAGAATGACGGACGTGGCGGGGTGTGGCCAAGGAACGGGGGTGGGGTCGAGAGCGTGGGCGTGGTCGAGGGGCGTGGCCTCGATGCCACTTTTGGGATGGGAGCACAGGCGGACGCAAGGCCAGGGGGCGGGGTCAATTACCGCGCGGGGCGGGGTGAGATCGGGAGGCGGGGCTTTAAATGGGGATTAGCCCGGGGGCGGGGATTGGGGCGTGGCCAGGGACAAAGGGGCGGGATGAGGGCGGGGACACGGGGAAAGGGCGCACTGGGCGTGGCCAGGAGCGCTCCGGGCGCCCGCGCTGTCCCCGGGGCAAGGGACGGGCTCTTCCCCGCGGCCCCGGAGCCGCACAGCCGCTCCTTTTTCCCCAAACAAAGCTCCGATCCCGCTCGCCCCACCGCGGGCGGCTCAAACCCCGAGCGGGACCCGCTCCCGGCTCTTCTCCCCAGGAATTTTGTGTCCATCAAAGCCCTCCGTGACTGAACCACGGCAGCCGGGAGCACCTGAGGATTCCGAGGAGCTGAGACCTTCCCAGCCTCTCCAAGGCCATAAATGAGTATTATTAATTATTATCACACTTATCTGATGCCCGTTATCAGCACAAATGTTCAGCTCTGCGGGGCTGTGACACGGGGTCAGTGACACGCAGTGACACAGCAGCACTCGGGAACAGCCCCGGCTCGCCCTTCTTGTGCACCTTCAGTGCTGGCATTTCCTTTTTTTTTTTTTCATTTTGCTTTGTTTTTTATTAAATTGAAGCCTTTCCCTGGCCCAAAATTTCCCTTTTCTCCTGGAACAGAGGAACTCGGTGTGGCTCAGCCCAAAGCCACCCTCAGGGACCCCAAAGGCACGACAAGGACAGACCTCACTCCTTGTCCCATCAGCAGCACCTGAGCGCTGTGGCCCTGCCCAACCCCCCCCACACACACACCTGGATCCACCTGGATTCAAAGCCCTCACACATTTGGATTCAAAATCTCCTGCACGTCTGGGTCCACACGGATTCAAAAGATCCCGCACAGCTGGATCCACTTGGATTCATAACCCCTGCACACCTGGATTCAAAAGCTCCCGCACATCTGGATCCACACGGATTCAAAATCTCCTGCACATCTGGATCCACCTGGATTCAAAAAGCTCCCACACATCTGGATCCACCCAGGCTCAAAACCTCCCACACACCTGGATTCAAAACACATCTGGATCCACCTGGGTCAAACCCCCCGCATTTCTGGATCCACCTGGATCCAAACTCTCTCTCACACCTGGATCCACCCGGATTCCAGCGGCCGCCGCCGCGACCGGCGGGGCCTCGCCTCCTTTTCCCGCGAGCCCGGGGGGCCCGGGAGCGCTTCCAGAGTAAACGAGCGGCCGGAGGAAGCGGCGGCGGGATCTCCTCCGGGAGCCGCTCCAGGGCCCGGCCCGGGACAGCCCGGTGCCCCTCCCGGCCCGGCGCTCCCGTGCCAATGGGATCGGCGCGCTCGGCCGAGCCCTCGGCGGGGCGGGGCGGGCCGGGACCGCCCCCGGCGGAGCCGCGGGACCCGCGGGCGGCGGAGCGGGGTAAGGGGCGCGGGGGGCGCGGGGGCCCCGCCGGCAGCGCTCCCCGGGCTCACGGGGCGGCGGGAGGGCGGTTCTGGAGGGCGGCACCGGGCTGGGTGTGCTGGGTGAGCCCCGCTGGCCTCGGGGGCTGCCCCGGAGCCGGAGCCGGAGCCTCGCTCGTCCTTGAGCATCGCTTTGCCCCGGGGGATCGGCCCCGGCACCGGCCGGGACCGTGGGGTTTGTCCCCAGAGGCTCGGCGAGCCCCGGCTGTGCCCGGACACCGAGCGCTCCCGCCGTGCCGGGGTTACAGGTGTGTTCGCTCTGCCCGGGCACGGGAGGGGAGCCGTGACCCTCGGCGCCGTTCCCAGCCCCCGCTGCTCGCCGCCTGACCTTGGGCCGGTCCCGCTCTCCATGTGCCCGGCCTGCACATGTGCTGCTCCCCGCAGCGCCCAGCGCTCCCGGGGCTTGGCACAGCTGGGGGACGCAGAAATGCAAAGTGAGGCTCGGGAGCGAGGGGACAGAGCCAGGGCTCCGTTTCCTCGCGGTGGCTTTGAGGTGACAGCGGTAGTGGCATTTTGCAAAAAGCGCTTTGGGTTGGCAGGGCAGTGACACCTGTGACAGAACAGGGATGTGACACCAGGTAACACTTTGCCCCGCAGCTCTGCTCTGCCAGCTGGGCCATCACCACTGCCCCAAAATCAGACGGGAAATTGAAGGGCAGAGCGCTCCCAGAGCTCCCCCGGGGCTGCCCCGCTCAGATCTGCTCAACCTCTGCACCCTCCTGCCCTCTGGTCACCCTTTTATTCCTGCTCAGCAGGAGGGTTGTGCCCCATGAGGAGTTCAGAGTTTAATTCAGCTGTCCCAGGGATGTGTTGGAGGGATGGAGATCCCCGAGCTGGTTGGAAAATCAGGTTTTAGGACACTCTGGGAGAGGTGAAGAAGAGACTTTGGTAGCCAGAGGGGGGAGGCTTTCCCTTTAGAAAGAGGAGATGGAGAAGGAAAGACAAAACATCCTAAAACTGGAGTGGAGGAAGGAGTGGAACTGCCCGGGAGAGGTTGTTCCGAGCACAGATTTGGGCTGTGAGGAAAATTTGAAGCCTGGAGGCTGGGGCTGGCCTGAACTCCTCCTTAACCTCTCGTGTGAGCAGTGACAGTGACAGTCCCTTGTTGCTGCAGAGCCGTGCTGGACACGCCGGGCAGCACTGGGAGTCCCCTGCATCTTGTTCCTGGCGGGTTTGGGGGTTATTTCCTAAGGAGAAGAGCATTTATGTGGCATCCAGAGTGCTCAGAAACTCCCTCTCAGGACCCTGGGGAGCGCTGATAACAAGGACTGGCCGGACTGGTTTGCAGCTCCACAGAAATCTCGTGGAAAAGGTTCTTAAGGGATTTCGACAAAGGGGTTCCCCCCCCCCCCCGGAAACTCCATTTCTGCATTAAATAGAAACAGATCCCTGCGTGGTCGCGTCTGCAGAGCAGGATGGGGACAGGGACAGGTCCTTGGCCACCCCTGAGCGCCGGCAGGGCCAGCGGGCTCTGTGACAATCCCCAGTGACAATCCCCAGTGACATCCTGAGCGCACCCAGCTCCCGCCTGGGCGCGCTGTGCTCCGTCTCAGCCCTTTGCAAAGGCGCCGTTTGTGTCCTCAGGAGCCCCGGAGCTGACCCGGCCGGGCTGAGCCGCTCTCGGGGCTGTGACTGAGGCCGGGCACAGCTGCCCGGGCAGAGCTGCGGCGTGTCCGGGCACGGCCGTGCCCTCCCCGGGCACCGCTGATCCCCCGGGGCGGGCTGGCGGCTCTGGCAGTGTTACCTGTGCAGGTGAGGAGCTTTAACCCAGCCCCGTGTCTGTGTCGGGGCGTGTTCCTGCCCACGTTTGGCCACAGCAGGATCATAATTAACCCCCGGCTAATCAGGAGTCACCCCCTGCGCCATCCAGCAGCGCCCTGCGGCGTGGGTGGCACGGGGAGGGATGAAGGGTTTCTTTGTGTGTGTTTTTTACCTCCGTGAACTCCCCGGAGGAGTCGGTTCTTGGGGGAATCTGCCTCTCTGCTGGCAGCCAGCGGAGGAAAACGGTCAGGCCGTGTTTTCTCAGCGGCAGACTCTTTAAAAACAAAGGCCGCTGCCAGGTTCTGCTGTTTTCCTTTCAGCTCACAGCCCGGGTTTGTTAAAAGGTTTGAGGTTTTTTGCGTGTTTGTTTTCTCGTTTGGAAATAACCTCGGTGCCGTTGCCTCGCAGATGAACGAAGAGTTCCCCAGCTGAGCTCTCCCGGCGGCTCCTGAGCCAAGAGCTGCGTGCGGGGAGGCACCAAATGGTCTCTGTGAGCTGCCAGGACCTGCTGCCCTCCCTGAGCTGCCCTGCCCTGCTCGAGAGCTTGGCCAGTGCCCTGCAGTGCACGATGCCACCGTCCCTTCTGCCAGGCCACGGCCACCCAGAGGGCTCAGGGCACGTCCTGGTGGGCACCGCTGACCATGCTGAGGATGTCCAACTGTCCAGTGCCAAGGGGGAGCCCCCCAAAGCCCAGCTCACTGAGGCTCAGCTCAGGCTGCCTGACTTCTGCCTCTCCCAGGACTTCATCCCCACGCTGGAGGAAATCGAGGAGTTCCTCAGAGAGAAGGCAGAGCTGCCCAGGGATGAACCAGGAGATCCTCACCCCGTGGGGTGGAAGGTGGAGAGCAAAGCTGAGCTCAGCTCTGGGGCACAGCTCATGCCCAGAGTGCACCAAGGAGCAGGAGGACACATCCCAGATGTCCCAAACGCTGCGGGGACAGCTGCTGGTGGGGCACAACTCATCCCTAGAGCACACCAAGGAGCAGGAGGACATGTCCCAAATGTCCCAAATGTCCCAGGGACAGCTGCTGGTGACCAGGCAGTGGCTGCTGGTGACCAGGCAGTGGCTGCTGGCAGTATTCCCGTTGTCCTGCAGCTCCAGCCTCTCCCCATGGACAGTGTGACCTCCCCAGCACAGCCTGGGGGTGTCAGGGTGGCCCAGCTGCTGATCAGCCTGCAGAGCCCAAACCTCCCCCTCCTCTCTCAGCTCCAACCTCCCGGCACCATCCTGGACCAAAAGTACGTCAGGATCGCCCCTCTGCCGGCGGCCTCGGGGCCGGGGGATGTGCAGGAGGCCGAGGCAGCCCCCGGGGGCCAGCTGGGCTGCCCTGCCCCGCCTCGCAGCCACCGCTGCTCCCACCCGGGCTGCGGGAAGGTTTACTCCAAGAGCTCTCACCTGAAGGCTCATTTCCGCCGGCACACGGGGGAGAAACCCTACACCTGTGCCTGGCCCAACTGCGGCTGGAGGTGAGTGGGGATCCCCTCCAGGGCAGGGGGCTCGGGATTTGCAGGGAGAATCCGCAGCCTCCAGGAAAACAAACTTTGCCTCCTCGAGTGATGCTGCTCTGGGCTGGAGGTGGAGTTGCAGGAAAGCATTCCCACACCCAGGCTGCTTTGGTCACTGCCAGTTTGAGCTCTTTCCCCCCCCCAAAAAAAGATTTTTTTTCTCAGCCTTTGGGCCTCTCCGCTGCCGGAAGGTTCCAGCAAGGGAAAACAAACGGAGGAAGTAGGTGGACAGTGTCCTTTGAGAGCAGGGGGAAGAAAATTCACATCTCAGTGGGTGAATTCTCTTCTATTTCCAAACCCTTGGAGGGGCTGATTTCAGGAGCTGGGGGTGCCTCTGCCTCCTCTGGAGGCCGTAGGGTGGCCCAGGAGGCTGTGACAGGGACAGATCTCAGCCTGCCCTGTGCCAGGGTCACTGTTCCCCTTGTCCTGCCCCCAGGGCTGGATCCAACATTCCTCCTTTGTAGTGGTTTGAAAGCAAAACCAGTGAGAGACTCCAAGTCAGAAATACAATTTAATAGAAAGGAGGGGGGAAAAAAAGTAAAATAAAAGCAATAATACAAAAGACCACTGACAGAGTCAGAAATACAACCTGATGCCCTGTTGGTCAGGGTGTTGGAAACAGTCCAAAGTCAGCCCTCCTGGAGTGGCAGATGTGTCCTGATGTGTCCTGTTGGAAGCAGAGATGGTCCTGTAGAGAAAAAGGGCCCAGAGATGGGTCTGGTCTTCCTTCGGGAGCCCTGTGGGGACACTGGATGTGTGGTCACACTTGCAGTTCCTTTTTATCTGGGTGGAAATGGTTTGGCTCCTCCTCCCTGGGTGGAGCATCTCACAATGGGATGATGTAATGTGTGATGTCATTCGTGAGCCCTGATGGCCCATTAGCAGGAGATAAGGATCACTGGGGTGATGTCATGTGTCACGTCATTGATGAGCTTTAATGGCCATTAACAGGAGATATCTCCATGGAGGTAGTGGGAGGCACTGGGGGATGAGCTTTAATGGCCCGTTAACAGAAGATACCCCCCAGGAGGGTGAGCAGAGATAAGAAACAATGCCCCACCCAGTTTTAACAGCTGCCTTGTCATCAGTAAGGCAGTCACCCCCTCCCTCCTGGAGTTACAACAGATAAAGAAAAAAAACACCTCCCCAACTGGGTTTCAACAGATGGAATAGAATAGATTTTTTTTTTCTTTTGGTTACATAACCCAAGACATCCTTCCTCCTCCTCCCTGCAGGTTCTCCCGCTCGGATGAGCTCTC
This sequence comes from Zosterops lateralis, assembly GCF_965231275.1. Lineage (NCBI taxonomy): Eukaryota > Metazoa > Chordata > Aves > Passeriformes > Zosteropidae > Zosterops > Zosterops lateralis. The sequence goes on from NC_139786.1 coordinate 6,258,860, forward strand.
CCGCCACAAGCGCTCCCACTCCGGGGTCAAGCCCTACCAGTGCACGGCCTGTGAGAAGAAGTTTGCCCGCAGTGACCACCTGGCCAAGCACCTGAAGATCCACCGGGGCCAGCCCTGCAGCCCACGGACACTTCCAGGGGGCAGCAGGAGTTAATTCCTGCTGCTCATCCCCTGCCAGAGCCGGGGAAACAGAGCAGGAACCGCTGCTGAGGAGGGGGAAATGATTCCTGAACAAGTGGCAGGAGGTTTTGTTGTCCCTCTTTTTAAGGGTGATGATGTTCCACAGTTGTTTCTGGCCTTACTGTCCCTCTTTGAAATACAGGTGATGGAAACCAGCGTGGATTTGGGGTGTGTGCAGGAAAGCTGGGGTGGAACAGGAATCCCAGAATGGTTTGGGTTGGGAGAGACCTTAAAGCTCATCCCATGGGCAGGGACACCTCCCACCATCCCAGGGTGCTCCAACCTGGCCTTGGACACTTCCAGGGATCCAGAGGCAGCCACGGATTCTCTGGGAATTCCATCCCAGCCCTTCATCCCCCTCACAGCCAGGAATTCCTTCCCAAAATCCCATCCGTCCCTTCCCTCTGGCAGGAGGAAGCCATTCCCTGAGTCCTGTCCCTCCATCCCTGATGGAATGGGGATGGATGGGGGTCTGTGCTGTGCAGCAGCTGCAGGGGCTGAAGCAGATATTGTGACACTTCCCAGTGTGGTTGTTTTGTCCCTAAATTTGCTTTTTTTTTTTTGTGCTGGTGGTTTCCCACCTGGCTGGCTCTGGACATTTTGGCTGTTGACAATACAAGAGGGACAGGAGACGGATTTTGTGTATCCTCAAAGGGACCAGGAGAACAGAAAGCAGCTCCAGCAAAGCCCTTTCCACCCTAAAAGGACATTTCCTCACGTGTGAGGAGCCTGGAGGAGCTCAGAGCTGCAGCAGAGCAGCTCCCAGGCTGCTGACGTCCTCCTCCTATTTGCCTTCTGGTTAATTAAAGGCCAACTCCCCGCCGTGCTGCCAACTCCTCGAGCTTTTGCAAACATCTGGGAGGGAGAGAGGTGCTTGTGCAAACACGGCATCAGCGTCAGGGCCGGCTGGGCTCTCTCTCCACGTGCCTGTGCCAGGCTGGGTTTTGGTGCCTGCAGGCTCTGAGCTCTCTGCTAGTGCCCTGTCACTGATGTCCCGATGCCCTGGCAGGGCACAGCTACAGGGCTGCCCTTGAGCTGCTGTGGTGTAGGAGCAGCCATGGACGGCAGGGAGAGGGAACGCTGGAGACCAAGGAGGCTCTTGGAACATCTGAGATATTCTAGAAACACGTGGTTTTATTGCAGGGTCGTAGGTAAAAGGGCCTTGCCTTCAGCCACCTGCCTGGGCTGAAGGGAAGCCCCAAAGAAAGAGAGGGGGAGAGAGAGAGCAAGAGGGTGAGAGGGGTAACAGGGTAAGAGCAAGAGGGTAAGAGGGGTAAGAGAGTGAGGTCCTTGTTACAATCCATTCTATCTCCTTTTGTGTTGAATATTCTGATTTACAGTGACCAACCTGCCCGAGATACAAAACCTCTAGACTTTGCACACAGCCTGTGAACTGCTCTATCACCACATCACTCTGTATTCTAAACTCTAAAGGCTGCTCTCTTATCTCCTTTTTCCTGGATACCTTGGTGGGGGCTACACCCTTGGGTCCCTTGGTGTCCCTTTGTTATCACTCAGCCCATTTCCCAGTTAATCACTTCCTGCCTGCCATGATCACATCTCAAAGCTCAGCTTTCATTTCTATTTCACTCACAGGCTTTATATTTTCAGTATTTCTTGCCAGGCCAATCATATCTGTAACCTTTTCCTGTCTCACCTTTCCCAACACTGTGGCGAGGTTGGAGGAGTTGAGCTGTATCCAAAATATGTCAGGGGAATCAGCTCAGCTCTTCTGGCTGCCCTGTTTGGGCAGGTTGGGACCACAGAGGTTGTTCCCTGCTCCCCCTGTTTGAAGGAGGTGATGAAAATGGAGGTGCTGTCCTGCTCTGAGGGCTGAGAGAAGCTCCTCTGGGTGAGACACCAAATTTCTGGGTGAGAAACATAAGGTTGGGAAGGGCTCAGCCCTCGTGATGGTGTCGTGGGGCTGAAGATGCTGGTGTTGGTGGCTCTGGGGAAAGAGGATCAAGGCAGCTGAAAATCTTCAGTTTGTTTTTTATTCCGAAATATCTGGGGATGCTCAGGCTGCTCCTGATTGAGCTGGAGATGGACAGGGCACCTTCCCACCCCTGAGGGTTCATCACCCCACAGCTTCTCCTGCAGTTTGTCACTCCAGGGGCCACCGTCCAGCCTGGCACCTGCTGCTGTACAAGCACTGAAGAGAATTTCCCTTTCTCCCCCCACAAACAGCAAAAATTCCTCTAAAAGTCCAAACTCCCAGCGCACAAACGCTGAGGAGAAACATAACTAAAACTGGCTTGGGGGTTTGGATCTTTCCTTGTGGAAACAGCAGCTGAGGGATGGCTCCTGGCCCGGGAAGGGGCTGTGGCTGCTCCTAAGGAGAGTCCTCGGTGTGATTCCCAAAAACCACCTGCCTCCCTGCCCTCCTGTGTCACTAGAGGACACGGAAGAACTACACTCACTGGTCAAGTTGAGAAGTGAGAAGAGAAAGAGGAAGTTTATTATGATTTGGGATTTAAATAGGGTTTGGAATTTGTTCAGAGATTGGGGGATGAGAGTAATACCTCTCTGACCCCAGGGGTCAACTTAGAAGTCCATCAATTTGTCCTTCCCCCTGGAAAGAATGCATTATTTATAAAAAAATCAATCTTTGTTTTTGTTACAAGTGTAAGAAAACTCCAGTAGAAATGTAAAAAACATCAGAAGGCTGAAAAATCAGAGCAACACTCCTGGATGCCCAGGCAGGGTTTGTGGCAGGAAAAACTGCAGTTCCACTGCTCTCCTTCAGCTCCAAGCTCTCCCCAGAGAGGTCAGGGAGGGCTGGGCCAGACCTGAACCTCTCCGTGCTGAGCTCCAGGTATGACCATGGCTGGTGCAGCAGGTTCTGTCCCCTGGCTGTGCAGGTGGAGGTGTGAGAGCCCTGCAGGGCTCCCTGGGGAGGGTTTGCGGAGCTCTCCCTGCTGGGGAGGGTTTCCTTTCCCAAGGGATTCCTGGAGAGCTGAGCTGCCCTGGGAGCTCTGCCCGTGTGCTGTGGGGGCTGCACCTGGCCAGGTGTGAGAGGTATGACCAGGTGTGAGTAGATGTGACCAGATTTGATGAGCTGTGAGTAGGTGTAACCAGATGTGACCAGATGTGAGGTGTGAGCAGGTGTGAGCAATGACCAGATGTGACCAGGTATGGCCAGGTGTGACCAGGTGTGAGGTGTGACCAGGGGTGATCACATGTGACCAGATTTGACCAGGTGTGAGCAGATTTGACCAGGTATGACCAGATGTGACCAGGTGTGACCAGATGTGACCAGATGTGACCAGGCACCAGCTCAGAGCCCAGCCCAGCTGGGGCTGATGCTGCAGGACGAGCAGACCAGCCTGTCCCAGCCTATTCTGGGCTGCCTTTTGTTCCAGTGGCTTTTTGCCTGGCTCAGGATTCTCTCCGTGCCCTCTCTGCCTCAGGCTCTGCTCACAGGCCCCGTGCCAGCCTGACTCACGCCCGTCTCGTGCTTTTATCTGTCCCCCTTTGCTCTTCTCCCTCGCTCCAGACGCTCTCACAGCACTCCCTGCTCGTCCTGGACCTGCCCCATCCTGCCTCCCTCTGCTCCTGCCAAAGGCAATGGGGAGATTGGCAGAGTTTCCAAATTTTGGAGTGAGAAGGTTTGGGTCTTGTCCTCATTCCAAAGCCCTTCTCTGTTCTCCAGAGGATCCACGCTGCTCCTGGGGTGGCTCTGCTGTGGCAGACAGGGCTGGGAGCAGGGGCCTGGAGCTCCCCTGGTTTGTTTTGCCATCCCTTCCAGCTGACCACAAAGGCAGAGGAGATATTTTTATAAAATAAAACCACCCTAGATCCGTATCTCCCGTGCAACACCCGTTGGAGTCTCACCTGCTTCCCTCTGGGGGACTCTGGATGGTTTAAAGGTTTTGCTGAGGGCTCTGTAATTACCTCTCCTTTGCTCCACAGAGATGTTCCTGGTGAGTGCTGAGGGCTGTGGCAGCAGCAGGGATGAGGCTCCTCCTGCCTGCCCTGGGCTGCCAGGAGGTGACACAAGTGTCACCGGGGGTCACCTGGCCCTCGGGAGGTGCTGAAAGGGAGCAGGGCCCTGAGCTGGACATGGAGACTCTGCTGGAGGAGGGGGAATGAGAGGAGTGGGAATGGGAAGAATGGGAATGAAATGGGAGGAGTGGGAATGGAATGGCAGGAGTGGAAATGGCAGCCACAGGAATGGAATGGCAGGAGGGGAATGGGAAGAGTGGAAATGAGAGGAATGCAATGGAATGGCAGGACTGGGAATGGGAGTGGGAATGTGAGTGGGAATGGCAGGACTGGGAATGGCAGGAGGGGAATGGGAGAACCAGGAATGGGAAGAGTGGGAATGGCAGGACTGCGAATGGCAATAGGAGGAGTGGGAATGGCAGGAGTGGGAATGGCAGGAAGTGACTGGCAGAATGGGAACAGGAGTGGGAATGGGAGGACCAGGAACGGAGGAGTGGGAACAGCAAGACTGGGAATGGGAAGAGTGGGAATAGGAGAAGTGGGAATGGCAGGAGGGGAATATGAGGAGTGGGAAGGGAAGGGAAGGGAAGGGAAGGGAAGGGAAGGGAAGGGAAGGGAAGGGAAGGGAAGGGAAGGGAAGGGAAGGGAAGGGAAGGGAAGGGAAGGGAAGGGAAGGGAAGGGAAGGGAAGGGAAGGGAAGGGAAGGGAAGGGAAGGGAAGGGAAGGGAAGGGAAGGGAAAGGCAGCCCCGAGCCCGGCCCGCAGCCCGAGGCTGCCGCGTTGCTAAGCAGAGCTTTTGAAGAGCCGCACGCAGGCAGCCGGGAGTTGTAGCAGGGCAGGACGTGGGAGAGCACAAAGAGAAGCAGCAGCTCAGGCGCTGTTGCTAAATTTGCAGCTGGGGCCGTGGGGAAAAGCAGGAGCAGCAGAGCCTCCCCGGCAGCACCAGTGACAGCGGTGACATCCCCGGGCTGCCCACGAGCAGCTCGTGCTGGCTGCTCATCCTGCTCATCCAGGGCCACTTCAAATCCTTTGGGAACATAGCCCTGAGATGGATCACAGCATTAAAGGCTTCTTTCTTTATTTAATTTTTTTTTTTCTTCTCTAATAAAGTCAGAAGTGGATTTTTATTAATGATTCTCCCTTCCCAGGTTTCAGTTTTATTGGGGGAAATGCTCTTGGGGGAGTTTTTGCTGCTCACAGTGGTTCAGCAGCAGAATTTGGTTTGTGGAGGGGAGAAAATCAGACCTGGAGTTTTCCCAGAAGAGCAGGGAAGGGCTTTTGTGGGAATGGGACCTGAAAATCAGAGAGGGACAACTGAGAGCTCCTCCAGGCACCAGCTGGGCCAGCTCCTGGCCCTGGGTGACAAAAGGAGTTGGTGATGGGAAACACCTGGAGAAGCTTTGGGCAGGGCGGTGACCCCCGGGTGTCCCCACAGCACTTTGTGTGCCTGAAATGGGCGGGAAAAGGGACAGGAGCCCCTTTTTTGGGTCACACAAAACCCAGGGGAAGCTCCAAGCTCTTACTGAGCATAAAACACCACAAAAAGTGAGTTTATCCTGGCCTGGAGCTGCAGGATAACAACCAGTGCAAAAAGGGCTTTATTGGGTCTGGAAAAGAAGAGATTTTGGGCATGGAAGGGAACACGGGGATGGGATTGTGGCACTTCCAGGTGCTCCTAAAAGCAAAAGCTGCTGGTGTTTGTGGGTCCCCAGTGCCTTGGAATATTCCATGGGCATCCTGCAGAGTCTTTGGGATCTGCGAGAGGTGATGATTCCCCCCAGGAGGATCCTAAAATTGGGACCTGAAGCCTTAGTGAGCACCTGGCCTGGGAATGAGGAGAGTTTTTAACGTTCTCTTCCAACCCAAACCAGGAATTCTGTGATCCAACAAAAGTTTGAACATTAAACTTCCTGAGAGGCTTTTCCCACCTGTGGCTCTGCCCAGGGCTGGGAGGGCTGAGGGCACAGCAGCTTAATGAACAAAGAAGTTAATTAAAACAACTGCCTGGGCTGGGGGAATTATTCCCTGATAACCCGCTTGTTGAGGAGGCACAAGTGCTCTCCTGGAACAGGGAAGGAACATCTCGGTGGCCTCGGGCTGGGTGTTTGTCCTTAGCATGAGTTTGGGCCAGGCTGCCTGCAGGGATTCCCCTTTCCTGGGAGCTGCTCTCCCCTGCAGGTAAAAACACCTTTTTTCCCTGATATTTGGCCCAAAGTTCCTTTTCTGGCAAGGATTTTTCATGAGAGAGGACGAGGGTGATGGAGCTTGGTCAGCTGTGATGTTTTGTGCAGGTAAAACACCTTTTTTCCCTGATGAGGACGAGGGTGATGGAGCTGTGATGTTTTGTGCTGTTTGACCCAGGCAGTGCCACAGAAGATCTTTATCCTTCCCCAGAAAATCCAGCTGGATAAAGCCTCCCTTAGCTTAGCAAGGAGGAATCAGAGCTGTGATTCCACATCCCCGGATCTGGTTTTGCTTTTGGAAATGTTTTTTCTCTCTCTCTGTGATGTCCCCGAATTCCACCCAAGCACAGTTTCACACCTCTGCTATTTCAGGCCCGGGGTTGTTTGCACAAACAACAGGCTCTGAAATCAGATTTTTTTTTTTATTTTTTAAGATGCCATTTCCACAGGTTTTGCCCTGTGGTTTCCAGCTGGTGCTGTTGGGTTCAGGTGAGGAGAAACGAGGAGGTTTCTGTGTTAGGAATTCCATTTGGGATGTGGGAACTTCACGAGGGGGAAACTCTGCATTGAAACGGGAGAAGCAACGCGGTGGGGAACAAGTTTGGCGACGTTGTGTAATAACCAGAGCTCCAGGGCTGAACCTCAAACCACCTCCAAGCTGGGCTGAGGCAGGGGAGAGGAAATTTGGACAGAAATTCCAGCCTTTCTCCTGCTCCTCACGGTGTTCCCATGGGAATGGGTGATCCCGGGGGTTTTTTTGTTTTTTTTTTTCTCCCTGAAATGAAATTTTGAGTGTTAACAGCTGCTGGATGATCTGGGCATCATCACCAAGTGCTGGCTGATATTTAATATTATTTAATTATTAATTAAATAATAATATTTAATTTTGAAATATTTAATTTTGGTGATTTTATTCCATCTCTCTGCTGGCTGCTGGTGAGCCTTGGAGTTACCCCATTCAGTGGGGATGGAGGGTTTTGGGTTGAAATAAATGCTGAATTTCCTCTCTCCCTTTTGCCTTCCCTGAAAATACAATCACATGAGCTGGGAGCTTTTTTCTAGAAAAATACTCAGAAATAGAAGTTTGAAGGTTTGAAATACTCAGAAATAAAGGTTTGAAACAAGCACAGATCTGTGGCTTCTTGAGAGCATCAAAACCAGAGCAGGAAAGACAGAGAAATGGGAAAAAAAAAAAAAAAAAAAGTGCAAAAAAGGCTTTATTGGGTCTGGAAAAGAAGAGATTTTGGGCATGGAAGGGAATACAGGGATGGGATTGTGGCACTTCCAGGTGCTCCTAAAAGCAAAGGCTGCTGGTGTTTGTGGGTCCCCAGTGCCTTGGAATATTCCATGGGCATCCTGCAGAGTCTTTGGGATCTGCGAGAGGTGATGATTCCCCCCAGGAGGATCCTAAAATTGGGACCTGAAGCCTTAGTGAGCACCTGGCCTGGGAATGAGGAGAGTTTTTAACGTTCTCTTCCAATCCAAACCAGGAATCTGTGATCCAACAAAACTTTGAACATTAAACTTCCTGAGAGGCTTTTCCTCGTGAGATTCCCAAAGCCAAGGCAAGGACCCTTCCCCAGATGCTTTTCCTGTGTGAGAGGCACAAAAACCTCCCGGAGCTGCTCCATGGCTTTTGGATTCCCAGTGCTTGGAGCTCTGGATTAAAACAGCAGCTCCACGTGCTGGGCAGGCTCTGATCAGCTGCTGCACAATGTCCTGGCTTTTCCCTGTGTTCTCTTTTCCTTCCTGACACCCTCTCCAGCTTTGTGATGGCCAGGCCAGAAGGGTTTGGATAATTTTTGGAATTCCCTGTGCTCCCCTTTCCCTCCTGACACTCTCTCCAGCCACGTCATGACCAGGCCAGAGCTGTGCAGGAAGGATTTGGATAAGTCTTGGAATTCCCTATGCTCCCCATTCCCTTCTGACACCCTCTCCAGCTTTGTGATGGCTGAGGCAGAAGGATTTGAATAAATTTTGGAATTCTCTGTGTTCCCTTTTCCCCTCCTGACACCCTCTCCAGCCACATGATGGCCAGGCCAGAAGGGTTTGGATAACTTTTGGAATTCTCTGTGCTCCCCTGTCCTGTGTTTTCCCAGAAGTGGGGGCTCTGTGTCCCTTCATGGCTCCGTCCTTGCCTCGGAAATTGCAAAATCCATTTTCTAAGTGCTGCCACCTGATTAATGTTCTCCAGAACCCCCAAATTAAATATGTTTATTTTCCCTCTTCCCCATTGAAACGGGAGCTGTTTACATGGGAGCTGCTTTCCTAAAACCTCTCTGCACATGAGCTTTTATTTTTCTCCTCCCAAACCCTGCCTCATTCCCTGCTTGATTTTTATTCCATCCCTTTGTCTGTCCTATATATACATTTTTTTTTTCCCTTGGCTGATGCTGTCTAAGATAGGAACAAGCCCACGTTGAACTGCAAACACCCGGCAGTGGGAGCAGAACAAAATGGGAGTTGCACGAAGTAGGAAATTTCTTCTCCCCCTAAAATAAAACAAGGTTGATTGTCACTGGAGCCACCCCCGTGATGGCAGCTTCAGGAGCTTGGGGTTGATTTTTGGGTGCTGCCCTTTCTCTCTGATGATTTTTTGGTTTTTTTTTTGGGGGGGGGGGAATTCAGCTCCTGGATTTTTTTTTCCTTGAGTGCCAAAATTTTATTTTTTTTTTTTGAGGGGGTGGGTTTGCTGGTGGGGAGCAGAGACAAAGCCAGGGGAGGATGTGGAGTGGTGCAGCTCTGCCCTTTGCTTTCCCAAAGGAGATTTTTTTCCATCCCCACGGGAGCTCCTGGAGGAACCAGCTGGGTTTGGGAGCAAGTTGTGCACAGCCAGGTGCTGGAGCTGTCCCAAAAAAATGGAATTGAGCTGGGCTGGAGGTGCTGGCAAAGCTCCCACCTGTGACTCGACAGGAAGAGAGCCTGGGGAGGGCTTTGCTTTATTTCCCTCTTTGTTCTTGGGTTTGGGGAAGGGAAAAGGGACTCCAGGTTAACAGGGCAAGGAGGGGTCGCAGAAAAAAGGAGAAAAGAAGCCCGGGGGGTTTGTCAGGGCAGGTGGGGGTGAGCAGGAGCCCCCAGGATTGTTCCTGGCTCGGGCATTTCCCAGGGAAAAGCAGCTCTGATCGTGTGGAAATGCTGCCTGATGCTTCCCACAGGAAAAAGAAAAGGGAAAACACTTTCACTTCAGAGGGGTTTAATTCTTTTGAAAGCTGAGGAAACTGATTCTGGAGGACTTTTTTGTTTATTTTCCTCCTTTCCTTCTCCTCCCTGCCTGGTCCCTTTCAGTGTTTTTATTTTATTTTTTTATTTGAAAGTGGAGCTGGAGAAAAACACAAATTTTGACCTTAAGTGCTGCATTTTAAAAGGAAATGAACTTCTGTAAACGAACAAATAATGGTCAGCCTGGCTGAAAACTTCCTCTCTCCCTGTGACAATTGTGCTTTGGGGGAAACCCCTGTCCTTTGTCAAATCCTAAACTCTCTGACTTTCCTTGCCTTCATCTCCCTCCTGATTTTTTTGTACACAAGGTTGATAAAAGAGAGCTGGAGGGGAGCCTTTGGACGAGGGCCTGGAGTGCCAGGACACAGGGAATGGCTTCCCACTGGCAGAGGGCAGGGATGGATGGGATTTTGGGAAGGAATTCCTGCCTGTGAGGGGCTGGGATGGAATTCCCATCCCTGGAATCATTCCAGGCCAGTTTGGAGCAGCCTGGGTTGGTAGATGGTGCCCGTGCCCATGGCAGGGGTGGGTGGGATTTTGGGAAGGAATTCCTGGCTGTGAGGGGCTGGGATGGAATTCCCATCCCTGGAATCATTCCAGGCCAGTTTGGAGCAGCCTGGGTTGGTAGATGGTGCCCGTGCCCGTGGCAGGGGTGGGTAGGATTTTGGGAAGGAATTCCTGGCTGTGAGGGGCTGGGATGGAATTCCCAGACAATTCGTCTTTGTTTTTGGAGTTGTTTGAATCCCTGGAATTGTTCCAGGCAGTTTGGAGCAGCCTGGGATGGCAGAAGGTGCCCGTGTCCATGGCAGGGGTGGCTCTGGGGCATCTTTAGGGTTCCTTCCCACCCAAAGCACCCCCTGGAGGGAGCCGGGACTAGTTTGGATCTGAGGTTTAGTCTCTGGGTTCGGTGCTGGGGGTGGTTGGTGGGATCCTGGAGGGTTTTGGCTCCAGAGGTTGGTGGGATCCAGAGGTTGGTGGCATCCAGGGATTCCCTGGTGGGATCCGGGAGATTTTTGAGTCTGGGAATTTGTTATTTGGGTCCAGGGGTTGTTTGGATCCAGAGATTACTTGGTGAAACCTGGAGTTTTTTTGGGTCCAAGGATTGTTTGGACCCAGGGCTTGCTTGGTGGGATCCAGATGCTTTGGGTCCAGAAATCGTTTGGATCCAGGGATCGCTTGGTGGGATCTGGGAGATTTTTGAGTCCAGGAATTGGTTGTTTGGGTCCAGGAGCTGTTTGGACCGGGGGCTTGCTTGGCAGGATCCAGATTTTTTGGGTCCAGGGCTTACTTGGTGGGACTCAGGGAATCTTTGGCTCCAGGCAGTGGAGGAGCAGCTTCTCCCGAGAGCTTTCATGAGCTTCAGCATCACCAGAGTTCCCGCTGTGCCTCCTGCAGCCAGGCAGAAAAGGCATCGCTGCCTTTGCCAGCGGTGAGGGACGGAACAAAAATCCGGGAATACCCAACACCTGCAGAGCCTCAGGGGAATCACCCGTTGGGCTCTGCGGAGAAACGTCCCGGGGCCACCTCGTTCTCCCCAGGGAGAACACGAGCCAGGGGCAGCGCCGGGGAGAGAAATTTAATGTCCGAGTTTCTCAGAATTGGGGAAAAAAAAGTGGGAGCGCCAATTCCGGGGAGAGCGCGGCAGCGGGAACAGCGAGTGCCCCGCTCCTTCCCTTCACCGCTAACCTCTGCGCGCCCAAATCGTTCCTTATTCATTATTTATTCCTAATTGATTCCTAAATCATTACTTATTAGCAAAATAGAGGAGGTTTGGTGAAATTTTGAACAATTTTGACGCGCTGCGCGCCTCAGGAAGAGCCTCTCCCCGCTCTCCCCACACACAGCACCCTGAGGGGAGGCGGCGAGCTGCGCGCTGGGGGTGCGGCGGGGGCTGCCCTGGCCGGGTCTGGCGGGGGCCGGTTCGGAGACCGGTTCTGGGGCCACCGTTGGGCCGGTTCTGGCCCGGTTCTGGCCCGGTTCGGGGTCGGTTCGGGGCCGGGCCCGCGCACATGGCACGGCCCGGGCACCGGGACCGCGCGTCCCGCCCTCGCCCCAAGTCCCGGCCCCGGGTCCGCCCCGCGCCCTCAGCGCGCCCCTCCCATTGGCCCGCGGGCTCTCGGTGCCGCGCTCCCATTGGTCGCCCCCCGCGAGCTCCGCGGGCCCGTGGGCGGAAGCGGCGCTACGGCGGCCGCGGAGGGTCTCCGCAGGCGCGCGCGCCCCCGGCCGTGTCGAAGGCGGCCGCCCCGCGCTGCCCGCCCCGCTCCGCCCGCCCGCCCGGGATGCGGCCCCGGCGCCCGGGCCGGGCATGAGGGACGGCGGGGGGGCCGCGCCCAGCACCGGCACCCGACGGCACCCGGGCACCGGCGGGGCTCCTCCTCGGTGAGCGGGGGCGGACGGATGGGGGGGGGGGGGGGGGAAGCGGCGGGTGAGGCCCCGGCCGCCCCTCGGTGCTGGGACGGGGCGCGGAGAGAGGCCGGAGCCGGGGCTGGAGGGAACCGGGAGCGGGTTTGGGTCCGCTGGGTTCGGTGCTGGGGGTGGTTGGTGGAATCCTAGATGGTTTTGGCTCCAGGGGTTGTTTGGATCCAGAGGTTGGTGAGATCCAGGGGTTGCCTGGTGGGATCCGGGAGATTTTTGAGTGCAGGAATTGGTTGTTTGGGTCCAGGGGCTGTTTGGATCAAGGGATTGCTTGGTGAAATCCTGGAGGTTTTTTTGGGTCCAGGGCTTGGTTGTTTGGGTCCAAGGACTGTTTGGACCTAGGGCTTGCTTGGTGGGATCTAGGAGATTTTTGGGTCCAGAAATCGTTTGGATCTAGGATTTACCTGGTGGGATGCAGGGAATCTTTGCATCCAGGAATTGATTGGTGAGATCCAGGAGATTTTTTGAGTGCGGGGCTTTGTTGGTTGAGCCCAGCAGTTGTTTGCGTCCAGGGTTTGGTTATTTGGCTCCAAGGGCTGGTTGCATCCAATGGCGGCTGTTTTTTTTCTTTTAATTCTTCACTCCACCACTATTATTTTATTTATTTTTTTTTCATCCTCCTGCACTCCCCTGTCTGAACTGGGTGGATTCCTGCCCACATCAATAGGGGAGGCGGAGGGGAAAGTATGCAAATCCTGCAAATCCTGCTTTTTATTTGGTGTTCACTCGTACAAACACACACACATCCCATACTTGTGTGCCACCTCCAGCACCCTCCCTTCCTCTCCATCCCCAAAAATCCCCATCAGGGCTGGACAACATCCAGAGCTGCACCCATTTTATATTTTTTAAAGGGGTTTTCTTTGGTTTTTAGTGTGTCTCTGCTCATCCCATCCCCACCAAACGGGGGGCCGGGTGCGTGATTTTCGCTCGGGCTGTTTATTTTTAGGGTCTCGGCGCCTGTTTGCAGGGAAGAGTCGTTCCCATCGCCATGACAACGGCGCTGAGTGTACCATAAACACCGTTCGAGGGGAGCTCTTCCAGCTGAAATCGAGACTTCCCTTCCCACCAGCCAGAAAAGAATTGGAAACCTGTGCTTTGGGAGGGGGTTATTCCTGCTCTGAGCTGGGGATGCTTTTTCCTTCCAGCAGAGGGATTTGGTGCCCGTGCAAGCCAATTTACTCTGCTGTTGGTAAACACTGTCCTCGGCCCAGAGGAGGAGGAGAGCAGTGTAATCTCCTTAGGAGCTTCCAGGAAATCAGAGTTTTTATGGAACAATCCCGGCAGGGTCACAAAGGCCTTTTGGTTTGGAAGTTTCTTATTCCCTCTATGTGTCCTAAACCTTCCCTGGGCTATCCTAAAAATAAAAGAGAAGTAGGAAAGGGATAATGCTGATCCAAGTGTGGAAAATCAGGGAAATTAGTCCATAATCAGTATCGGGACGTCAGTTGTCCTAACCCATCAAAGGCCTTTTGGTTTGGAAGTTTCTTATTTCTATGTCTCCTAAACCTTCTCTGGGCTCTTATATCCTAAAAAAGAGAGAGGTAGGAAAGGGATGATGCTGATCCAAGTGTGAAAAATCAGGGAAATTAGTCCATAATCAGTGTTGGGATGTCAGTCATCCCCAGGCAGGGATGGAGGAGCAAAGTGATTGAAGCAGCTGCAGGAATTACACAGAATGGGCTTTAAAATCTCCTCTTCCCCCCTGTTTTCCATCAGGTTAAACATTAAAAGTCAGGTGTGATAACCAAAATGGTGTTTGATAACAAAAAGGGGCCCTTTTGTCTCCGCGTCAGGATTAAAATGTCCCCAGAAAAGCTGCTGGGCTCATCTGCTGCCAACCTGAGGCTGCAGCCATGAGTCCCATGGAAATCCTGATGTCATTGTTGTCCTTCATGGTCTGTTCCTGATCTTGGCTTATTCAGAGAGGCAGGGAAGGGCCAGAAAACACTGAGGGAAAGACTGGAAAATGCAAAGAAAAAGAAATATTCTTTCTCAGGGCTTAGAAGCTGAAACAGTTGGTTCCTAACCCCTCAAATATTTGCTAAAACACCTTAATTTCATCTCAAGTGGCTTAATTTTTGAGCCAGGGAGAGAAAATTTATTGCAACATTTGTTTTAAGTTTATTAAAAAAAAAAAAGAGAGAGAGAGGCTTGGAGTGGGATTAGGCAATGAAAACTCTGGAGCAGCTCTTATCATGAGGACATCCTTCAGCATTTCCTTCCAGGCAACTTCCTGCCTCGATAACCACGGCTGCTCCTTCACAACAATCTGATTTTCCTGCCTGGATTGGGAACGACCATGCAGGGAATGCCAGAGCTGAGGGGAAAACAAGGATTTCTTGGTGTTTGGGGTGCTTTTTCCTTATTTTCCCCTGATTTTAAGTAGTTATTAAAGAAGATATAATTTGATTATTACCTGGAAAGGTGCCAGGAGTTGGAATATTTTTTAAGGGAGGTTTAGAATGCTGCATCTTTAGTTTGAATTTCTTTATTTGACACATTTAAGAGGCTTTTACCTGGCATTTCACCTGTGTGAGCTCTGGAAAAGGACTCAGTTTCCTGCTGTGCTTCCCACCACATCAGCTTTTGGACAGTAGATTTGTGGATTTTTTTTTTTTTTTTTTTTTTTTTTTTTTTTTTTTTTTTTTTTTTTTGCCAGCAGACTCTTTCTAAAATTAATTAAAATAGATAAAATCCTAAAAGTGACGATTCAGGTGAGTCACAGCCCCGGGAGCTGGAAAAGCTTTTAGGAAAGGTTTATTAGGAATGGGATATTGCTGATGAAACTGTTGCTTGGTTTTATTTTAATAACCACTTCATTGGATATTTCATCAACTATGTCACACCTGCCACTGCAACAAAAGGGATGAGGCAGCCATTTAATTATTCATTTATTTATTTGGACAAAAAGGTGGGAAAATTTTGAGGATTTCAGCGTGGACTTGGGCCCATGACCTCCAAAAGTCTCCTTCACCCAACTCTGTTTGTTTTCCTGGAACAGCCTTGTGTCCACAGCAGTGTTGCACAACAGGGGCAGGAGTTATTGTCTGCAGGATTCCTCCTGCTCACACACCGTGGCCTTCCCCCAAAGTGCTAAAAAATCCCAGGGAATGTCTTTGGGAAGTGGAGGCTGAGCAGCTCAGGGTTGGTGTGCTGTGATCACACTGAGCTCTGCTCTCCTGGAATTTCCTGCAATTGAAGCCTCGGTTTGCTCACCTGCACCCTGAGCTCCCCCAGACCTGTTGCTGCTTTTATTTCACTTTTGATTTTGGGGCTAGGAGCTGTTTCAGCGTCTCCCCTGAGTTTCCTCTGCTCGCTGCTGCTTCCCAGGCCACTGTTTTGGGGCTGTCCCCTCCGTGTGACACTGGGACAGTTGTCACCCTGCCAGCACAGCCATGCTGGGGATGGTTTTGCTGTGTGGCTGTGACATCCTTCCTTTCCTCTGGGCCTTTGTTCCTGTGTGTGGGGGCCCGACAAGGCTTTTTTTTTTTTTTCAGCCCATCTGCAGAAGTCATCAGGCTGCAGATGCTTTACCAGAGGCTGCTGCCACGAATGGGGGTGAAAGATTATTGGAGATTATTCAGTGTTGAGTCAAAGCACAGGAAATCTGCCAGAAGACCTTGAAGGAGGGGGTTAGGACAGGCCTAACCCCCCTTTAATCCTGCCTTTACTCCAGGAAAGTGGAGAGGGATCCTTTTAGAGCACAGAGGGTGAATATTTGGATTTATTGTGCCACAGGCAGCCTCTCTGCTGCCCACGGGGGTGATTGTGCCACTTCCTAAACTCCTCTGTGCCAACCCTCACATTCCCAGCAAAAGCCAAACCGCCTGGCCCTGTAACCCCACGGATCACTCAGAGGAGAGGTCAAAAGAAGAGATAAATCCCAAATCCTGGTTTTTGTGGATGAAGTGAAGGCTTTGCAGAGCCAGGCTGCAGGAGCAGGCTCAGCCCTGGCAGCTCCTGCTGAACTCCCAGGGTCACCCGTAGGCGTCGGAGAAGATCTCAAGACAATAATAGTGCTCTATTTTAGCTCCCTCCTTACAAAGCAGAGCTGCCCTCTGCCTCTCTAGCAACTATTTTTTCCCCTCCTGCTCACATGGTTGCAGGAGGGGAAAGAAAGGCTGTTGCTTCTCCTCCTCATTCCCTTTCCCAGCGAGGCCTTTTCCTTTCTCCATGGGCTCTTAGGAGGGAAAATAACCTTCACCAGAGGATGTTTTGCTGTGGTGTGTTTGTAATTATTGGTGTGTTTGTCCTGCAGGAAAAGCAGCTGGGCTTAGGAGGGTTTTTGTGCTGGTGGAGAGCTGTGAGAGGGAGGAGAGTGGGGCCTTTTGAGGAGATTTAAGAAGTTGAAATGCTGTTTACAAACTGAGAGGAGGTTTCACCCTGGGTCATACAGGAGTGGGACAGGGGGTTCTTGAGCCGCTTCTCATCTCTGTTGGAGCCAAGGGAGAGGCTCAGGAAAGGCAACAGCTGCCTCCTGCCCCGGGTGCTGGAGAAGGAAAAAACCTTTTCCCCACATTTGGTGGTGCTCAGACAAAGAGAAGTGCTCAGCTCACCTGTGCTGGTTTTAATTTTACATCTTGTGTGATGGGGTTTTTATATCCTGCTTTTTCCTGGAGAAACAAGAGGATTTTATGTATTCTTCTGCTGTATCAGAGCAAGTTTTGTACTGAAGTTAAATGAGATGAGAGTTAAATGAGACACAGCATTGTCTCCTAATATACATTGGATTTGCCCAGGTAACATCTCCCTCCTGGACTCTGAAGGGGCAAAATCCACCTGTGATCCCTTTGCTTTGACCAAAGTTGTTTTCTGGCCTTCCCTTTGGATGCAGTCTCCAGAAAAAACTCTGTATTCCCCATTTCTTTGAGCTTTCCATGAGGTTGCACTGCAGGATCTCCATCATTCCCTGGAGATGAAGGCAGTGAATATTTAATGAAGAGGAATTTTCATTCTGTTTCATGCAGTAAAACCCATCCATGAACAATTCCAGAGTCCTCTCTGCTCCTGTTCTGTGACAGCCAGAGAATCAGTGAGGCCTCTCCAGCTTTTTAATGTTTCTTAGACAAGACTTTTCCAAGCTGGGGCTGTGCTATGTGTCCTCTGAGTGATGGACGGAATCGTGACACGCCTGAAACTGCAAATGCCAGAAACATCAGGAGGAACTTGATCAAAACTGCTCTCCAGTACAGTCTGTAACTCTGCCTCTGGCTGAGGATCCTTCCAGCTGGAAAACTGCAGGATCTGAGCAGCATGAACACTTTAACTTTGGTAAACGCTGCTCAGAATGACTTAGCTCATCTCTGGGAAAGGTGGTTTGGTTTTTTTTCCCTGCTTGTTTTTTAATATCTAGTATTTTTTTTAATATCTTGTATTTTCCATCATTTTAGCCACTCTATGTGTGCTGTTTTACAGGACTTTGTGCTGCTCTGTGCATCTCCAGCTGGATTCCAGACCAGCTGTGACCTGGGCAGCAGCTCTTAGCTTGGCATTAACAGCAAGGTGGGACTTCCTAAAGGGAAAGCAGCTTTATAAAACAGCACCACTTCAATTCTGGGATGGATTTTTAGCAGGAGGGGTAGAAAAAAAAAGCCTTTTGCCACTGTGAAATCCTGTTGCTAATCTTGATTTCCACGTTGCATCAATCAGCTCCGTTTGGTGCAGTGCTCCCAGAGTGCTGGAGATAAACGCAGCGTGGGAATAAATCACTCAGCTTCGTTTCCCTGCTCTCTCTCTCTCTCTCTCTCTTAGCACATCTCCCTGCTCCTGACAGCTCTGCTGGGTGGCAGAACCAATTCCTCGTGCTCTCCACGCCGCCACGTGTGGCTGCATCATCCCCTGTGTGGATAAACGAGGGATGATGGCCGCAAATCTGGGATGGTTGGGGATAAATGGCAACGCCAGGAGGTTCTGGAAAGGGTTTTAAGGTGTCCCTAAATCCTGTATGGATCAGCTGGCACAGCACAGAGCAGTGTGGGAAGAGTCTGGAAGCACAACCTCCAGTTTTCTTCGAGTGCCCGAGCAATTAATTTGGGCAAGCAGGGAGTTGTACGTGTGCAGTAATTAACAGGGAAAGCACCTCGGGCCAGCCTAACTGAGGGGGTGTGGGTGTCCTTCTCTTGGAGATTGTTCCTTGTAATTGCAGCAATTTACCTGGCTGGATCAATGTCACATCAGCCTCATGTGCCACGAGGCAGGGATTCTGCAGGCAGGCTGAAAAAGCCACCCAAAAATGTACCTGCCCTAGGGGCACCTCGTTTCCCCAAGAGCCCTGTGTGAACTGTCAGCTCTAATCCTGTCCCAGGGCTCCCTGAGTGCTCAGCCTCATCTCTGGACACAGTTCCCTTCCTTATATAGGGCTGGATAAGTGCTGGGCACTAATGAGATTGGAATAAAAGGCTTTGGGAGCAAAGATGAGCTGGCAGGCCCGGCTGGATCTCAAACTGAGCCTTGTGTACACAGGGACTTCAACCAACACCAGCCTGGCTCCTGCTGCCTCAGGCTGGGCTTGATGCCTTTGCTTTGGAGCTTGGGAATAGCATTTGAATATCAAATTCACCCAGATGGAACCCCTGGACCCCCTTTACTTAGGGGGAAAAATACAGTGGTTATGTATATCCAGATATTTTTAGTGTTGTTCACTATCCCAGGGCATTTTTCCTCTTGTTTTTATTTTACAGGAAGAAGTTTAGGCTGCATTAATTAAACAGTTCTCTTAGTTCTCTTAGTTCAGGACTAAGAGAATCTATAGGAGATGCTGAATTAATGTTTTGTCTGCTTTAATTCACACTGTGTCTTTATCCAGAACGATGAGTGTTCTGCTTAAAAATACTTGTGGAAATACTGTTTGGTGCTGTCAGATCTGGTCAAGGTAAAATGTTTTTCTCTCTGCCTGGGCTGTCCTTGATGAATTTATGCATCAAACAGCTTTAGAGCAGGAATCAGCTGGCAGATGTCAGTCCTAGAAAGTCACAGCCTAAATCATTGACGTGGGTAAGACATGGAAGGAATTAAGAGCTGAGCAAAGGCAGTGTTTGGAATAATTTTAATTTAGTTTTCTGTTTACTCTCATAAAAAAAAAAAATAAAAAAATAAAATAAAATAAAAAAAAAACCACCAAGGGTGATAGCTAGAAAGGAAAAGTTTGAGGGAGAGGTTGGGGTGATTGAGAAGGCTGCTGGCAAAGAGGCAGGGATGGAAACTGAGGGAAAATTGAGTTGGTTTTGCTCTGGCATCTCCCTGGAGCTTGGCAGTTCCTGGTTGTGCTGAGCTCCCTGTGAGGTGGGAGCAGGTATGGAAAGGAGGTGAGGGGGCGGTTTGATCCCTACCTGGCTGTACCTGAGCTGTTCCTCACACAGCAACACAAGCCAGAGTGGGTGAACATGGAACAACTTGGAAACTTTTTTTTTTTTCTAGGGGGTAGTGACTCACTCCAACTTACCCAAAGTGACCTGATTTAGTTAAATGAGGCTAAATATAACCCATGTGAAAAGTACTGACATGTGGGAGGAGACGCCAGAGTTGGCACTCAGCCCTTCAGTTCTGCAGGGAACATCTTTCACGACTGGTGACTAATAATTTTTTACTCTTGCTGGCTTTGGAAATAACAATCCCTGCTCCATTTTTTTTCCTTCTCCCCCACCCCCCCAACACACACCTTGTAGGGAGAGAGGAGGGGAAATGCTCCAGGGGCTTAACCTGCCTTTGTGAATTGCAGCTCTCTGCTATGGACAGTGCCATCACCCTGTGGCAGTTCCTCCTCCAGCTGCTCCAAGAGCCCCAGAACAAGAATATCATCAGCTGGACCTCCAACGACGGGGAATTCAAGCTGCTTCAGGCAGAGGAGGTGGCCAGGCTCTGGGGGATCCGCAAGAACAAGCCCAGCATGAACTATGATAAACTCAGCCGGGCGCTGCGCTACTACTACGTGAAGGTAGGCTGGAAATCCTGCTCCAATCCTTATCCCTCTTAGCTCAGGAGCTTTTGTTTCCTGCTGCTTTCCCTCCTCCCAGGGGAGGGGTGGCACTGCTGTGTCTCTGCCAGGTCGAAGGAAGTTGGGCTGCTTTGTTTAAAGGTGTTGGTTTGGTTTTTAATTTCGTTCATGGTCGTGCTGGTTCCTCCTCGCTGGTTGTTTTGGGAGGTTCTGGTGGCTTTGGGCAAAGTCTTTGTGTCTTTGCTAATACAAATTTCCCTTTAGATCTTAATTCCAAAAATGCCCAGCCTTGCAAGGGTTAAAATCCAGGTGAAGCACCAGGAGAGGATGATGATGGAGAGCATGAATACTGCACCACTTTCAGATCTTTTTGCAACTTTCTCTTCGTTTATTTCTCTCAAAATAAAGATTTTTCAGCCCAATTTTTTGTTTTATTTTTTTTGTGCATTCAGAATTTCACCTTCAGTTTGACCACTGCTTTCAGCCCAGCAGAGTAAGAAGCTTTTGTTTATCCAACATCTTCAAGTCTCACCTTTGTTTCCCTTTATCCCACAACTGCTCCTGTGTGAGTGGAGCAGATAAAAATAACCCCCAGTTTCTGAGGAGCCTCAGCCTGGAGCAGGTGGGAGGTTGCTGGTGTTCATTACTGGGTGGCACAAATCTGCCTGGGTACTGAGAGATCTCAGCAACAATCAGGGGAATGATAAATAAGGATAATCCCAAATCCAAAGTGTGTGTGGCATTTTGCTGAGGAGCAAAACAAGTTTGACAGATGCTGTTGTGTGGTATTGAAATAACTGATTAGCCTGCACTCTGCTGACGAGTTCAGCTGCTTATTTTCCTTTATTATCATCTTATTAAGAATAAAGGTGGTTTGATTTGAAGTACAAGCTCTCAATTCTGCAGTCCTGGAGAAACCCTTTAGCAAGATCTACTGTTAAATTGCCAGTAGTGTATCCAGCTCAGTGATCCTTGATGGGGGTAATGGGCATTGTTTTGTTTAACTGAAGATGTTCCACAGGATTTCTTGGCAGTTTTTAAGCTGTTTTTAGTGTGTTTAATGTCAGGTTAAGCTCACCTGTTGCAGTGTTTTGTCTGCCAGCTCCGGGAGCAGAGCTGGAACGCTCAGGGTGTTTTTAAAACAGGAAAAAAAGCAACATTCTTTTTTTTTTTTTTTTCGGCTGAAAGATTACAGACTTTAATTCCTCTGCCTATTTTAGGCAGTGTTTGTAGGAAGAAAATTAATCTGAAGAAAGGTCTAAATATACTTTTGTCTCCTTCCTCCACCATCCCAGAACATCATCAAGAAGGTGAACGGGAAGAAGTTTGTGTACAAATTCGTGTCGTACCCCGAGATCCTGAACATGGATCCCCTGGTGGTGGGGAGGATTGAGGGAGACCCCGAAATGCCCGGCTTTGGGGAGGTGCCCAGCGCTCCCAAGGACGTGGAAAACTGCGGGAAGGAGAAATCCCAGTCCTGTGCTAAGTCCTCCAGCCGTAACGACTACATCCACTCAGGCCTGTACTCCTCCTTCACTCTCAACTCCCTCAACTCCTCCAGCGTGAAGCTCTTCAGGTCCATCAAGATCGAGAACCCGGCCGAGAAGCTGACGGAGAAGAAACCTCAGGACCCCACCCCTTCTGTCATCAAGTTTGTCACCGTGCCCTCTAAAAAGCCTCCTCCCTCTGCCCCCCTGGTCTCCACCACTTCTGCGGTGGCTTCTGTCACCTCCACGGCCTCTGCCAGCCCCACCGTGTCCTCCTCGCTTCCCCTGGGCTCCGAGGAGACCCTGCAGACCCTGGAGACTCTCGTGCTGCCCAAGCTGACCATGCCCGAAGCTCCTCCTCCAGCACCTTTGCCAAACTTGAGCACCAGCTTCACCCCGACCCCCCCCATGTCCTCGGTGTCCCCCACCCTCCAGGTGCCCCCCACGCCGCCCTCGCCGCCCCTGAGCTCCAACCCCGACCTGGACATTGACACGGACATCGAGTCCGTGGCCTCCCAGCAGCTGGAGCAGGCCCAGAGCCTCCAGCACCAATCCCCGGAGCCCAGAGAGCAGCAGGATTCAGCTGTGCTGGAGAAGGAATTTGCCAATCACCTCTCCAGGTCGAAAAAACCCAAAGGGCTGGAGTTGGCTCCCACTCTGGTCATCACAGGCAGTGATCCAAGTCCTCTGGGGATCCTGAGCCCTTCTCTCCCAACTGCTTCTCTTACTCCAGCACTTTTCTCTCAGGTGACCAAATTCCCTTCCTGCTTGCTTTTATTTTTTTATTTTTTTTTTAACTAACAATAGTGATGATGTTATGCTTGAAAACAGCAAGTGAAAAATGAATAGTTCATTGTATGCAGAGATTTGAAACTCAGGATGTCACTCCCTGGTTGTTTTTTTTGTTGGTTTTTTTTTTTTTTTTTTTTTTTTTTAATTAATCAAACACAAGTTTGATTCACAGGTGGTGTTAACTCACCCCAAAGTGTGCCCAGGTGCTGGGAATGCACACAGGGCTGGCATGTGGAGGCAAAACCCAAACCAGCTCCAGCAGGATCTTTGTAAACTTTGCCAGGGGGATGGTGAATTATTCCTAAATCCTTCAAAACCAGAGACCCACAGAGGTGTCTGCTCAGCTTTTTTTTTACTCACTTAGTAGCATTTAGTTAAAGCCAAACTCTTGTGAGCGAGCAGCAATAAGAGCAGCTGCTTAATTTGGTTGTTATCTTTGTGTGTGGGAAAGGAAAGCTTTCATGTCTCATGGAAAACTTGGAAGGGAACAGAATCCAGCAGGGCTGTTAAATCATTCTGTATCTGTGTAATCTCTCCCCTGCAATAAATTGGAATTAGAGTGAAACCGTGGGGAAGCTGCTGGTTGAAAAACTGAAATGGCTGAAGACAGGGCAAAAAAAAAATCCAAGTGGAGTTGTTCTTTTGGCACCCTGGGAAGTGCTTGGCTGGATGGAAATTCCTTTTGTTGTTGCTGGCATTGTCAGTGGCCCCAGGAGCGGGTGTGTGCCCGGTGTGGTTTTTATTCCCTTTTGAAAATCCAGAATCCTGCTTTTCCAGAGCGCAGGTGCTGGATGGGAGGAGGAGCTGCTCTGCTGTGGCTTCCAGGAGGATTTGGGAAAATAAAAAAATAAATTAAAAAAGGGTTGGATCACTCAGAGAGGGGAGGGAGAACCGGATGGGGCTGGCAGGGAGGAGGAGGAGGAGGAAGGAGGGGATGGGAGTTCCTGAAATCCCTGGCAGCTCGAGGGGAGTTGTTGTGGCTGGAATTCCACGGGGAAAAACCTCTCACAGCTGTTTTTCCTGTCTTTTCAGACTCCCATCCTGCTGACTCCCAGCCCTCTGCTCTCCAGCATCCACTTCTGGAGCACCCTGAGCCCAGTGGCTCCTCTCAGCCCTGCCAGGTTACAAGGTGCTAACACCCTCTTCCAGGTGAGTCCTAAACCTGGGTTTTTCTCCAGGGATTTTCAATCCCTCACCCAGCAGACCTGCAGGGATCACTTATTCCAAGTGTTTGCAGTGGAAATAAAATTGTTGTTGTTGTTGTTTCCTACCCCCTGTGGTGGCTTTTGGGGGTGTTAATCTTAGTTTTTGCCTGGTTTTATTTCAGGGTGTTGTAAATGTTTGGTGGTTTGGGAATGTTTGAAATTAGCTGCAGCACAGGCTGCTTTAGAGAGAGATTATTTTCCTTTTTTAGGTCTGTTCTTCCTGTAAAAATTTCCTCCCTGGTTGGGATTTTCCTAAATTTTTGAGATTTTTCACTCTTTTGATTGTTCCAATCAATCCTGCTGAAAAATGTTAATTAATCTCACAACTAATGAGGAGCAAGAGTGTGTGCTTGATCTCTGTGATGATGTGGGGCACAGTTTTTGATTATTTTTATTAAAGAAATCCATAAAATTCACCCCTGTGAGGGTGGGGAGCCCCTGACACAGTTGCCCAGAGAAGCTGCAGCTGCTCCTGGATCCCTGGAACTGCCCAAGGCGAGGGTTTTCTTTATTTTATAGGAAAAAATCCACTATATTTAAGAAAAAAACCTTCCTTTAGTTGTAATTCTGATGTTTTTCCCTCACACTTCCACTCTGGCACTGGAATTACCACATTTGCTGCCTGAATTTGCTGAGGCAAAGGGTCAAATTTAACCAATTTGATTAATTTTTATTTCATTTCATTGGAACTGAAGAATTTAATTCAATCTTCTGGGTTGGGATCTGTCATCTCCATGGAGATGAAGGAAGTTCCTCATCTGTTGCATGAGGATAGGGAATAAAAGAAGGAGAGCTGAAGTGACACTGGATTTTTCACCCTGGAAAGAGCTGGTAATTAACTGAGGGGTAATTTAGACCCTGTTTTCCCCACAACCTGGATTAAAGTCAGATTTTACTGAGGATCTGGGCCAGTGCTCAGCTCTGGGGGTCACTGTGACTTTGCTTGGCATTAAAAAATAAATTAAAAGTGAGAAGCCAAGAGGATTCTTTGAAGTCTGGGGTGGTTTTGCTTTGTTTCGTTGTGTTGGTTTTTTGATTTTTTTCCCTCCTTTGTGCACAGATATGGGAAGAACAGTGAATTAAAGTGGGTTTTTTTTAATGATTCTTGTTTTATGTCTCAGTTTCCATCAGTGCTGAACAGTCACGGCCCATTTACACTGTCTGGACTGGACGGACCCTCCACCCCCGGCCCCTTTTCCCCGGATCTCCAGAAGACATAGCACATGGAATTCCTGCAAAAAGGACAAGCAAGGCAAAGATAGGACACACTTCTCTTGAACCACCTTTTTTTTTTTTTTTTTTGTGTTAAAAAAAAAAGAGTAGTTTGTAATTCCACAGAGATTCTCAGCAAGTCGTAGTTGTCGCCATTCCGAAATCAAAACAACAAAAAATTGCCTTTTTTTGCAAAAAATTCCCCCTTTTTTTTTTTGAAGAACCCAGGTTGGGAATGTATATGCAAACGCCTTAATAGGAGCTGCAGCTCCAGTCTCTTCTCCTTCTCGGTTTGGAAGACTTTTCTCCCCGCCCCCACCCCAGTGTCCGGAAGGAATTTTGGGTGGTGTTGCAGCGACTGGAGCCTGCACTGACTGCAGCAAACAGCACCAGGGGAGGCTTTTCTCTGTGACTTTGGGAAAACAAAACAAAACAAACCCCCTCTATTCTTCTGCTTCCTGTGCTCAGCGAGGAGAGAACCCTGAATCCTGATGGAAGCTGGCATTCCAGGAAAAGCTTGGGAATGGGGTGTGTGCTCTCAGCTCTGCCCCGGGGGCATCAGGACTTTGTGCAGCAACAAAAGCATCTCTGAGCTTTTGTTGTCTTTGCTTTATTTTTGATTTTTTGCAGGGAGAAATTTTTTTTTTCGAGGATTTATTTCTTGTGTCCCGGACAATTCTGTGGAATTTGAGTGGCTGTGGCCCCAACAGCCACTTGGGAGAAGAGGTGGGGCTGGATTTTTTTTGGATGCTTCTCTGCCCTCCTTCCCTTTCCCATGGATGGTGGGATGAGCTCCTTTCACTTCTGACAGAGTTTCAATGCTGGAGTCCAAACATTTCTTGTGCCAGAGACCTGATCCAGAGCCTGGGACCTCCCTGCTGGATGAGCAGGATGGGGGGATTTTCCTTGGGGTTTTGGGGGAAATTTTCCTTGCAGTTTTGAGGGAATTTCCCCTGATTTTGGAGGGATTTTCCCTGTGTTTTTTTGGGGAAATTTTCCCTGGGTTTTGGAGGGATTTTCTCTGCAGTTTTAAGGGAATTTTCCCAGTGGTTTTAGGGGGATTTTCCCTGCAGTTTTGAGGGAATTTTCCCTGGGTTTTGAGGGAATTTTCCCGGGTTTTGGGGGGAGGTTGCTGCCTGACCTGTTATCCCAGACCCTAGCAGGGTGAGAACAGCAACATCCCAGCATTAATGTTGCTTCTCTTTCCCCACACAGCTCTGGAAAAGCTTCCTGCTTTTCCCCACCTGGAAAAAGCTCCTCTTTTGCCAGCTCTTATCCCAGGTTTTGCAGTGGAGCTGTTGATTTTCTTGTTGCTTTTTGAGGGAGCACTGACCCCAAACCAGTTTATGGGGTTTCACGGGGTTCAGCCTTGTGGTAAATTTGCTTTCACCTTGTTGATCTCTTGGATTAATAATTCAGGATTGTTTTCCAGGCCGTTGGAGGTGAGATGGGATTTGCAGGTGGATTTTTTTACACTTCAGGAGGCCTTTTATGAAAACTGAGGAGTGAAAAAAAAAAAAAGGTACTTTCTCCTCTCTCAGCCCCTCAGTCTGGGTGTGTTGAGCTGTGGGTCTGAATCCTCCCAATTTGGGCATCTGATGTCAGGCAGCAACTTCTGGGTTTGAGTTGGGGGTGTCAGAGGATCTTCTCCATAAAATATTCCCAGAAAACAGGTGGAGACAACTCTTTCCTTCAGCATCCTCAGAGCTGCCGTGAGCAGAGGAAGATTTTTCCCTCTCCAGCATGAGGACCTGACAGTGTTTGCTGTAAATACTGCACCTATTCCATGGATAAGTGGTGAACTCGAGCTTTTCCTAAAGTTTTTTTTTCCCCCTTTTGCCACTTTTGCAGGCTTGGAAATTCCCTTTAAAGCCACAACACCCAAAACTTTTCTTTTCCTGCAGTGATGTTCCCTTTCTATGATACAGAAAAACAACCACTTTTGTGTGTTCTTGACATGACACCTGGGACAGGTGGGTGGAACAGAGTCGCTTTTATTTTTTTGGGGCATTGTTCACCTGCCCAGGGGAAAAGTGGGAGAAGAAAAAAAAAAATTATTCCTTTTTCAGGTGGAGAAGCAGGGAGTGAGCTCATGGAGTGACCTGTCTTCCTGTTGGCTCCTGTCAGAGGCAAAAAAAAATGCTTCACATTTAGACATCAGCAGCTGCAGGAGGAAATTCCTGCGCCAGCAGCTCTTAAAATGTGCAATATTGACATTTTTTTCTTCTTTTTTTTTTTTTAATTTTATTTTTTTGAAATGCAGAAGTGAAGCTGCAGGTGATGGTGAAGAGCAGGCATCTGGAATTTTTTTTGGTTTTTTTTGGTCTACATGTTTGAAGCCTGCTCTGGGTGATTTCTATAGCTATGTATGAATAGCAGCACTTTGGTTGGTTCAGGTTGGCCGATTTTTTGCCTACCAAAAACATGGACTTTTGAGAAAAAGCAACATTTGCAGGCTGGGATTTGAATTGAAAATTCACAAATAAGCACTAAAAACTTGCAATTTAATTGCTTCCCTTAACCCCCCTTTGCTCCCCTGTGGAGAAAAAGCCAAGTTTAGCTGTTGAAAATTTGTGCACTTAATTCTTTGTGAGCTTTTTATCGCTTTGGGCAGAGGGTCAGGCCCAAAAAAAATGTTATTTCTGGGCTCTTGCTCCTCTCCAAGAAGCTTCCCGAGATTGCTCTGCCACAGAGATCCACGTTTTTCTTTGAGAGTTCCTGTGGGAATGCAGCCTGGATGGGATGGGTAAAAAATTTAATTTTAATTTTACCACCAGGTAAAATCCCAGCAGGCAGAGTTGGGAACGGGATCACTTTGGCTTCTTGAGGAAGAAAAAAAAAATCTGAGTGAGCTCAGGAAGCAGCTGGGAAAGCTCCTGGAAAAAGGGAGAGGAGGTAGGAGAGAGGAGCAGCTTTTGCTGCCTTTTCTCCACTGCAATTTTCAGGTCACTTGAGGGAATATTTCCTTGTACATGTGCTGCCTCATCAGCCACATTCACTGACAGGGAAGTGCCAGCTTTTCCTGGGGTCACATTCCTGACAGAGCCTCCCTGGGGGCTCAGTGCTGTGAACTGATGGTTCTTTAGGTCACTGCAGGAGCTGGTTTTGTGCAGCTCCTCACAACTCATTTGTAATTTAGCAGGTGGGGTTAGAGTAGATTCTGTTTTTTAGTTCTGTACCGTGGTGATTTATAATAAAAATAAAAATAATGCAGCATTACAGAAACATTTTTATTTTTTTCCTTAGGTTCCTGTTGCTGGAGTAGCCTTGGCTTTGTGGAATGCTTTGGCAATTTTTGCATCGGCTCTTTTCTGGCTGCCTTGAGTTCCTTGGAAGGTCAGAGCATTTGGCACAGAACAAAAGAGTTTGGTGGAAGACAAACAAGAGCCCAGGGTCCTGGAGATGGGAATAGAATAGAATCCACCTTCCATGGAACCCAAGGTTTAGGGAGCATGGAAGCTGAACTTGTGTCTTGCTTTGGGAATCTTTTCTTTATTTCCCACGGGGAGCTGCTGCTGGCTCTGTTTGGGATCCTGGATTTTTGGGGTTCCTGGCAGGAGCAGCCCATGGAAGCAGAAAATTGGCCCATGGTTGTGGAACTCTTGATGTTCTGTCTTTCCTGGGAAGGTGATCCTGGTAAAAAGAGGGTGATGGAGGAATTTTGGGGTTTATTTCAGCAGCAGCTTTAGGTTTAGAGCTTTGTTTCAGACCTGGCCTCGGCAGGGGATGCAATTCCTGCGCTCTGGTTTTGGCACATTCAAGCTCTGTTTTGTGACAGGTCAGGGAGGGATAAAATTCCTGGAGTTGGACAATTCCTTGTTTTGTCACTTGGAGCATCCCAAGGCCGCAATCTTCGGGATAATGGAGTGGTGTATGAGAGCAGAAAGGCTTTGGTTGGGATAATTTCTCCCTCTGATCTATTTTCAACCCTCAGCTATCTTACAGATTATTTTGGGTTCCTGATGTTTATTTGAAGGGCAGTGAAGCTGCTGAGGTGCAGATCTCCCTTTTCCAGCTTCCCCCAGCCCAGGGAGCTGCATCCCTGTGGGATTCCCTGTGGGATTCCAGCTGGGATGGGAGTGAGGGGCCCTGATCCCCTCCTGGAGCTGAGATCAGAACTTGCAGCTCTGCCCCTCTCTTGTCTCCCATGGTTTATTCATTTATCTTGTAATTACTTTTTTTTACTGCTCCTGTTTTATGGTAGTTTTTGAGGTGCTCTGCAGTTGAACCTCTCCCATTTTTAGTCCAGGTTTGTTTCCAGTCCATCCAGTGTTGTATCCTTGTAATTGTCAGCTCTGGAAATCAACCTCAGCAGTGGGAATGTTAAAACCCGCAGGTGTTTAAAAAACTTTGGAGTTTTTGGGTGACCATTTCAGTGTGCTTCCTTCCTCAGCTCTGTGTGAGGAGTAGAATCTGGATCTGGAAGAGTAGAAATGATTTTTAAAAAGAGACCTTTTGGCCTCTGGGGTTGTTTTGTGTTAAAAATCACAGAGTTGGGTGTTGCAAGCAGCCCCTGAGGGTCTCCCACTCCATGAGGATTCACTCAGGAGCTCTCCAGGATGTTTGATGAGCCTCTTGCTGCCTAATCAGAGGCATTCATGGTTTGATTTGGAGTTAATTAAGCAGCAATTAGCAGTGGCCTGCTTTGAGTTGAGTGTGAGCAGATCCAAGGGAGTGGGACAGGCTGGAGCCGCTGGAATCAGAGCTGTCAGGGGAAGATTTTGGGATGAAATGTAGGGACAGTTTTATGCAGCTCTCCAGGGTGTCCCTTTGCCTTGGGTATGTTTATTCTCCTCTGAGTTTAGAGCTGAGAAGTTGATTTAGAATAATAAAGCTGGAGGGGCAAAAAAAGGGGAAAATTCTAGGGAAACACAGTGGTTGTGTGCCCTAAAGGAGATCTGGAATTAATCTGGAGGTGATTCCTCCACCAGCAGGAATTTTGGGAGGGCACAATCCTGGGAATCAACACAAATCCAGCAGCAGCTGCTCCAAATTCCCTGGGCTGGGCAGGTTTTTTTGTGTCTTGGAGGCATTGAAATCAATTTAAATCAATTTTTAGCCACTCCAGCTCCCCATCCAGCTGTGCTGCTGTGTGTCAGTGTTGTCCTGTTCATTCCTGAGGCGTTTTTGGGCATGGAATTCCACTGGGAGCAACTGGTGCTGACTGGGGAGGGGAGAGGTGGCTCTGGACAGAGAGAAATCCTCGGAAATGAAACCAAATCTTCCTCCAGAGCCTGATTTTAGTCAGGAAGGAAAAACAGAGGAGCCACGAGGGCAGTGCTGCCCGTTCCCTGATGGACTCAGAGCCATTTCCAGCAGAAATTCTGAGTTTTTTGTCAGTAGATCCTAAACTGAGGGATTTTATTCCTGCCTTTATGCCAGGAACAAGCAGGGATCAGGAGAATGTGTTCCCTGCAGATTGTTTTTCTGTCTGACCACAGGTGGGCAGGGCCTCATTTCTCCTTGGATATTCCAACATTTCCCTGTTGGAACAACAGAAATCTCTGCTCCCTATAAATCATTTTGGAACAAAACCGCCCTAAAACTGGCAAGAACTGAATTTTGTTTCCCCCTCCCAAGGAAAGCAGCAGATTTTCCTTGTGGAGCTCTTCCAGGCTCTGATGAGAAGCACACTCAGAGATCAAAATTTGTAATTTTTTTTTTGTTTTTTTAGAATCCTCCTTGTTTAAGCTCTGCCTGGAGCACACGTGGGTCAGGCCTGGCAAGATGCATTCCCAAAAATCCATATAAATATCCCCACCCTCCCTCTGAGCAGATCCTGCACTGTGCAGTCGACACTTTGGAATATTTTTGCACTCCCTTGGGAGGTTTTTTCTTCTCTTTCAGCACTCAAATCAATCCTGCCCCAGCGTGGACTCACGTGGTGCCAAAGGTTTATTTTTTGATGCCACATCTCCTGAAACAAGCAAAAAAAAAAAGTGTCTTAAAGGTGTTTTTGAGCAGTTTTGTGTGCATGGAACACAAGTTTGGGTTTGATTTCAAAGATTTCTCTGCTGAGGTTGTGTTTGCAGGAGGTTTTCATCTCAAAGCAGGGCTGGAACAGGAGAATCCTGACCCTTTGGAGAACAGGGATCTGAGTGAGGGATCCAGTGAGGAGAGGCTGGAGCAGATTCCAGAGCCCATTTCAGCAGTGCTGTACCAATAACTGGAAGCTGTTGTTTATTTTGATTTTTTTTTTCTTTTTTCTTTCCTTTGGGGTTATTTTTTCTGTGGTTTTTTTTTGGAACAGAGCAGGAGGGCTCTGGGGGTGGCCTGTGCATGGTTCCTGGAGTGTGCTGTGTGCTGGGGTGGGGGGTTCCAATATTCCAATATTCCAGTCCCTGGCTTTGCTCTCAGCTCCTTGGGATGTGTTTTGGGGTTGGTTTTTTTTATTATTATTTTTCCCTAGCATGTCCTAAACCCCTCCAAGCTTTGAAAATGCTTCCTAGAATTGTGTTGACTTTTTTTTCTTCTTCTTCTTCTTCTTCTTCTTCTTGTTCTGCTGTTGTTCAGTTGCACAGAGTTTTTTCTATATAAAAAACCCACACTTTTGAAATGTTTCATTCTCTGTGAACAGGGTTGAGATTTTTTCTTTGTAGCTTTGAAAAAGATCCTAAAATTCCCCCTTTTTCCCAAAACTTGGTTTTTTTGTAGCCTGTTGCAGTGTTACCAGATGGCCTTATGTACGTCACAGTGCTTTGTGATGGGTACAGTAGCACATTTAATGCTTTTCCCCCCTCTGTTTTTAGAGCTGAGAAGTTGAATTGGAATAATAAAGCTGAGAAAAAAAAAAAAAAGGAAAAAATCCTAGGGAGATCAGGGCAGCTGGAATGAATCTGGGGGTGATTCTGGGGCAGAATCCTGGGAATCAGCACAAATCCAGCAGCAACTGCTCCAAATTCCCTGGCCTAGGCAGGTTTTTTTTTTGTGTCTTGGAGGGATTGAAATCCATTTAAATCAGTTTTTAGCCACTCCAGCTCCCCATCCAGCTGTGCTGCTGCGTGTCAGTGTTGTCCTGTTCATTCCTGGAGTGCACATCTGTTTTGGGAAGTTGATTTTGTGCTGGAGTTTTCAGGCTGAGCCGGGTTCTTGGCAGGGTTTTTTGGGAGCAGATCCCTCCTCCCCTCTGGAACTCTGGGCTGGAGTTTTTCCCTTCCCACTTTTTTTACCTTGCTGGGAATTTTTCAGAACAATCAGTGGTGAAAACTCCCCCTCCCTGGAAGCAGCAGAGGGGGAACATTTCCAGTGGCTCTTTCCAGAACAGAGTTGCATTTTTTTTTCCTTTTCTCTATAAATATATATATATATATAGTACAAATTTTCAAGAGGCAAAGTTATGTTGTAGTGAGTGTCTGAAACTTCCTACACTGGAGACTTTTCTGGACAAGACAACTTGTAAAAGTCACCCTTTTTTTTTTTTTTTCCAGCTGGGTGACCCTGCCTGGGACAGAATTGCTTCTCAGTCTAACTTTTATTTTTATTTTTAAATACCTTATTAGAGTATCTTAATGCCATTGTGTTAAAAAAAATAAATAAAAAAAATGCTGGTATGTAATGCAAGTACATAAATAGCCAAAGTTTTCAGTAATTGTTCAGTGTTACTAAATTTTTGCTTTTATTTAACCTTCCGAGATAACATTTTAGGAAGACCTTCAGCTTGTAAAAAAAAAAAAAAAAAAATAAAAATCATCCTGAGAATTCAAAGCCTGAGCAACTGGATTAGGGCAGGGATGGAGTTGTTTCAGCACATTTCAGGTTTGAATACAATTGAGAGGGCAAAGCTTTTTTAAGATGCAAAACTTCCTTTGCACTGTCCTGACACTTCAGAAGTGACAAATGCTGCTTTGGCAGTGGCTCTTTTGGGAATTGTTCTTCAAACATCATGAAGGTCTTTCCTGAGAAATCAGGTTGACTTTTTTTCTATTGCTTCGATTTTTGTGCAAAAAAAAAAAAAAAAAGGAAATAAAAATCAATGTATTGCAATCTTTTTTAAAAAAGAAAAAATAACGGGGTGGGAATAGTTAAAGAAAACTATTTTATGTAAGAACTGACAGAGGGATTTTGCTTTGTATAATGCAAGCTGGCTTTAAAAAATAAAAAGCATTGTAGCAAATTATTCAAGTCAATCATATGTTAATAGTTATGTGCAACCAGACATGCAAAACAATTGTATTTTTTTAAATAAATATTTTTAACAAAGTTTCTGCTCATTTGACTGGTGTTTCTTTCTTTCAGTAGAGAAAATAGAAAGTTACAGCTGCAGGGGGATGTGATAATGAGGGAGTTCATCAGACTTTGAGGTAAATTGTATTTCAAAGTATACCTCGAGGTAAATTGTATTTTAAGTCAGGTGCTATTTGAGGTAAAATGTATTTTAAATATTTTGCTAAATCAGGTGCTATTCTAGTGAAGATTTCCTTAAAATGGGAATTTTTCCCCCCTCTAAGTAGCCCAAAATGGAGATTGGAATTATCAAACCCAAGAAACATGGGGTTTTTAATTCAGAAGAGATTTGAGCTCTGTTCCAGCCAATCTGCCAGGCCAGAATGAGAGATGATTTCAGAGCTGCCAGCCCTGCTGTGACACCAACTGAGGAGATTTCTTCCCAAATCCGCTCCCTCCTGGGATTGTTTGGTGCTCATTTCCTCCCAGCAGAGCCCAGGGATGCTCTCATGGTGGGAGGGGCTCGAGGAAGGACAGATTGAGGTGGGTTTTTTTTGCTGTAAATGGGTTTTTTTGCAGTCCTTGGTTGGTTTATTCCAGGCAGAGGAACAGTGGCATCCTGTGGAGCTGGAGGAGAATTACAGCCCCAGTGGGATCAGCTCTGGGATTGGAACAGAGCTGGGATCTCTGCTGGGGTTGGAATCAAATCCCAGAAGGGTTTGGGGTGGCAGGATCTTAAAAACCTTCTCATTCCATGGGTACAGACACCTCCTCCTGGCCCAGGGTGCTCCAACCTGGAATTAGGTTTAGTTTTGTTATAGGGTGACAGAATAGATTCCAACTGTGGGATTTGGGGCGGGAAGGGGTTCCTGGAGTCCAGAGATGAGCTAAACCCAGAATTCAGCTCCACTGACCTGATCCAAACTCACCTTGAGGCTGGAAAATGGCAATTCAGCAACTCCAGGCTCTTCTCAACAGGAGTTTGTGCAGATATTTTATGGCAGGGAAGAGCTGCTGCTTGGAAAAATGGAAATTTCCCAGAGAATCTGTGGCTGCCCCATCCCTGGAAGTGTCCAAGGCCAGGCTGGAGAAACCTGGGACAGTGGGAGGTGTCCCTGCTCATGGCAGGATGGGATTTAAGGTCCCTTAATTAAGTCTTCAAATTCTTCTTAATTAATTGTTAAAATTCTTCTTAATTAATTCTTCAAACGCCAAAACCGCTTTAATTTAAAAAAAATCTAAAAAACTAAAAAAATGCCACCAAAACCAAAAAAAACCCTAAAATGAACAAACAAAACCTTAAAAAACCCTTTAAGACTGTGAAATGGAGCAGGAGCAATTAGCAATCAATCAATCACCTTTAATTAAACACTGCCTTATATACACACGTACATATGTACATCACATACAGCAGTTCAAGCGAGGAGTTTACATCCAGCAGGAGGAGCTGGATGGAGCCTTTTGACATTTTTCCTGAAAAATCCCAGTCCTTTTCCTGCTGCCTGCGACAGGCCATGCTGTGTGGGGCTGTGGGAGTGAGTACCTTACACAAGGCACCTGCAGGAGGAGATTGCACAGGTGAAGCAGCTGGAGCTTAGCTCCCCAAAATTTAAAAAAAAAAAAAAAAAAAAATCTCTCTTGGAGCTTCTCTTGGAAGCTGGGAATAAAAACAAACTTTAAAAAAAAAAAAAAAAAAAAATAAGACACTGCAGCTGGAGCAGCTTGAGGAGGGACTTAAAGCAAAATGAACCAGCACAGCTCATTCTTGACTTAAAAAGTAAAAAACAAAGAAGAGAAACCCCCCTCAAAAATAAAAGAAAAAAAAAGCAAATGATTACTTAAAATCATTTCAAAGGCCTGAGCATGCTGAGTAAGACACTGTTTAGAGGGTGGAATATACAGGAATGAAGTGTGCAAATAGAGACAGGCCCTGCTCCCTGTGTGCCCCTGGAGGGCTCTGCCAGCGTGGGACTGTCCCCCCTTTGGGAGGAGCAGGGAGGTGACACCCACCCCAGGCCCCGCTGCACAAAAATGAATTAAATCCCAAGATTGTGCTGCAAATTCGAGGGGCTCCTGTGCACCACAGGCCAGAGATAAAAACAAATCATTTCAGGAGGAGACATTCAGTCTTGGAGGAGGAGCAGAGAGCAGCTTGTCCTTCCCACCCTCTGTCCTCAGCAGGTAAAAATAAAAGTCCATTTGCAGGAGAAGTGCTGTGCAAACCTCCCTGGGCCAGGGCACTCCCAGGATTTTTCTTTTTGGCACAACCCCGTGCTCAGCTCAACGTTTTGGGATTGATTTCCCTCCATTCTGCCTTACCCCAACCTACTGTGCTTTTTTTTGCTTGCAGAGAACTCGGCATGATTCAGTTCATTAAATGTGAAATCACCAATGTTTAATTGGGGGTGGGTTTATTGCTGGTGCAGAGCTGGGCCCTCCCTCAGCGCTGGTACTGCCCCGTGTCCTCAGGCTCTGCTGCTTTCTCAGGGGACGCCTCGTCCAGCTCTGCAAGAGATTCAGTCAAATTTCACCTCAATGGACACTTTAGTTGAGATTAAAGGGGATGGGAGTGAGGTTTTCCCATCAAGAGTGCTGTTATTCCATCACCCCCCCATGTCCCCACCTTGTCACTGGCCTGAGCCAGTGACTGAGCACCATGTCCAGCCCTTCCCTGGGATGGGAGAGTCCTTCCCTGAGCACTTCCAGTGTTTAACAACCCTTTCCATGAGGAAATTCCTGCTGAAATTCCACCCTGAGCCTCCCCTGGCCCAGCCTGAGGCCGTTCCCTCTCCTCCTGTCCCTGTTCCCTGGGATAAGATCCCAAATCCCCCCCGGCTGTCCCCTCCTGTCAGGGAGTTGTGGAGAGTCAGAAATTCCCCCTGAGCCTCCTTTTCTCCAGGCTGAGCCCCTTCCCAGCTCCCTCAGGACTCTCCAGACCCTTCCCCAGCTCCCTCAGGACTCTCCAGACCCTTCCCCAGCTCCATTCCCTTCCCAGCCCCTCAAACTGGGGCCCCAGAACTGGACACAGCCCTTGAGCTGTGACTCCACCAGTGCCCACTACAGCCCAAGTCACACCTGAACACGTTTATTTTGCCTGTCCCACTCTTCTCCTTTTGTAGAAAAACAACCAGCAGCTCCAGACTGAGGTGATAACTCAAAACTCCTTTCTCAGGGAGGCTTTTTGCAGAGCCTGACGGCTGCCCTTGGATGGCAGCCCCACTTATTGCCTGGATTCCAGCCAGGGAACAGCCCAGGGAAGCTGGTGCTGTCTGTAAGCTCTGCTTTTTTTTTTTTTCCCTTGCTTCTCCAGCAGAAAAAAAAGCAAACCCTGAGCTGCTCCTGCTGCTGCCAAGGCTTTGTGGGCAAGACAAAGCAGGAAAAGGAGAGAGGAAGCAGCAGTAAAATAAACATTTCCTTGCATTTTGGTGGAGTGAGGCTCGTGCTGCTCTCACTCCCATCCCAAAGCTCAGGGCTCAGGGCTGGGGCTCTTACCTGGGGAGGGCTTGGGGTACATCCTGTGGAAAAACACCAGCAGGGCGTAGAAGGTAAAGGCCAAGCAGCCAAAGATCATCCCACACACCAGGAAACTGTAGCTGCCCCGATCATGGATGATCTGCAGACGGATGGGAAACCAAAAAAAAGGGATCAGACACCACTCAGATTCCTCGTGGATCATCAGGGAGGGCTTTGCTGGAGGATAACTCAAAGCTCAGGCAGTGCCCAGAAGCAGAACTGAGGTTTTGAGTTGTGAATTCCAAATTTCTTTGGGGTTTTGCCACCCTCTGGCTACTCACCGAGCCCACCAGCAGCTGCAGCACCATCTCTCCAATTCCAGCCCCCGTCACCAGCACGGTTGTGGCACAACCTGCAAGGAAACAGGGCAAGGGGTGGTGGCAGCAGAGGTGACACAGCGCCCAGGGGCCACCCTGTGCTCCTTTAGAGCTTTTTCATGGATGTCATCACACCAAAGTCACAAATGCTCAATGCATATTTTCACTTAATGTTGAAAATGCCTCTGCAGACTTGCAGAAGTGCAGAAAGGTGGAAATGAAATGTAAAAAAAATCCATCTGCCTGTGCTGGCAGAGCTGATGTTGCCTCTTGCTGGGAAGGTTTTTGTTTTTCTGTCTCACTGCCCTCGAGACAGGCTGACAAAGAGCTCCTGGAGGAGCTGGCCAAGCTCTGGGGTTGCATCCTCAGGGAATCTGGTGATGTTTTCAGAACCATCTCCCTGCAAAGGACCTTCCTGCCACTCCCTGAGCTCCCCAAACCAGGAGCCAAGGCTGGATCCCTGCCTGGGCTCCTTAATCATCAGCAAAACAGAGAATTTGACACTTTTCTGCATTAAATCCGCCTTCCAAAAAGCAAACCTGAACTTCCAGGCCTCCTGAGGGAGGAGGGACGGAGATGAAAAAAGGGAGAATGGGATCCAAAAATGCAGCTGGGCAAAGGGCAGCTCACCTTTGTACTGCAGGATGTCCTCGGTGTAGGCCAGCATGCTGGGGAAGGTGCTGCTGAGGAACAGCCCCAGGGATGCTGTGCCCACAAACAGGAAAACCACGCTGGAGGAGAAGATCAGGAGCAGCAGGAAGGTGATGAGGACCCCGACCTGTGAGTAGCAGGCAGAAAAAAATCAGTCAGAAAAACGCAACAGGGTCTAGAGTTTTGGTTTTAATAGGAAATATTCCAGAGGGGAAAAGATGTTTTAGTAGGAAATAGTCTGGAAGAGAAAA
Organism: Zosterops lateralis; assembly: GCF_965231275.1. Taxonomy (NCBI): domain Eukaryota; kingdom Metazoa; phylum Chordata; class Aves; order Passeriformes; family Zosteropidae; genus Zosterops; species Zosterops lateralis. The sequence goes on from NC_139786.1 coordinate 6,296,328, forward strand.
CATGCTGGGGGGGGAAAAAAAAATCAGCGTTTGAGAAATTGAATGGCCGAAGAAAATCCATCTGGCTTTAAAGAATTTGCTAATTTTCATAATATAATTCAGTAATTAAATCTCAATTTCATTACATAGAAACTGAAGGTTTTATCTGAAAAATGTACTTTCAAATGCAACAGTACCTTCCACAATATTTACATGTCTTAATGACTCATAATTCTTTATTCTGCTGAGTAACAATGAAGTAATTCTCAATAAATACAGAATCCCCTGCTCAGAAAGCAGCCACAGCATTAAAGCCAAAGAGGCAACTGCATTTAAATCAGCCTTTCCTCACCTCTGGCTTGGAGGGGAATAACCAAAACCTCTGGGAAATGCCCGAGTGATCCAGGGCAGAGTCAGCAGAGGGAGCTCTGATATTCCAGCTGGTTTAGTTTTAATTTGGTCGGGTCCTGATTGCGGCCCTGTGCAAGTGCTCAGGAGAAATTTGGATCTTAAAGAAGCCGAATGTGAGCTGGAATTTGTTATGACGATGCTGCCACGACTCTGGGAGCTGCTGGATCCTACAGCACCTCCCAGCAGTGCACAGGGGCAGTGTCAGCCTGGATTTTTTACTCAGAACATCCCAAAATCTTCTAAGATGTTATAATACCAAAATACAGCCACCAGAATCGCTTCTGGTTCAAATAAATTAGAAGTTACCTACCTGCACTTTGTAAGAAGTGGGATTTGGATCATCCCCTCCCTATTTTCTGCCATGTCCTTACACACATCTTCCTTAGACATCCCAAAATTATTCCTGCCCCTTTCCCAAGAGGTGTTTTATTAACTTCAGCAACCTTTGCCAGCTGCTGCAGCCTGAGCAGAGGATTTACATTCTGATCTGCCTTCCCTTTCCCGTGGCTACCCCAGGAATTAATTTCCCCCTCTGGATGAAGGGGACACCATGTCAGGTAAATAAAATTGGCATGTTTTTAGTGCCAGTTCTCCTGGTGCTTTCTCAACTCTCCCACCACATCCAGTGAGGAGCAGGCTCAGGAAAGTTGGGCCATCAGCTTTTAAATTGTGGCTACCTGGAGGACATCTTGATGCTGTTTGGGTGCAACACAGACTTTGAACTTCAGAAGGCTGAAAACGACTCCTTTATTTTTGGCATGTGTCTCTCTTTTATACTATTTCACACAGACCAATTTGATTGGTAAAACAAAGACAAACTTCTTCATTCACATTGGTCAGACCAGAGGGACATTAAGAAAAAGTCCCTCCTAGGGAAAGGAATGAATAACAAAATTACAGCTACAAAAACACTTCTCTTGTTTACAGAAAATTCCCTGGGAAAAGAATTTCAGAAAACCAAAACACCTCAGGCACAGAACCAGGGCTGCAGCACCTTGTCTACCCAAACTGTGCGAACCCCCAGGTGTGTGAGAGGAGCTGCAGCTCCAAACCCCCCCACGACGAGAAAAGAGGGATTTAAAGGGATTAACACCCCATTCTCACCACGTTGATGAAGACCATGGTGGCTGGTTTCATCCTGTAGGACACGGGGATGGAGATGAGCCTGCCCAGGGTGATGAAGCCCCAGAAGAGGCTGGGCAGGTACCCGGCCACCTTGTGCACCACGGCCAGCGGCTCCTCCACGGCGTAGCTGTACACAAACCCTGAGTACTCTCCCTGCAGGGAAAACACACCCTGTCACCTCCCTGGGGGGAATTCAGGCTCCTCTGTCCTCCAGGGATGCAGGCTGGGTGGGACAGGAGAGAGAGGGGAAAAAAGGGAGGAAACTGGGAGAAAACTCTCCTGATCTGCAGTGGCAGGATCCAGCTTTCACCTGGACATGGGCGCAAGGACCCTGAGATAAAGGTCCTCCAGTTCCTCATGGTGGAGAGACCACCCATGGTGAAACCTGTTCCCCAAGGGTTTGCAGATCCACCAGCAGCAGGACGTGGGGTTTAATCTGTCCTAAAAGGGCAAAGCTGTTCCAGGGAAAAGCCCAGTCTGTGGAGATCCTCCTTCCCCTCTTGGAGTTCCACTGTGGCCCTGACATTTCTGATATAATCTGAGTGATTTCAGCCTGCTGGCAGCTGCTGACTTTTTCCCAAGGAAAAATTTCTCAAGAAAGCTTCTTCTCAAAACAATCTCAGCAAACAACTCTCCTTTCCCAGAATAACCTTTCTCCAGGTGGGGTTTTGCTGTTTCTCTGGTTTAACCAATGGGATCAGAGAGGTGTCATTCCTATTCCCCAACCATGTTCAGTCTGTGTCAGAACACCTTATAAAAGGTAGTAAGAATTAGACAATAAAAGGCTTTTTTCTATGCTCTTTGCCTCCTGAAATATTTGGAGCCTCTCATCTCTCTTTCATGTCCTACAACGACAGTTCCACACTCTCCAAACCTCACATTTAGAGGTCAGGGTTGGTTGTTCTTGGGGATGGAGAGCCTGGGACATTCCCAAACCTGTGTGACCCCTCTCACCATTAACCCCTGAGGGTATCACAGGGGTTAGAAAAAAGCAGAGCTTACAGACAGCACCAGCTTCCCTGGGCTGTTCCCTGGCTGGAATCCAGGCAATAAGTGGGGCTGCCATCCAAGGGCAGCCGTCAGGCTCTGCAAAAAGCCTCCCTGAGAAAGGATTTCTGAGTTATCACCTCAGTCTGGAGCTGCTGGTTGTTTTTCTACAAAAGGAGAAGAGTGGGACAGGCAAAATAAATGTGTTCAGGTGTGACTTGGGCTGTAGTGGGCACTGGTGGAGTCACAGCTCAAGGGCTGTGTCCAGTTCTGGGGCCCCAGTTTGAGGGGCTGGGAAGGGAATGGAGCTGGGGAAGGGTCTGGAGAGTCCTGAGGGAGCTGGGGAAGGGTCTGGAGAGTCCTGAGGGAGCTGGGAAGGGGCTCAGCCTGGAGAAAAGGAGGCTCAGGGGGAATTTCTGACTCTCCACAACTCCCTGACAGGAGGGGACAGCCGGGGGGGATTTGGGATCTTATCCCAGGGAACAGGGACAGGAGGAGAGGGAACGGCCTCAGGCTGGGCCAGGGGAGGCTCAGGTTGGAATTTCAGCAGGAATTTCCTCATGGAAAGAGTGGTCAAGTGATTGGTGGGATTCAGAAAATCCTGAGGGAGCTGGGGAAGGGTCTGGAGAGTCCTGAGGAAGGAAAAATTCCAGATTTGGGCAGGTGAACTCACCACGATGCCATCAGTCATGAAGAGGACCAGAGCCCCTGTGATGTGCACGGCAAAATAGGTGAAGGAAGCCCCTCGGAAGTTTTTGCTTTGACAGCAGCTGAACAAATCCTCGTGACCTGCTGGAGAACAATGCAAAGCAAACTTGAGCAGAACGTCCCCCCGGGGCTGGGTGGCTGCCAGCCCCCAGTGGGGTTTGGTTTGTGGGACAAACCCAACCAGGACCCTGAACGTGGGGCACTTCTGGGGGCTCCACCTCACCTTGACCTTCCTCTGAGCTTCCAGAGGGAAATGGGAATGGGTGTGGGGTCTGCTCACAGCCTGGGATCTTGGATCCCACAGCCAGGGATACCTGCTGCCCACACCCCCAGGGATCTCAGCTCTCCACACTAGAAATCCTTGATCTCCACATTTCAAAATCCTGGGCTTTCCACACCCCAAAATCCTGGATCTTCACGCCACAAAGTCCTGGATCTTCACACCCCAGGATCCTGGATCTCCACACTCCAAAGTCCTGGGCTCTCCACATCCCCAAAATCCCAGCTCTTCACAACCCAGGATCCTGGATCTCCACACTCTAAAATCCAGGATCTCCACACCTGAAAGTCCTGTGCTCTCTACATCCCAAAACCCTGTATCTTCACACCCCAAAACCCTGGGCTCTCCACATCCCCAAAATCCTGGATCTCCACACCCCAGAATCCTGGTCTCTCCTGCCACTTCTCTTCCTGCAGCTGCTCTTGCTCCTCTTCCCATTTTGGGGCTCCACACTTCTGGCCCTGCTCTCGCAGGCAATAAAACCTTGACCAGGGCACTCATAGCCCAAATCTCCTCATCCCTGGAGCTGCCCCAGGGAGAGCCCAGCACAGGAGAGCTCCCATCCCTTGGATAAAGGAGATTACACCCAACAAGGAGCCTTTGGGAAAGGGGGACCCACACACAGAGCTTGGCATCACCCCTGAGCCTTCCCTCCAGCCCCTCCCCACACCTCAACTCTCCCTCAACTTCAAGAATTCCCTGAAATTCCCTTTAGGTGCCCAGGGGCAGTGCCATCTTTCCAGGAATAACACGGAACACTTCCCACAGCCCTGAAGCATTATTTACTACCGAGATTCACTGTTTACACAAAGAATTGACTCTGACATGTCTCTCCTGGGTAGGAAAGAACAATGTCACCATTGTCCCCAGGCCAGGGTGCAGCCATGAGCTCAAGGGCAAACTATTGCTGGATTTCACTTTTCCCCTCAAACAAGGGAGGGGAAATTTATTATTTCTTCTTCCTTTCCTATGAAAATCAGCATCTGCAGCACAATGAGCACTTTTGAAGGGAATAATCAGTAAGAAATGTGACCCAAAACTGGGAGGGGATGAAGGGGCACAAATGCCACGTGGCCCTAAAGGGTTGGAGGGCCCAGGGTTGGCAACATGGAATAGAGAAACACAGAGACCTCATTAGGATCAGGATATCAATCTCTGTTCAAGATTCCTGCTAATTTGAGGGCAATTGAGCACCAAATGGATTGTTTGACTATTCCTGGATTAAATCCCTGCTCACACTTTGCAACATCTCCTCCTCATAGCACAGCTCTTGGATCCCTCATTACACCCACACACGCTCAAATACGGCTTTTCCTCCCCAAAAACCCATAAGAGAGGCAGGTCCAGCTCACCTGCAGCCATGTGGGGTCTCTGGGCAGAGGTGGAGAGCTCGTCCTTGTCCCCGGGCCGTGTCTCCAGGGCGAGCTCATCAGCCGACAGCAGTGGGTGGCTGCTGCCGTTGAAGCAGGGCACCATCCTCTCCTTGTAGAGCAGGAAGAACACAGCGATGGGCACGGGCAGCTGGAGGGCACAGAGGGCTGGGTGAGCACATGGACAGCCCAAAAACACAGCCCAGCTCCCCTCAGCAGTGGGGTTTTGAGGTGCTGTGCTCAGAATTCTCAAGGGAGGTGACTGAAGGGAATTCTGAGAGGGAGGAGAGATGGGGATGGGACGAGGAGATGGGGAGGGAGGGAGGGAGGGAGGGAGGGATGGAGAGAGGGGAAAAAAGGGAGGAAATTGGGAGAAAAGTCTCCTGATCTGCTGGGGCATCCCCAGGTTCCAGCATTCACCTGGAAATGGGCACAGGGACCCCAAGACAAACCTCCACCCCAGCCCTGCAAACCCCAAACACTCTGGCGGTGTCCAACCCTGGGCTCCTCCTGCCCCAGGAATGACCCCACAGAGCAGCTGCTGCAGCTGGAGCTGGGGCTGGAATTCTGCAGGAGGGAAGAGGGAGCTGCTGCCTGCCCCATCCCCGGCCATTAGCAGGAGTTGCTCAGCACCTCCTGAGAGAGGAGCCCGCGGTTCCCAGGCCAACAGGGACAGCTCTGCTGCAGCCCAGCGACCTCCAGCAGCCCCTTGGCATAGCCTGAGCAGAGCAGAGAGAGCCCAGCCCAGCTCGGAGCTCCTCTGAGCATCCAGGGATGCTCCAGCACTGCAGGATCCCACCACAATTCCAGCAATCCCACCCCACATCTCCCTTCCCCGGACCCATGGGGCTGCAGGACCCCCTGGCACAGTGATCCCATGGGATGAGCCCACTCCCAGCACACACCCACGACTCCCTGGTGCCGCCAAATCCACAGGGAATTGTGGATTTTGTGATTTTTGTTTTTCCCCTGGTGAGGAAACAGAGGGAAGAGAACGAAGCCCTCCCGTCTCCTCCCAGCACAACCCAGCGGTGTTTACACTGCGACCAACTGGGGGAGAAAGCCAGGAAATCCTAAGTGACAGCTCATTCCCTTGTTTTCTACATGTCTGGGAGCAAGTGTGAGCTCCAGCTCCGAGTTTCCTGCCTTTTGTTGGCTCGTGGCACGATTTAAATGTATGGAGAACTCCCCCCTCCCTCCCAGCCCGCCCCTCGCGCCTGAATTCATTTATGAGGCTCGCATTGTTCTGGGAACAATGGGAATAGGAACAGGGAGTTCGGTCCCATGGAAGAAAAACGCATTTGCTTGATAGTTCTGATCCTTCCGGAGGTCAGGACCAGATTTCATTCTTCTGAATTGCAGATTTAGCAAAAATATTCCTCCCCCCCCCACCCCTCCCCACCCCACCCTTCAGAGGGCCTGGCTGTGCAGATAACAGCCCTGGGCACTCCCAGCCTCGGGCAGGACACGGCCCCAGTTTGGGATTCCCCAGTTCCCAGTCCCACTCTGGGTCATCCCTGCTCTGCACACCCTCACCTTTAAATGGAGCAGGTTCATTTTGCTTTAACCAGGCTGGGACATTTTTAGGATGTCCCACCCATGGATGGATCCCACCACGCTGGATCCCCCATCCCTGACCATCCCTCTTGGACAGCCACATTTTGGTGCCACAACCTTTTTCTCCCAGAATTCCTTCTCAGGATATATATATATATATATATATTTTTTATTTTTTTTTTCTTTTTGGCAAGAAGGGAAAAAAGGGCAAGCAGAGCTCTCAGTTCCCTGCACCCAACTCTCCACTTCCCAAATTCCCAGAGCTGCTCCATCCCTCCCCTGGCAGCTTTTATCCATCCTCCAAAACTCAACAAGTTGCTGCATCCCCTGAGCTCAGCGTGGGGATATTCCAGCTCCTTCCTTCCCTCCCGCTGCTATTTCAGTGTTTTCCCCCCAGGAACCCGGGATTATTCCCTGCCATTGTGTCCCAGGGCTCCTTTAGGGCAGCCGGAGCACAATGGAGAGTCCCACACTTCCCCTGGGAAAGCACCTTCCGGACAAACACATCCCCCTCTCCCAGGAACATTTCCCTGATTTTTTAGCCCCCCTTGCAAAACTGGGCTGGGTGACGAAATTTCCGTTCCGTGGGAGAACTGAATTTTAAAACATGAGGGGTTTTTGTTCCAAAATCGGGGATGAAAAGGCAAAAAAAAAAAAAAAAAAAAAAAAAAAAAAAAAAAAAATTCTTGTTGAGTGAAAGATTTTTGGCTGGGAGGGATCCAAGGGCTTTGTTTTGATTATGCTGAGCTGCTTCATTTTCCCAAAGCAAACCCATTTCTCTTCAAAACACACGGGCACAGCTCTGCTGTCAGCCCCGCACAGGGCGCCTGTGCCAGAGTCAGATTGAGACGTTTCCACTCTAAACAAAAGCAAGAGCTCGAAATGAATCATTTCAGCTCGTGCCTTGTCAGAATCCACACAAAAAATGGGATGGAAATGTGGGATTTGGCCATTTTTATAACTGAGCTGCTGCTCCTGGTTTCCATTTCTCTCGTTAACTCTTTTCATCCACAGCCCTGGAGGTTTAAAAATCCCTTTCCCATCTTCTTCCTCTGCTGTTTCCACCTGGAAAAGGATCAGCAGTTTGGAGCTGAGCTGCTCCCAGAACCTCCAGTGGTTTGGGATGATTTAAACACGGAATAAAATCAGTTCCCTCCGCAAGGATTTGGGAAAGGCAATCACAGCTTGGCTCGTGAGCTGAGCACACCCAACTCCCCGCTCTGTGTTTGTTATTTAACCCTGATCCCCCAAACCTCCCAGCCTCCTTTCCATCCTCATGGTGTTCCTCCACAGCCTGTGGGAATCCTGGGGATTCTGTATTCCACCCACCTGCCCGTGCGTGCAGCACTTGAGCGTGTCCTGATGCACAGACTCAGCTCAAACCCACGGCCTGTGGTGCTGTCCTCACCCCAAAACCCCCCATAGCACCCTGCTGGGGGCAGGGAGGGGTCTGGAAATTCCCACTGGTGCTCCCCAAATCACACACATCATCGGGTTCAAAGCAGGTGTTAAACTCTGCTTCCAAACTGAATGGGTTTGCTCAGGATCTGCCAGCTCTGGAGTAATTAAAAGCACATTTCCCATGGCACAGACAGAGCTGGAGGTAATTAAAGCTCCTCTCCTCCCAGCCCGGGCCTTTTTTTGGGTAACTCTGCCCAGAAACTCATCCCAGCACCTGCCCGAGCTCCTCCCACAGGGGTGAAAACCCCTGGATGGGGGAAAATTGGGATGTTTTATTAATTTAATAAATGGGGAGAGGCCAAGGAAAGGAAGTGCAGCTGCCTTTGCCTGGTACTGGTGGAGGAGTGGCAACCCAAGGGCTGCTCTGGTGGCCGGGGACAGGAGAAGGGCAACGTGCCCATCCTCAGGCTCTGGGGGCTCAATTCCAGAGGGAAGGAGCTGCCAGGCAGGATTCCCCATTTTATTGCCCTCAGATAGGAGAAAAAGGGACACCAGATCCCTCCTCTCCCCATCAAAGGAAGGACTTTTACACCTGCTGTGCCCTCCAGGGAAAATAACATCAGAGAGAGGCCCTGATCCCTTCTGTCCCATCATCCAGTTCCCTGATGGGCACTTTCCCCTCCTCCAGGCCATTCTGGTACCTCCCCAGCTCAGCATGAAGGAAAAACTCTGGATTTGAGCAGAGTTTGCTGGTCCAGCTCCTACCTGGGAGGTGCTGGAGGTACCAGGGAGCTCAGACAAATCCCAGAATCGACCCCAGCACATCCAAAGGTGAAATACCCAGATAAAAATGGGTTTTGGTAAAAACTGAACCTTTCCTTGTACTGCTCCTGTCACCAGGACCCCCCAAACAGCACAAACCCTGCAAACCCATGGAGCAGGAATATTCCCAGCAGGGAACAGGAACGTTCCCTGTGGGTCTGACATTTCTGGGTCTGTGTGATTTTAGCCTGCTGGCAGCTGCTGACTTTTTCCCAAGAAAAAATTCTCAAGAAAGTTTCTTCTCAAAACCACAGGGCAGGGACATTCCCAGCACGGAGCAGGGACATTCCCAGTATGGAGCAGGGACATTCCCAGCACAGAGCAGGGACATTCCCAGTACAGAACAGGGACATTCCCAGTACAGAACAGGGACATTCCCAGCACAGAGCAGGGACATTGCCAGTATGGAGCAGGGACATTCCCAGCACGGAGCAGGGACATTCCCAGTATGGAGCAGGGACATTCCCAGCACAGAGCAGGGACATTGCCAATATGGAGCAGGGACATTCCCAGTACGGAGCAGGGACATTCCCAGTACGGAGCAGGGACATTCCCACTATGGAGCAGGGACATTCCCATCACAGAGCAGGGACATTCCCATCACAGAGCAGGGTCATTCCCATCATGGAGCAGGGACATTCCCAGCACAGAGCAGGGACATTCCCATCACAGAGCAGGGTCATTCCCATCATGGAGCAGGGACATTCCCAGCACAGAGCAGGGACATTCCTATCACAGAGCAGGGCCACCCCCAGCACTCACATTGATGAGGGCCATGATCCAGAAGGCGTAGGACACCCGTGTCACCACCATGCCCTTCATGGGCAGGTCGTAGCGGGACAGGTTCCCGGGGTGGTGTGGCAGCAGGGACTTGCGGATGTGCGGGAGGTTGCTGGAGGCGTTGGCCGTGCCGTTGGACAGGATGCAGTTGGTGTCTGACAGGAAGGGGTCGGCAATCAGGGGGCTCAGCAGGGCCCCGAAGCCCACGAAGAAGTGCAGGGCCTGCAAGAGGTGACATGGTGGAGCAGGAGGGTGGCAGAGCATCCAGCTCCTCCTCCTCCTCCTCCTCCTCTGAGGAATTGCAGAGTTAATTAGGTTGGAAAATATTTTTGAGGTCATCGAGTCCAAGCTGTGACCTCACTTTGTCACCAGACCTGAGTGTCACCTTCCTGAGACGCCTCCAGGGACGGTGCCTCCACCATCCCAATGCTCAAACACCCTTTCTGGGAAGGAGTTCCTCCCTAATTCTATCCTAAACCTGCTCAGGGCAGTGAGGGCCCCACAGTCAGGCTTTCCTCAGACACCTCCAGGAATGGTGGTGCCACCATCCCAACCCTTTCTGGGAAGGAATTCCTCCCAAAACCAATCCTAAACCTGCCCAGGGCAGTGAAAGCTCCACAGGGCTAGATCAGGTTTTCCTCAGACACCTCCAGCAATGGTGATGCCACCATCCCAATGCCCAACCATCCTTTTTGAAAAGGAATTCCTCCCAAATTCCATCCTAAACCTGCCTGGAGGGGGTAAGGGCCCCATAATGCCACAGCCAGGCTTCAGACACCTCCAGGAATGGTGATGCCACCATTCTGACCCTTTCTGGGAAGGAATTCCTCCCAAAATCCATCCCAAGCCTCCCCAGAGCAGTGAGGGCCCCACAGTGCTATGGTCAGGCTTTCCTTACACACCTCCAGGGATGATACCTCCATCATCCCAACCCTTTCTGGGGACGGAATTCCTCCCAAACCCATCCCAAACCTGCCCAGGGAGGGGTGAGGGCCCCGCTCTCACCTGCAGGAAGATGGCAGAGTCCTTCTGGTAGATCTTGACCAGCTGCATGTTGGAGATGGTGTCGATGCAGCCCATGGCCAGCCCGGCCACGGCCATGACCACGGCCAGCACCACCACGTTGTGGCACAGGGGGATGATGGCAAACACCAGGGAGATGGCCAGGGACGAGGCAAACAGGGCCAGCAGGGACTGGGCCAGCCTGGAGGGGACAGACAGGACACAATCAGTGACACCAGCAGAGCAGCAGCCACGCCACACCCACCTCCTTCTCCCAGCCCTGGGGAATTGCAGCTCCAGCTGCAGCAGCCACAGTTTTTCTGCTGAGAGGAGGGAGGTGCTCCTCACCCCCCAGCCTGGGGCCACCCCTGCAGCCAGCCTGGGGTGCTGCCACCTCCTGCCTGGAGGCTGATGCCTCCAAGAGGCAGATTTTCCACCCAGCTCTTGAGGAGAAGAGCAAACATCCCTCCAAAACTGTATTTGAGGCAGAATAACAACCTGTCCTTTCTGTGGGGCATGGAAAGGGACATGGGGCTCTGCAGGTGAGGCCACATCCTGACTTTTGAGCAGCCTCAGGGTGTTTGTCCTGCAGGGCTGGCTCACAGCAGGGCTGGTGGCAGTCCCAGAGCTGCCTGGGTGTGCTGAGCTGCTCCCAGGGAGGGCAGGGGAGCCTCTGCACCTCCTGCTCCCTGCCCTGTGCCCCGTTCTGGCAGCACCATCCCTGCTCCCTGGGAGCAGCTCGAGGGCTGGGATGTGTCCCCTCTGAGGGCTGTGTTGTCTCTCCTCCCAGGGCAGGGTTGTGTCCCCTCTGAGGGTTGGGATGTGTCCTCTCCCCAGGGCTGGGGATGTGTCCCTTCCCAGGGCTGGGATGTCCCCTCCAGGAGCTGGGGATGTGTCCCCTCTAAGGGTTGGGGATCTGTCCCCTGTGAGATCCCCTCGATGTGTCCCCTCGAAGGGCTGGGGTGACGCCTCTGAGGGCTGGGGATTTGTCCCATCCCAGGGCTGGGGATGTCCCCTCCCAGGGCAGGGTTTTGTCCCCTCCCAGCTCTGGCAGTGACCAACACCGGGGCTGGCACAGCACGGCCCCGGGGCTGCCAAGAGGGAGGGCAGGAAGGAAGGAGGGAAGGAGGGAAGGAAGGAGCAGACAGAGAGATGGGGCTGCACAGGCACAGCAGACAGCCCGTGGCACTGGCAGGGCCCTGTCCCAGCCCGGGGTGGTGGCAGTTTGTTAATTAATACTAACTGGGGGATGTGGGTCTGAGCAGCGCTCAGGGACATCCCCAGCAAGAAAAACCCTCAAACCTGCTCCACACCCCCAGGAGGCTGGAGAAGGTGCTGAGGAGGGGAGGAGGGTGAAGGAAGCCCAGGTGCCACCCTTGTGGTGTCCTGCCAGGACAGCCTGGCCATGGCCTTGGCCAGGACAGTACCTTGGCCATGCCCTGGACCTGTCACTGCCCTGGCCCTGTCACTGGCCCTGGACCATGTCACTGCTCCTGGACCATGTCACTGTCCTGGCCCTGTCACTTTCCTGGCCCTGACACAGCTCTGGCCCTGTCACTGGCCCTGGACCATGTCACTGCCCTGACCATGTCACTGCCCTGGCCCTGTCACTGCCCTGGCCCTGTCACTGTCCCTGGACCATGACACTGCTCCTGGACCATGTCACTATCCCCGGACCATGTCACTGTCCTGGCCCTGTCACTTTCCTGGCCCTGACACAGCTCTGGCCCTGTCACTGGCCCTGGACCATGTCACTGCCCTGACCATGTCACTGTCCTGACCATGTCACTGCTTCCAGGCCATGTCACTGTCCCTAGACCTGTCACTGTCCCTGGACCATGTCACAGCCCTGTCACTACCCCTGGACCGTGTCACAACCCCTGGACAATGTCACTGTCCCTGGCCCTGTCACTGTCCCTGGCCCTGTCACTCAGTGTCCCTGGGCTATGTCACTGCCCTCATCCATCTGCAGCCCCACAGTCACCTGGCCCTCCATGTCCTGCTCGCTGCTCCTGCTGGAGCAAAGGGGCCAAAGGCTCCTCTCCTGCATTTCCTGCACCTCTCAGTCCTTCTGGCCCTGCCAGACCCTCCCAGTGCCCGGCCCAGCCCAGGGCAGGAGCGGCCGATGTTTTGCAAAGCTGTGACTACTGATGGTCCTCTGACAGCAGAGCCGTGGGATTTCTGGGGGAGGGAAGGAGGGAGGTGAGATGTGCACAGTCACGGCAGCCAGAGCGCCTGGCGAATGAGAGAGGAGCAGCTCCCAGCCTGGAGAGCCGAAGCCGCTCCCTCCAGGGGTGCAGAGCAGCGCAGGCACCGGCAGCTGCTGAATCCGGGGCCGGGAGCGCTGGGAAAACCTCCCGGAGCGTTCCCAAAACTCCTCCTCTGCAGAGCCCCGGGCACGTTCATCACCACGCTCATTAGAGGGGGTTGTTAGGTCCTTAATGAGAGTTAAAAATGTCACCCCAGGTAAAAAATTCCTGCCTCCGGCCAGGGGTTAATGACACAATTGTGTCCCCCTGGAAGTGCCACCAGTCCAGGGTGACACCCGGCCCTGCTGGCCCTGGCCTGGGGGGGCACCAAGGAATGGCTGCTGCCACTGCCAGGCCCCCAGTGGGGCTGGGGGACTCAGCTCAGCACCCAGAGAGGCCCTGAACCATCTCCTGAGACACAAAACCCTCGGGAAGTGCCCGAAATGAGGCACCTCGTGAATTCAGCATGTCCAACCCTCTCCAAAAGGGCTGGAGAAGCCGCCCTGATGTCACAGCCTGGTCTCCGTGTCCTCAGCACGGCTCTGGCACAGCCCAGGGCAAGCTCCACTCCAGCAGGGTGTGAAACGACTCTTGCAGTGCCCCAAATTTCATTTCAGGAGCTCCCAGAGCATGTCCTGCCTCCATCACAAACCTGCAGCTGCCCGGGGGAGGTTTGTGCTCATCTCCTTGGGATCAGGATGGGCAATCCCACAGCCCAGCCCTGCAGCTCCAGCCGGCAAAGCTTCCCCTCTCCCTCCCACTCGGATTTGGGAACCTTTACGCCGCATTTGGGAGCCCTCATCCCGGATTTGGGATCCCTCAGCTCGGATTTGGGAGCCCCAGCTCGGTGTTCCCATTGCACCAGGATCTCTTCCAGCTCCCAGCACGGATTTTATTTATTATTTTTTCCCCTACCTCAGGGAGCGTTTTCCAAATCCCTCACATCAAGAAGAGAAATGATAATCAGGCCAACTCAGACTTGCAGAACCGATCGTTAACAGCCCAGAGGCCCGAGGGGATGAGGTGAGGATCATCCCACAGCAGCCTCCGGGTCCCCTCGGATCCTGCGGGAGTTTTGTGTCCCCGAGGAAATCATCCTGCGCTCCTCTCTGAGCAACAAAAGGTGGTGGTGACAAGTGAGGTGTCCTGAGAGCTCCAGAAACCTCCAGGAGATGGAAAGGAATATGGGGGCAGGGACAGGACAGGGCCATCCCTGGGAGCTGCTGAACCTCTCCCCAAATCCTGGGAGCAAAAGGAAAATTTCAACAAGACACAAAAATGCTGTTTCTGGATAAAAAAAAAATAAACCAGAAGCAATCTAGGGCACTCTGGTGCTGCTGTCAGCAGCGTGTGCAGGGCTTTAACCCAACAATTCCAGCCTGAAATGCAGCAAAATGGGGAAGGAAAGGGAGATGCAGGTGCACATAGCTCCCTCCTGGAGCTGGGGTGGGAATTTGCCCAAAATTTCACCTCCCTGGGTGTGTCTGAGCCCGGGCTGGTCCTCCCGGCTCACCCATCCCATCGTGGGAGCTCCTGCAGCCCCACAGCCTGTCAGGGGCTCCTGGGAATCTTTTTCCAGGTGATTCCAGGGAGAAAGAGCCCTCAGGGCTCTGCTCACAGAGGATCTCAGGGCTGGCTCTCTGTGCCCCTGGAGCAGCACCAGGGGCTGAGGGGGGCTCAGACCCCAAGCCCAGGGATGCAAATCCCCAGGGAAAAGCTGCATTTTTCCTGCCCACACATCCCAGCAAGCCCCAGCGAGGGGAGCAGCAGCCTGGGGTGAACCTGAGAGCTCAAACCCCACATTTCCCGGGGGGCTGCTCCCCCAGCCCTGCCCCTGCACCCCCAAAAGCTCAGGAACGGGACCAGCAGCAATCCCAGAGCAGCAGCACCATCCCTCCATCCCCGGGGGAGCCTGGCAGTGACAAACTTTGTATTTCCTTGAGATCTCACTCCAGAGGGAGTTTTGGAGCTGCCTCGTGCTGAAGGGACAGAGCAGCAGCACTAAAATGCCTCCTCCCAGTGCTCCAGGAGCAGGGAGCAGCACCCAGCAGTTTCTGTGGGGACAGGAGAACCTGCATTGAGGTTCCACCACCAATTCCTGCCCCCAGCCCTGGCACTGCTGTCCCTCTAGAGTCACTCAGACTGATTTAATCCAAAGGAAACAGCAAAGTCTGCATCCCTCAGGCACCAGGAATCACATTCAGCAGGTTTTTTGAGGACAGGAGAACCTGGATTTTGGTGCCACCACTAATTCCTGCCCCAGGCCCTGGCACTATTGTCCCTCAGGAGTCATCCAGATAGATTTAATCCAAAATCTGTGTCCCTCAAGCACCAGGAATCACACTCAGCAGTTTCTCTGGGGACAGGAGATTTTGGTGCCACCACCCATTCCTGCCCCCAGCCCTGGCACTGCTGTCCCTCATGGGTCACCCAGACAGATTTAATCCAAAGCCTGAGCCCTCAGGCACCAGGAATCACACTGAGCTCCCAGCCAGGCTCCAGGGATGCTCCGCAGCAGTTTCCATCTCCTAACTGGAAAAGATGACCTGTCCAATGCTCCTCCCTGCCCGGCACCCAGGCCCCGAGGGCATAATTTGATTTATAAAGCCTTGGCAGGACAGCTCAGTCCATCCGTGTCTGAGGGAGGGATTGTACCGGAGCTCCTGGAGCCTGAACAATCATTATTCCCACACGTTTGGAGGCTGCGAGGCTCTGAGCAAACCCCCCCCTAACAACAGTGACAAGCTCCAAATATCCCAAATATTCCCTCCTGCCTGCCTGGCAGGGCTGTCAGTCCCCAGTGGGGCTCACAAATCCCTTTTTCTCCAACATCCCAAACACATCCTGCCTCACAACCAGCACCAAACACATTTTCCCCCCCCTAAAGTGCAGCTGCAGAGTTCAAAGTTTGGGAGTCTCCGAGCACAAAACCCCGAGAGCCAGAGCTTTGGGAAGAAGCTGGCAGCGGGAATTGTGCCTTTTCCTTCCCTGCTCCTCCAAACATATGCGAGGCAGCCCCGGGGGCTGGCAGAGGCTCCTCTGCTGACCCAGCACTGTGGCAGAGCCGCAGCGATGTCCCCAATTCCCTGCAGCCCCCCTTGTCCCCTCCTCCGTGTCCCACCGTGGTCATCGACCCCTTCCCAATTCACAAATATTTAACCCCAAGCGGCTCTAAAGGCGATTTTGGAAAGGATTTTGGGGGGATTCTCCAGCTCTGGTGGAGCTCTCTCTCTCACACACACACGTTACATCACCGCCCCGAGGATCGGGGTGGCGACAACGTCAATACCCAGCTGATCCCCGGAGCTGTCACCGAGCCCCAAATCAAACGCCTCGCTGGCAATCTCCGGGCTCGGGCCAGCGTTTTATTTATTTGCGGCATATCCCGGACACGGGGCTGGCCGAGGATCCCCGTGGGGGTGTCTCGGGGGTCCCCGGGCCGGTGTCCCTCCCTGTCCCCTCGGCCACACCACGAGGACCACTCGCCTCCCTCCACGTGTCGGTGCCGAGCTCCGGGCACAGCGCGGCGCTGCCCCATTTCCCACGCCGAGCTTGTTAAAACGCGCTTTCCAAAAATATTATTTTGGGGGATAAACACGCGAGGTTAAGGAAGAAGAAGAAGAAGAAAAAAAAAATCCTCGCGGGAAGTTCTGTCTGGAACTTCAGGCTGTGGCTGAGCGGAGCTCCGAGGGGATGGAACCGCGCCGGGAGGTGCCCGAGGGAGGGAAAACCCCTCCCCGCCGAGGACGAGAGGGTTGAGGGTCCTCCGCGATGTCCCCCGCGCTCGCTTCACTCCTGGAATGGTTTTCCCAGGCAGCATCCCCGGCTCAGCCCCCCGAGCCCGGCTCAGCCCCCCGAGCCCGGCTCAAGCCCGGCTCAGCCCCCCGAGCCCGGCTCAGCCCCCCGAGCCCGGCTCAGCCCCCCAAAGCCCGGCTCAGCCCCCCGAGCCCGGCTCAGCCCCCCAAAGCCCGGCTCAGCCCCCCGAGCCCATCAAGGGGCGGCGGGCTCTCCCACCCTCGGGCTGGGCTAAAGGAGGGGAGGGGGCTCAGCGCGGAGCCGGACACCCCCGAGGGAGCAGCGCTGAGTTCTCCAGGCTCTTACGTCCTCTTGAAGACCCCTCCGAGGCAGCTGCCGAGCAGGAGGCAGAACTGCTGCGAGAAGAAGACCCAGGTGATCTGCGAGAGCGAGCTCTGGGTCTGGCAGCGCAGGTCCAGCAGCGTGGGCCCCAGGAAGGCGATGCAGAGGCCGAAGCTGAAGAAGACGCTCCAGTAGGTGAGGGTGGGCTGCAGGTTCCTCCGGAACCGCGCCGACACCCGCTGGTCCCACCACATGGTGCGCGGCGCTGGCGGCGGCGCGGGGCGGCCCCGCTGCGGGAGCTCCGGGCGGGCTGAGCTCCGGCCCCGCCGCCGCCCCGCTGCCGTGCCCGGCCCCGCTCCTCCTTTGCGGGATGTGGCTCCGAGCGAGCCCGCCGCGCCGGGCTCTGGCTCCGCCTCCGGGGCCGGGCGGAGCGGGGCCCTCTCGCCATCCCCGCCGCCCCCGGAGCCGCCCCGCCGGACCCCGGCTCAGCCCTGGGGCGCTGGGAGCAGCGCCGTGTATCCCCCCTCATCCTCCTCGTCCTCATCCTCCTCATCATCATCCTCTTCCCTCCCAAATCCCCCCAAAGCGGGTCGCATCACCTCCCCAAAAAATTGGGGCGACCCCTCCTCGCCCCCCCCCCCCCCCCCCCCCCGTATTAAAGCGCAGCCACAGCGGCTACACCCAATAGAACAGAGACAGCCGGGGCAGGAAATCCACAAATCCAGAATTCCCCCGGTTTTTCCCTGCTCCAGCCCTCCCCGCGCTCCCCCGTGGCCCTGGGAAGGTGCCGCCGTGCCAGACAAACGCAATTAAAGTTGCCCCTTCCCCGGAAAAGCAGCACAAGCCGCCTTGGGGCGGGGGGCGGAGGGGGCAGGGCGCTGGTTTTAAAGCCGGAGCGGTTGATGCTTACGCAAAAGGTCTTCTCTAGAGGATGGGTTTATAAATATTTCACCTACTTTAGCTGGGGAAAGGCTGGCAATTTTTAGAACACTCTTTCCAGGCAGAGCAGAGCAGAGCCGGCGGAGCTCGGCCATGACGGAGCTCTGGGGCTGCAGGTGGCCCGGGCGGGCTCGGGAACTCGCCCATCCTGTGACCCGTGCCTCTGGAATGTCGCTCCGGGGCCGCAGGTGCTCATTCCATTCCCACCTGGCCGCGGCTTAATGTTTAGCCAACCCCAAATGGCATCCGAGCCCTTGTTGTGCAGTGCCATCCCGCCCGCGGAGCGTCACCACAGCCCCGCCGCCCCCGCGGGCACGAGGGGCTCTGATAACCTGGGGACGGTGATAATCGCACCCCAACCCCCCAAATTGCCCCAAACTCGGGCTCCTGCGGCTGCCCGGGGCACCTGGAGCAATTAAACCATCAGAGAGAGCAGGTGAAATGCCCCGAGGGCCCGGAGCGATGTCCTTGTCCTGCGTGACTGATGGGGACAGCGAGGGCCGGGCAGGAATGAGGCTCACGGACAGGGAATGGGGCACAGGGAATGGGGCACAGGGACAGGGAATGGGGCTCACGGACAGGGAATGGGGCACAGGGACAGGGAATGGGGCTCACAGACAGGGAATGGGGCACAGGGACAGGGAATGGGGCTCACAGACAGGGAATGGGGCACAGGGAATGGGGCACAGGACAGGGAATGGGGCACAGGGACAGGGAATGGGGCACAGGGAATGGGGCTCACGGACAGGGAATGGGGCACAGGGACAGGGAATGGGGCTCACAGACAGGGAATGGGGCACAGGGACAGGGAATGGGGCTCACAGACAGGGAATGGGGCACAGGGACAGAGAATGGGGCTCACAGACAGGGAATGGGGCACAGGGAATGGGGCACAGGGACAGGGAATGGGGCACAGGGAATGGGGCACAGGGACAGGGAATGGGGCACAGGGACAGGGAATGGGGCACAGGGAATGGGGCACAGGGACAGGGAATGGGGCTCAGGGACAGGGAATGGGGCACAGGGACAGGGAATGGGGCACAGGGACAGGGAATGGGGCACAGGGAATGGGGCACAGGGACAGGGAATGGGGCACAGGGACAGGGAATGGGGCACAGGGAATGGGGCACAGGGACAGGGAATGGGGCTCACAGACAGGGAATGGGGCACAGGGACAGGGAATGGGGCTCACAGACAGGGAATGGGGCTCACAGACAGGGAATGGGGCACAGGGACAGGGAATGGGGCACAGGAATGGGGCACAGGGACAGGGAATGGGGCACAGGGAATGGGGCACAGGGACAGGGAATGGGGCTCAGGGACAGGGAATGGGGCACAGGGACAGGGAATGGGGCACAGGGACAGAGAATGGGGCTCAGGGACAGGGAATGACTCAACGGCACGGACGGAAATCGAGTTTTATCATCAGAGCATCAAACACGTCCCGAACCAGCCTGGATGGGTTTGAGGCACAGCCCTGGGCTGTCCCTGCCAGGCAAAAACTCCATTTGTGATGCTGCAGCCTCTGCTTCCCTTCCCCGTGAGGATGAGGGAGAAAGGATCGGGATAACAAAACCTTTCCATCCAAAACTGCGGGGAAAGGCCGGCAGGAGCACCCAGGCTGTTCCCGAGTCACCCGCTCCAGGCTGGGTGATCTCCAGGGGTCTTTTCCAGCCCAAACAATTCCGTGATTCTGAGATCTCCCGGCTCCCTTTTCCCATCCATCTCCCTTGGCATGGAAGAGCTGATCCTCATCTCCCACCCTCCGGGGGCTCTGCCCCAGAATAAACGGCTGACAAAGCTTTTCCTGGGCCACATTCCCGATCTTTATCGGGAGATAAAGGAAACCCAGGGGGCTGGGAGAGCTGAACTCGCCGCTCATCCCCCTCCCCTGATGCCATCAGCTCCCCCAGGGCTTGAATTCCCGACCCTAAAAGGGCTCAGCGATCCCTCCCCACCCCTGCGGCTCCTCTGCACCACCCGCAGACACAAAGGCAGCGTCCAGAGGTGACAAATATCAACCCAGCCCCGAGCCGGGGTCACAGCGAGTGATCTGGGTGCTCCGGGAATGTCACAGCGCCAGCCCCGGGAATGTCACAGCGCCAGCTCCCAGGAATATCGAGCCCTTCCATCGGGGCTGACACAAACCATGCAGGATCTGCTTGCAAATAAGGCCCGAGGCGTGGGTGGGTTTAGTCAGCACAAGAACACACAGATCCCTCCTGGCTCCTCAGAAATGCGGCTCCTCTCCCCGGAGGGAGCTCATCAAAATTCGAGCCACAGGGCTCCGAGAGGAGATGCGAGCCCCGAATTAGCTCCACGAGGAGGCACTTCCAGGCTGTTTTCCAAACTCGGATCAATGTTGTGCTCGCTCTGAATTGAAACACCCCCAGCCCTGCGCTTGCTGCAGGCTGCAGAGGGAAACCATGAATGAAGGGAGGGCAGAGCTGCAGCTCCCTGGAGAGCGCCCAGAGGGTCCCGGTGGCCTTTGGGAAACACCTTCCTTTGGTTTTCCCGTGCCCTCGCTCATTCCTGCCACACAAAGGATTTTTTTATTTACACGAATTAACCTTTTCAACCATAGGAGAAATTTTTTGATCGTGCTGGGTCCTGCTTGCAGTGACTGCAGAGCTCCAAGGCCGATTTGTTGTGCTGTTGGAATCGCCTCTCTCAGCCCAGGCTCGGCACCGTGGGGGAAATCCAGCTCTAAAAATAAAATCCTAAAGGGTTTCCTTGGGGTGGAACCACCTGAGGCCCCACAGGACAGCAGATTCCTGGAGCTCCTCCAAGGCTTTCCCCGATGTTTGGGTTGGCAGCTTGGCCAAGGACTTGGAGCTCAGACATTGGTGAAGTTTTCCCTGTCCCCTTTTAGGACAATTTGGGGCTGAGAGGCCCCTAAAACCTCAAGAATCCCCTAAAACCCCAAGGGTCACCCCACGTGTGATGGGTCCAGGAGCTCCTGTGTGCACTTGGAGATGGGATCAGCCAAAAATCCCAGCAGCAGCCAAAGCTTGAGCTGATGTAACTCTGAACCTGGTTGAGAAAATCTTGAGAGCACAGAGAAAACTCCTCATCTGAGGCATGCTGCTGGAGGATAGGAAATGAAGGACGTGCACACAGTCAGTTGTTAGAGCAAAAACAGGGCAGGTTATTTTCCACCTCGATTTGTATAGATTCTGGACAATGACCAAGAATTGGAGAGTGAAGTTGTTGTCTCTCCAGCTCCACTGGCCAAACTACAGGTCTATCAATTTTCTTCCTCCAGAGAGGAATGTAAACAAAAAAACACCCCAGTTTTTAAAACATCACTTTTTGTTTATCTGAAACTCCGTATAAAACTCCACAACCAAAATGGAAACATCAAAGGGCTGAAAAGAAAAAAAAACACCTCAGAACAACAGAGGGATTGGATCATTCCTGGCCGCAGGAAAGCTGCTCCTGGGAGAGGGAGGTGCTCACCTCGTGTGTTTGGGGTCAGGAGTTCCCAAATGTGCTTTGGGGAGCTTGGCTCCGGTTCTAGGTCAAACACGAGCCCCAAATCTCGGCCAGGTTGTGGCAGAGCCCGTCACGCTGCTCTGGAGGGAGGAAGGGCTGCCCTGCCCCGTCCCCGCCCGCCCACTGAAACAGCTCCCACACCCACTGCCCTGCAGCCGCCACCCCGGAGCGTCCTCCCGGCCCGCCCTAAATCCCTGCCTGGGACGGGACAACCGGGCTGAGCCTCCCAAAAATGCGCCGGGGATGGAAAGGCACCCAAAGCATCCCGCTGAGGGACCCCGGAGCTCCCCGAGGGGACATCTGGGGACATGTGGAAGGCAGGATTAGGGCCGGGGACGCGGAGCAATTCCCCGGATCCGGCAGTGCCAGGTGCAGGAATGAGGGTGGCAGATGGAGGAACTGGTTTGGCAAACAGGTCCTGCCCTGGGCAGCCCCGGGATGTGACTCAGGCTGGGCGGGGGCGGCAGCTGCAGCCCGGGAGGGGACACAGGGAGTTGTCCCCTCCCCAAATCCGTCATCACCGCTGGCTCTGGTCCTAAAGACCCCACAGATCCCCCCAAACCCAGCCTGGCTCTTCGCATCTCCCTGCTGGGGGTTCTCTCCAGCACTGATGGGATGGGCAACAGGAACATCCCAAAGGGGTCCAGAGCAGAAAATCCCTGATCCCAGGGGGATTTTAGCCTTTTAGCCATGGGAAAAGGGTTCCTTTGTGTCACCCTGATTTTTCAGCCTTCTGATGCTTCACATTTCTACTGGAGTTTCCTCACACTTGTAACAAAAACAAATTCTGATATTTTGTAAATACACATTCCTTTCCAGAGGGAAAGACAAACTGATGGATTTCTAAGTTGACCACTGGGGTCAGAGAGGTGTTACTGTCGTCCTCCAATCCCTGATCAAATTCCAAACCCTATTTAAACCCCAAATCAAGATAAACTTTCTCTTCTCAACTTGATGAGTGAGTGTAGTTCTTTCTTGTCCTCTAACCACATCCTTGTCCCTTCCCCAGCTCTGCCCCACCAGCTTGGGCTGGGCCTGGCAGCTTTGGCCTTTATTTGCCCGACAGGGTTGTGCCAATATTTATTCAGGGCCCTGAGATGCCAGCAAGGGACACCAGGGACGTTTTCTCACTGCGCACTCCCAGCTCTGGGGTTTCAACCCTGTCGTTAGAGGACACAAAAAAACTACATTCACTCGTCCAGTTGAGAAGTGAGAAGAGAAAAAGGAAGTTTATTTTGATTTGGGGTTTATATGAGATTTGGAATTTGTTCAGGGACCGGGGGACGAGTGTAACACCTCTCTGACCCCAGTGGTCAGCTCACAAGTTCATCAGTTTGTCCTTCCCCCTGGAAAGGAATGTATTATTTACCAAACATTGCTCTTTGTTTTTGTTACAATTCCTGAGAAAACTCCAGTCCAAGAATGAAAACATCAGAAGGCTGAAAAGTCAGGATGACAGGGAAGGACGTGGATTGGGGCTGATTTTAGGGATTTGTGCCTTGCAGGGAAGCCCAGGCTGGGCAGGAGGGAAAAGTGTGGGTTGGGGGCTGATTGTTGTTAGACAGACACGAAAGAACCACACTCACCTGTCAGGTTGAGAAGTGAGAAGAGAAAGTTTATTTTGATTTGGGGTTTAAATAGGGTTTGGAATTTGATCAGGGATTGGAGGACGACAGTAACACCTCTCTGACCCCAGTGGTCAACTTAGAAATCCATCAGTTTGTCCTTCCCCCTGGAAAGGAATGTGTATTTACAAAATCTCACTCTTTGTTTTTGTTACAATTCATGAGAAAACTCCAGTAGAAATGTGAAGCATTAGAAAGCTGAAAAATCAGGGTGACACAACCCCCTGGAAAGCTCACTTTGTGCTCCTTGGGAAATTCAAAATTCCAGCAGGAAAAGGGTCCTGGAGCTGTGGGGATGAAGGTGGGGGTGGAATGACCCGGCTGCTTTCCCTGGAATGGTTCTCCCTTCCAGGATCTGCCCTCTGGGCTCTTCCCACCTTCCTTCAGCTCTAAAAAACCCCACCAGATCCTTCTCTTATCAAAATAAAAATTATATCCTGTCCAAACCCATCCCATATTCCATAAATTTTATTGTCCGGTCTTTGGAGAATTCATAATCTGATAGATCAGATAAAAAACCCCAAACAAAACATTGCAAAACCTTGGGAAAATGATCTTTAATTCCTTCTTTTTCTTGGTAAAGAGAGAAAAAAAGGAGCTCAAAATCATCCACATCGCATCTGAAATAGAAAAAAAATTTAAATATTCTTATAAAATAGACCCAAGAGACTGATAAGATGAATAAAATCCTTTATTATTTTATCTCTTTTTTTTTGTACCTTTCCACTTATTCCAGAGAAACTTTCTCTCCCTCTACATATTTTTTTAATAATAATAAAAAATCATTACTTCTTTCAGAACAAATCTTTTAAATCATTTCTTTTAAAACAGCTCTTTCTTTTGTACAGCTCTAGTTAAATACATTTATTATCAGTTTTCTGCCAATGAATCACCTGGAGAACATTCACAGTTTGGGGATCCACCCCAGACACTTCCATCGGTTTTTCCTGCTGGAGGATGCTGCAGATGGAGGAAGGCAATGAGGAAATGTGGATTTTTTTTAATATTGTTTGTGCTCAGACATGGCTCAAAAGGACACCCAAACCTCAATTTTACAATTCTTGAGTGTCCAGATGTGCAGCACAGCTGGAGCTCAGGTGGGAAAAACCCAAACAAAACACTAGAAAACACCCTTTCATTCCATTTTCTTTCTCCATCTTGTGTACAAGAAAAAAGGAGGAAAAAAAAAAAAAAAAAAAAAAAAAAAAAAAAAAAAAAAAAAAAAAAAAAAGCACTTATTTTATCCTGAACTTCCAAAATCCAAAGGAATTTTGTTGTTTAAATTCTCCACACGGATCTGGCTGAAAGGTGGATCCATGTGGGAATGGAGGGATGGAACAGCTCTGCCTCCAAGTGTTGTTGTTGTTGTTGCCCCAAACCCTGACCTCGCTCTGCACATTGATTTATTTCTATTTCCTTACCCGACCATCAGCTGGAGAGACTAAAAGAAAATACCAGGAATACAAATTTTCCTGAGGGCACAGCCAAAATTCCCTCATTCTGGTCGGAAAAAAAAAAAAAAAAAAAAAAAAAAAAGGTGGGGGGGAAATTCCAAGAAAAATGAGTGCAAGACAAAGCAATGACTCCCTTTTTGCCTGCCAGGAGTGGATGGGAGAATCCAGAAAATCAGGGGGGAAAAATGCTGGAAAGCCACGGAAATTCCCAGCATTTTCATGAAAATTCCGATAGGTGCCCCAAAATCCTGCCGGGGAATGAGACAGGAACTGCTCTGCTTGGGGGTTTTTATGGATGGGGCATCCAGGAAGTTTCTATCCCCCTAAACTCAACTTTAAAAGGCTGGAATATTGTCCCAGAGGTGGAAAAGAGGGATTTAACTCCAGGATTTGATCCCTGCCAGGCTCCAGCTCTGGTTTTTTCCAAGATTTGGAGATCAGAGCTCGGGGCTTTGCTGACCCCGAACTGAGCTCGGTGTGGCACCAAATATTTACATTTAAACTGGGAACCAAATATCCACAAAATCCCTGGGATAAAAGGGGTTATCTGGAATTGGGGCTGATAAATAACAGTGTCTCCTCTCAGGGGGATTGGAACCCTTGAGAATTTTCTGGAATGATCGTGGTGGCTTTGATGTAAATCTGAGGGTTCTTGGGGTGATTCTGGAGGGAAAAAATCCCAGAAAAATCTGGCCAAAATTCCTTGGAAAAACTGTAATTCTGAAGAAAGGAATGTCCAGCTCCATAAAGAAGTTTAGGAGGTTAGAAATTCCCGGGGTTTTGTGGGTTTTGGGTGTTGCCAAATGTTGGGAATTCTCTCACAAAGTCAAACCCTAAATCCCACCTCAATCTGTAGGGAAAAAGGGAAAGGCTGTGAAAGGACAAAGAGGAGCCACCAGGGCCTTTTCCTGATCCTGGGAATGCTGTCCTGGCTCTGTGGGATTCTCCCCAGCACTTTGCCTTGACCTTCACCAGGAATATCAGATCTGGTGGGAATGTGGGATGGCCCAGCTGGGCACCAGCGGCGTCTGGAGCTTTATTCCCACTCTCAGAGCGTGGGAATGGGAAAACCGAGCAGGAAAAGTGCACCAAGACAGGTCAGGGATATCCTGGATGGTGCCCGGAGGGTTCCTCCCCTGGATCCACCAGAATTCCTCACCCCAGGCGTGTCCATGTCCCGCCTGCTGAGCTGCCAATTCCTGCCGGGAACTCTGGGAAGGGCAGCCCTGATCCCAATGAAATCCCACAGTGGGACAGAGGACGGCACGGGGAGAGCCCAGCCCGGCTCCAGCTGCAGGAACCAGGGATGGGGAGCAGGAAAACACGGCCCCAAATGCGTCACCGGGGGCTGCTCCGGCTCTTCCCTCTCCGCTGGAATCAATTACGGAACAATTCGGGCTGGAAATAGCGGGAAGGGAAGGGAGCAGGGATGGGCAAACCTCAAACAATGCAGACGTCTGGAGCCTGGTCTGGGACCGAGCTCTGCGGGCACCGGGAGCTCCCGGGCGGCTCCGGGCGCCGGCAGCAGGAGGAGCCACCCCGGGGAGCTCCAGGGTCCTCCCGCCGCGCGTTTTCCAAGGACTGGGGCAGGAATGACGGGCAGCTCCGGCGGGGAGCAGCCCCACGGAGAGCCGGACCCCGGAGCACAGTGCCAGTCCCAGGTGCCAGTCCCGATCCCGGGTGCCAATCCTGATCCCAAGTGCCAGTCCCAGCACTGACCAGCTCCAAGGGGGAACACCCCTACAGAGAGCTGCACTCCAGAGCAAAGTGCCAGTCCCTATCCCAGGTCCCAGTCCCAGATCCCAGTCCCAGCTCTGACCAGTTCCAGGGGGAACAGCCCCATGGAGAGCTGGAACCTGGAGCAAAGTCCCAGTCCTAGGTGCCAGTCTCAATCCCAGGTGCCAGCCCCATCTCCAGGAGTCCCAGCCCCACCCAGGGGGAGCCGATCCTCCACGAACACCCATCCCAAGCAATCCCATGGCTCAGAGGGGCTCCGTGCCCCGCTCACACCCCCCAGGCTGTGGGGCTGGATTCGTTCCCCCAGTGTCCGGAGAGGGAAAACCCTCCCTGGAGCAACCCTGGGCCGGCAGAAAAACCTCTGTGAGCATCGATCCGAGCAGGGCCGGTCCAGCCTGGGCACGGGGATGGGTTTGGGGCTATTTCTGGTGCCCACAGCTGAGCCGTGGGAGGTTTGGCACCTTCTTCCCCTTCCCCGCGGGCACAGAACGCGCCCGGGTGGGCGTGAGCAGCGCGGGGAGGGGCTGGGAGCCGTGGGATGGGGGGAGATGTGTCCCCAGAGCCCTCCCTGGGGAGCTGTGGGGATGGGGAAGGGGATGAGGATCCGTCCGGGCCCGGGAGGGGCTCTGGAGCCGATCCCCGCTCGGCACAGCCCCACCCGCGGGACCTGCGGCCCCTCCCGGGCCCTGCTCGGGGCTCGGGACATCCCAGCGGGCTGGATTTGGGAGCGGGGACTGGCGGAAGCAACGGGAAATTCGGGGCTGCTCCATCCTCCACCCTCAGCTGGATTCGGGTACCAAGACAGGGAGGGCAAAGGGGGTTCTGCAGGCAGAGGTGGGGGAAATCCAGGGGGGCTGCCCTGGTTCCTGTGCCCCAGGTGTGCCCCAGGTGAGCTCCACGTGTGCCCCAGGTGAGCTCCAGGTGCTCCCAGCACTCCCAACTTGGGCCCCCCAAAAACCGAGGGGTGCAGGGCAACTTGTCTGAGCCAAAGGTGCATTTCCAGCAACTCCTGCCGAGAGTACCAAACCCCCACAAACCCCCACAAATCCCCCCCTGAGCCCCCCCAAACCCTCCCGGGGCAGCGCAGGGCCCGGCGGCTCCTCCCTGCAGCGCCTCTTGGTGGGGACAACACGGAGACAAGGGGGGGACAAGGCCACAGGTCCATGGAGAGCAGCTCCAGGGGGGTTGGGGACAGGTGAGCCTCGTCCCGCCGGAGCCGGAGCCGGGAATTCTGCCGAGGGTCGGGTGGGAGCCGCTCCCGGCTCAGCGCTGCCGTCTCCATGGCGACGAGGGGAACGCGAGATCTGAGTTTAAAATATACTCTGCCTCCTGTTCTTGCCTCGGGCTGGGGAAGGGAGATGGAGATGGGGGGTCAGGGGGGGTCAAGAGGTGGAGATTCCCAGCCTAGGGCATTC
This sequence comes from Zosterops lateralis, assembly GCF_965231275.1. Classification (NCBI taxonomy): domain Eukaryota; kingdom Metazoa; phylum Chordata; class Aves; order Passeriformes; family Zosteropidae; genus Zosterops; species Zosterops lateralis. The sequence continues at coordinate 6,323,741 of NC_139786.1, forward strand.
CTGGAGGAGCCAGCCCTGCCTCAGGACGGCCAAATGTCACCCCAAAGGTGACAATAAACCACCCCGGGGTGATTTGTGGACTGAAGAGGTAACAGGGAGCAGGTTTGGCTTTTTCCAGCACCATCCAGGAGAGCCCCTGGCTTTTCTCCAGCCCTACCTGAGTGCTGGAAGGCTGAGCCTCGGTGCCCAGGGTCCTTCTGCAGCTGGATCTCCTTCAGGGAGAAGATGGAGGCGTCTGGGCAGAGGAGACAGAGACAGAGGGGTCACTCCTGTCCCAGGGTGGCACCTCCAGGCACCTCTTCTCCTACTCTCATCCCATCCAAATTATTATTAATTATTATTATTGTTATTCCTCGCTCCCACAGCCACCAGCTCCTGCTGCAGAAGCACCTCTGAGGGAGCAAAGAGGTGCCTGGAGGCCCTTTTTGGCCCCATTTTGGAGGGTTCAGGCAGCACTTACTGTCAGGCAGGAGGTGCACACGCTCTCCCAGGCTCTTGAAGTAGGGGTGCTGTAGGGCTGCCTCGGCTGAGATCCGGCCCTTGGCTCTGTACTGCACAACGCCCCGAGACAAGCTGTCAGTGCTCATTCACACCCCACAGCTGGGCACATCTGGGCACCCCTGGGCATTTACCCTGCACATCTGGGCATTTACCCACACATCCCCCTGCACATCTGGGCACCTCTGTGCATCTACCCCACATATCTGGACACCCCTGTGCACTTACACCCCACACATCTGGGCACCCCTGGGCATTAACACTGGGCACCCCTGCATATTTACACTGCACATCTGGGCACCTCTGTGCCTTCACCCCGCACATCTGGGCACCTCTGCACATTTACCCCACACATCTGGGCACTCCTGTGCCTTTACCCTGCACATCTCGGCGCCTCTACACACTTACCCCACACATCTGGTCACCTCTGCACATTCACCCTGCACATCTGGGCACTCCTGTGCATTTACCCCAAACATCTGAGCACCTCTGCACATTTACCCTGCACATCTGGGCACCCCTGTGCATTCACCCTGCACATCTGGGCACCCCTGCCCGTGCCAGCAGTGCCACCAGCCGGGTGGGTGGATGACACTGCCCTTCTCCAGCTGCCCCTTCCCCACAGCAAAACTCCCCTTCCCACCCCCCTGGGCTGGTCCAACACTCACCAGCAGGAGATTTGTCAGCAGGTCGATGCCTTCCAAGTCCAGCCTGGGAAAGAAGGGGGAAAAAACCCAAAACTGCACAATTACTGCACCAAGGAGACTGAAATAACCCCAGTGAGGGATTAACTTCAAGATCCATGGAGAGAAAATGAGCCTGGCTCCCCTTTACAGCCCTCAAACCCCCCAAAAATGAACTGTCCCTGCTGCAGGGGGTACCTGGGGGCGTGGTTGATCAGGGGCTGGGCTCGGTACTGGGTGAAGTTGTAAGCCTTGAACTCCTCGTTGGACGTTATCCCAGGCCAGGTGTCCTCTGTGGGGGTTCCTGCCAGGGGAGAGAGGGAAAAGCTGCTGTGGGCACTCGGTGTGATGGGGAAGTTCAGAGTGGGGACTGTCACTGAGAGAGGGCACCGGTGTCACCTGTGTCACCAGTGGGCTGGCAGTGCCAGCAAGGAGCTCCTGACCTGTACACCTGGGCCAGGCTGGAGGGGGCTGCAGGCGGCTTCCGTCCATGCCAACCCACCCCTGTCCACCCTGTCCACCCCAGATGACCCCTGGCCATGCCAGCCTACCCCTGTCCACCCTGTCCACCCCAGATGACCCCTGGCCATGCCAGCCCACCCCTGTCCACCCTGTCCACCCCAGATGACCCCTGGCCATGCCAGCCCACCCCTGTCCACCCTGTCCACCCCAGATGACCCCTGGCCATGCCAGCCCACCCCTGTCCACCCTGTCCACCCCAGATGACCCCTGGCCATGCCAGCCCATCCCTGTCCACCCCAGATGACCACCCAGATGCCACCCACCCCTGTATGTGCCAGCTGACCCCTGGCCACCCTGTCCACCCCAGATGACCCCTGGTCATGTCAGCTGACCCCAGCTGACCCCTGCCCACCCCTGCCAAACCCAGCCCATGCCAGCCCACCTCTGCCCACTCGTGCTCACCCCACAGCCACGTGTGCCCACCTCTGCCCATTTCATCCCAGCCCTTCTCACCCCATGCCATCCCTTCTCACTCCTTCCCACCTCATTCCACTCCATCCCATCCCTGTTCCCACCTTCCCACTGCATCCCACCCATTTTCATTCCTGTCGATCTCATCCCACTTCATCCCACTGCATCCCATCCCTTTTCTCTCCTTCCCGCTGCATTCCCACTTCATCCCACCCTGTCCCTGATCATTCCTGTCCACTGCATCCCACCCCTTTTCCTTCCTGCCTACCTCATCCCATCCCAATCCCTGTTCACCCCATCCCATCCTCGTCCATTCCTCCCCCCCGCCCCATCCACCCCATCCCACCCTTTTTCCTTCCTGCCCATCTCATCCCACTCCATCCCATCCTTTTCCCCTCCTTCCCACCCCATCCCTGTTCATTCCTGCTCACCCCATCCCATCCCATGGATCCCATCCAAACCCAGTTCCCTCCTCCCCACCCCATCCCACCCCATCTCATCCTCGTTAATTCCTCCCTCCTGTTCATCCCATCCTTTTTCCTTCCTGCCCATCTCATCCCAGCACATCCCATTCCATTCCCCTCCTTCCCATCGCATTCTACCTCATCCCTGTTCATTCCTGTCCACTCCATCCCACCCTCTTTCCTTCCTGCCTACCCCATCCCATCCCGTGGATCCCATCCCATGGATCCCATCCCATCCTGTGGATCCCAATCCCATCCTGTGGATCCCATCCCGTGGATCCCAATCCCATCGATCCCAATCCCGTCCCATGGATGCCGTCTCGTGGATCCAAATCCTATCCCGTGGATCCAATCCTGTCCCAAAGATCCCATCCCAATCCCATCCCATCCCATCCCATCCCATGGATTCAACCCCATCTCATCCCGTGGATCTAAATCCCATCCCGTTGATCCCGTCCTGTGGATCCAAATCCCGTGAATCCCAATCCTGTCCCATGGATCCCGTCCCTTGGATCCCATCCCATCCCATGGATTCAATCCCATCCCATCCCATCCCATGGATTCCATCCCATCCCGTGGATCCCGTCCTTGGATCCCCTCCCATCCCGTCCCGCGGATCCCAATCCCGTCCCGTGGATCCCATCCTGTCCCTCCCCGATGTGTCCCAGGTCCCGTGGATCCCCATCCCGCCGCTCCCGGCGTGTCCCGGCTCCCGCGGATCCCCATCCCATCCCGCGGATCCCCATCCCGCCCCTCCTGGCGTGTCCCGGCTCCCGCGGATCCCCATCCCATCCCGCGGATCCCCATCCCATCCCGCGGATCCCCATGCCATCCCGCGGACCCCCATCCCGCCGCTCCCGGCTGTCTCGGCTCGGCGGGCGGGCAGTGCCCTCGCGTGGGGACGCGGGCTCAGCGCAGCGCTCACCCAGCAGGCGGAAGATGAGGTGCAGCTCCTCCTTCACGGTGGAGCCCGGGAACATCGGCCGGCCCGTCACCATCTCGTAGTGGATGCAGCCCACGCCCCTAAAGGGCAGGGGACACCCCGGGCTCAGGGGGGACAAACCCCCGGTGGGGGGGCTGATGGAGCCGGGAATGGGCTCCGGGACAGGGATCAGCACCCAGCCCACGGGGATGGCACCGACCCGACCCCCTGAGCCCCGGGAGATGGGGAAAACAGGGCTGGGACAGCTCTGGGGACACGGAAAATTGTGCTGGGAGAGGTATGGGGACAGGGAAACTGCACTGGGAGAGCCCTGAGGACAGGGAAAACTGAACTGGGAGAGCTCTGGGGACAGGGAAAATTGTACTGGGAGAGCTCTGGGGCATGGGAACTGCACTGAGAGAGCCTCAGGGACAGGGAAACTGCTCTGGGAGAGCCCCAGGATGAGGGAAAACAGGTCTGGGAGATCCCTGGGGATATGGAAAACAGCTCTGGCAGAGCCCCCAGGGACAGGGAAAACAGATTTGAAAACGCCCCCCAAACTTCTGGTGTCAACAGACCCTGGGGACAGGGAAAGTGCTCTGGGAGAGCCCCCAAACTCTGGTGTTAACAGCTCCATGGAAAACTCCTTTGGGGAGCCCCAAGAACAGGGAAATCAGCTCTGGGAGAGCCCCCCCACCCTCTGTCACTCCCAACAGCGCGAGGATGAGGCTGGAGATGTCCGAGCCCGCCCCGGAGAGCCCGGGCAGCCCCCGGGCAGCCCCGGCCGTGCCTCACCACATGTCGATGGGTGTGGAGTACTCGGTGGATCCCAGCAGGACGTCAGGGGGCCTGTACCAGAGCGTCACCACCTCATTGGAATAGGTTTTGGTCGGGACCGACTTGGCCCTGGCTAATCCTGGGGGAAAAAAGGGATGAACAAGGAGCTGCCCCTTTCTCCCCGGTCCTGCATCATCCCCGGGGGGTTTCACCCACCAAAATCTGCCAGCTTGAGCTCCCCTCGCTCGTTGATGAGCAGGTTCTGGGGTTTGAGGTCTCGGTGCAGGATTTTCCTGCCGTGGCAATAAGCCAGGCCACGGAGCAGCTGGAACATGAAGATCTGCAGGGAGGAGGAGGAGGAGGAGGAGGAAGGGGTTACATTTAGGACTAAAAAAAAAAATCAAGCTGCCTCGAAGGATCTCTAAGTCATGTGATGTTGTTTTACACCACAACGACACAGACTCCGAGATTCAGAAGGCTGAAAATGACTCCTTTATTTTTGGGATGTGTCTTCCTTTTATCCCATTTCACACAGACCAATTGGATTGGTGACACAAAGACAAACCTCTTCACTCCCATTGGTCAGAGCAGAGGGACAGCAAGGAGAAGTCCCTCCTGGGGAAAGGAATGATTAACAAAGTTTCAGCTACAAAACCATTTCTCCTGTTTACAGAAAATTCCTTGGGAAAAGAATTTCAGAAAACCAAAACACCTCAGGCATGAAACCAGAGTTACAGTTTTGTGGCCAGGAAAGAACCCTGGGATCTGTGTGTCACCCTGAATTTCCTTACTTTTGAGTCTTTGAATTTTTGCAGTGAAAATTCTCACACAGCTTGATGTCAACTCTATGTATTTTTAAAATTTATCTGTGTGTTTACACATTTCATCTCTGGGAGGAGAAACACGATTCACAGTGATGTTCACCAATGAAGTCAAAGGAGTGGTGACCAAATAGCCAATCTTTGACCAAAATATATATAATATAGAGTCAAAAAAATTAAGACAAAGCTTTTCCTTGCTTGACCTGCTGCTGCTGCCTCGTTCCTCGTGTGTCATGGACAGCTGTGCTGGGGTGGGGAGGTGTCACCAAAAGGGATGAACACAGTGTGCAGTGATTTTATTTCCCCCAGGAAAACACTCGGGGAGCCTCAGAAAGGGTAAAAGAAGCAGGAATTGAAGGGTGAAGGGATCTCCAGTCCCAAAAACCAGGATGAGGGATAGGGGAGGGCACCCCCCTCACCTTGACATTGTGCACACTCATCAGGTTCCCGCAGTTCTCCAGGTACTGCTTGAGGTCGTTGTCCTGCAGCGGGATGGACACGTCAGTCTGTCCTCCGCTCGTCCCCCCAAACCCCCAGAGGAGCCCCCAGACCCACCAGGTACTCGAAGACTAGGGTGAGGCAGCGCTCGGTGTGGATGATGTCATGCAGGGTGACGATGTTGGCGTGCTTGAGGTTCTTCAGCAGCGACACTGCAGGGTGGGGACAGCGGGGTTGGGGACAGCGGGATTGGGGCTGAGCACAAGCTCACACCTCATCCCAAAATCCCTCCTGGGAGCTCGGGAAAAGCCCCTCCAGGGCCTCACCTTCCCGGATGGCCGTGCAGGGAGCGCCCTCCTCGTGCTCCAGGCGGATTTCCTTCAGCGCCACCAGGTTCTCCGTCAGTTTGCTGCGGCCCTTGAACACTGTGGCATAGGTGCCCTGTGGGGTGGTGGAGAAGGTGAAATCAGGGAAAACATTATAAATATGACTGCTTAGCAAAAGATTCTGAAAATATCAAACCTATGATCGAAATAGAAATGAGTAGGAAATAGGATACCAAGACTTAGTTACTATAGAACCTAAAACAATAGCCCAGCCAGCTGAAGGAGAATCCCTTTGGATTGAACAATACCTTTCTAAGGGATCCAAAGGTCGATGCAGCAAAAGAGAAAAGTCTAAAGAGTAGCTTTTAGAGTTTAAAATGTAACACAGTGTGGTGATGTAGTAGTTCTTATAGGCTGCATGTAGATTCTGTAGGATTTTGTGTCTCGTATTGGTTGGTCACTGTAAATTAGAATATTCATCACAAAAGGAGATATAATGGATTGTAACAAGGACCTCACTCTCTCTCTCTGGCTCTCGTACCTCTCATCCTCCTGTTCTCTCTCTCCCTCTCTCTTTGGGGCTTCCCTTCAGCCCAGGCTGGTGGCTGAAGGCAAAGCTCTTTTTACCCATAACCCTTGCAATATAAAACATGTTTCTAGAATATCTCAGGTCAGCAGAGTTCCCTCTCCTTGCCATCCAAGGATGCTCCTACGCCAGGGGACAGGGGACACAGGATGTCACCCTGATCTTTTTCAGCCTTCTGATGTTTGCATTTTTTTTGTTAGTGGAATTTCTCACAGATTTTCATGTAAACAAAGGGATGGTGCTGTAAACTGCCTTTTTTTTGTTGTTGTTTATCGTTCCTCTCTTCTTGAGGAGGGACAATTGATGGACTTCTAGTTTGACCAGTGTGGTTGGAGAGGTGCCAACCTCATCCTCCAATCCGTTGTCATTGTCCAAAATCTATATAAACCCAAGTGGGAAAATAAACTTCCCTTTTTTTTGCCCTGACAACCTGACTGTGTGTGTGTCATTCTTTTCGTATCCTATAGCAACAGCAGGACATTTCCCAGGCTGGCACAGCACTGGTGTCCCCAAAACATCCCCATCTGAGGTGCCAGCACCACATCTGAACTCCACTTTTTGGTCCCAAAATTTCTGGATATTGAAGATTTTTGCCCTTTGCGCTTTGAGCTGCCCTTTGAATTTTATTTAATTCCCTCCAGGGGTGTCACAGAGTACTCACCTCTCCCAGTTTGTCTAGTTTAATGTAGGTTTCCAGTTTCCCAAAGCCGATGTCGGACTGTGAGAGGGAAAGAAAACATCACTGGGGAGGAGGGAACCTCACCCAGGGACCTCCAGGAGGGTTTCCAGGGGCACTGGGCAGTGAAAATTGGGATTTTTACTCCATTTGCTGCCCAAACCCTCTGCATATCCTGGGAAAAGGCACGTCCTGAGCAGGGGAGTGAAGGTGCTGCAGCTGCTGCACAACCCCCAGAGCCACATTCCTTATCCGTGAGGGGATCATGAATATTAATGTCCCATTGATCAGGCAGCACAGGCAGGTAAATTCCAGCTCTCCTTTCCTCCTCCCTCCTCCTGGACCGGCACCTCGGATCCCAAAATTCCTCCCGAGGCCTGGCTGTGGTGACTGGCACCTCTGAGCACACCTGGGCTCTGCACACAGAGATTTTTTGCTCCTGTTTCTGCTGCTGTGTTGCAGCAAAAGAACTGAAACGCCCCCGCTGAAGCAAAGGCTGATCCATTATTTATCCACATTTGCATTTCCACCGGCAAGAGGCTCCGGCTGGATTGCAGGAGGGTTTTCCTCTCCCGGCTCTGGGAAGGAGCCAGGCTGAGAGGGCAGCCAGGTGTGCACAAGGGAATGAAGGGATTTGGGAACGGCACAGCAGGAGCAGATGGGGAAGGGGTGCAGATCCCAAAATCCCAGAATTTAGGCTGGAAAATCCCTCTGGGATCATCAGTCCAATCCCCACCCTGAGCACTTAGTGCCACCTCCAGGTGACACCCCCAGGGATGGGCACCTCAAACCTCCTTGGGCATTTCCAAGGCCTGGCCACCCTTTCCATGAGGAAATTTCTGCTGAAATTCCAACCTGAGCCTCCCCTGGCCCAGCCTGAGGCCGTTCCCTCTCCTCCTGTCCCTGTTCCCTGGGATAAGATCCCAAATCCCCCCCGGCTGTCCCCTCCTGTCAGGGAGTTGTGCAGAGCCAGAAATTCCCCCTGAGCCTCCTTTTCTCCAGGCTGAGCCCCTTCCCAGCTCCCTCAGGACTCTCCAGACCCTTCCCCAGCTCCCTCAGGACTCTCCAGACCCTTCCCCATCTCCCTCAGGACTCTCCAGACCCTTCTCCAGCTCCCCTGGCAGGGAAGAGGTGACAAGGGACATTTCCCAGGCTGGCACAGCACTGATGTCCCCAAACCATTTGGAGGAAGGACCATTTGAGGTGACAGCACCAGCTCTGAACCCCACAAGAACTTGGTCCAAAAATTTCTGGATATTGAAGATTATTTTCCCTTCCCACTTCAAGCTGCTGGGTTTGTGCAGGCCAGGCTGGGAACAGGCAGGGGACATGAGGTGACCTCAGTGACACCCTGGGGGGAGCTGGCACAGCCTGACACGACTGCAGCTGTGACAGAGGGACACGGGGAGGGGACACCGTGCCTGGCACTGTACCCTCTGCTCGATGTCACTTACAAGGGAGGCCCGGCGGGACATCCTGCTCAGGGGCTTGGGGAACTCCAGGCTCTCCATCTGCAGCTTCTGCAGGAACTCGGGGGGCAGCCGGATGTCCATGGGCAGAGAGAGACGCTTGCTGACGTCCTGCAGGGAGGGGACAGGGACAGGGAGGTGACAGGAGCACCCTCGAGGGGCAGAGCTGTGGCAGAGAGGTGGCACTGAGGTGACAGTGACACGGGGAAGGGAAGGGGGATGGTGGCACATGGAGCCCCAGGGGATGGCAGGGCTGAGTGTGACACTGCCATGTCCCAAAGCACACACTGCCCTGCCAGCCAATGGGGAGGTGACACCCAGAGGTGCCCAAGTGCCCCCTGCGTGGTGGCACACAGGGAGTGCCACAGGCTGTGCCAGGCCCCGCAGGGGTCACCCACAGGATGGCAGGGCTCGTGTGTGACAGTGTCCCAAACCACACCCAGCCAATGGGGAGGTGACACCCAGAGGTGCCCAGGTCTTCCCCCAGCACTTGCCTCCATGTGACACCCAGGGGTGTGCCCAGGTCACCTCCATGTGGCACCCAAGGGTGCCCAGGTCACTCCCAGCACTCACCCCCATGTGACACCCAGGGGTGTCTCCCCAGCAGTGACACACAGAGGTGTCCCCAGCCCTCTCCTCCATGTGACATCCAGAGGTGTTCCCCCAGCAGTGACATCCGGGGCTGTCCCCATGTCACCCCAGCTCTCCCCTCCCTGTGACACCCGGGGTGTCTCCATGTCACCCCAGCCCTCCCCTCCCTGTGACACCCGGGGTGTTCCCATGTCACCCCAGCCCCCCCCTCCCTGTGACACCCGGGGTGTTCCCATGTCACCCCAGCCCTCCCCTCCCTGTGACACCCGGGGTGTCCCCATGTCACCCCAGCCCTCCCCTCCCTGTGACACCCGGGGTGTTCCCATGTCACCCTAGGCCTCACCTCCCTGTGACACCCCGGGTGTCCCCATGTCACCCCAGCCCTCCCCTCCCTGTGACACCCGGCATGTTCCCATGTCACCGCAGCCCTCCCCTCCCTGTGACACCCGGGGTGTCCCCATGTCACCGCAGCCCTCACCTCCATGGAGAAGCGGCGCTGGCCGTGGTTGCGGTACCGCACGGCGGCCACCGGGGACTGGCCCTGTCCCTCCGGAGGGGACACGGGGCTGCCGTCCCCTCCCGCGTCCCTGCCCAGCTGTGCCAGCTGCAGCTGCCCCTGAGCCAGGTCTGGGGACAAAAGGAGAGCACAGTGAGCTGCAGGAGCGGTGGCAGAAGGGACAAGGGGTGAGGGCAGGGCAGGGATTCTCTGGGGACATGGGGATCTCTTCTTCCATCTCTACATCCAGAGGGAATTCCTGCCTTTTTCTCCAAATTCCTGGATTCCCAAAGCACACCCTGCCAAGAGAATCTCTGACAGGGGGACCTGTCCCCAGCCAGAAACCCCAAATCCCACCCCAGTGCTCTGCCCCCTGCACGGGGTTTTGCAGGGATGAGGATTTGCCTTCTCATCTTTATTTTCCTAAATGTTTTAGGCAAAAGAGCACTTCGGGAACATTGAGGTGCCCTGGATCCCACTGTGCTGGGTCAGGAAAGCAGCAGAGAAAGAGAAAAGGAAAAAGGAAAAAGGAAAAAGGAAAAGAAAAAGGGCCCTTCCTCGAGGACTTTACACACACACAGGGACCTCACCTGCCCTGGGAATTACAACAACCACCGGCTGTTTCCCTCCCACAGGACGTGCCCATTTCTCAGAAAGAGTTTGGGATTAAAGTCACTCCTCACAAACCAAACCACCCCGGGCTGTCCTGACGCACCCTGTGCCCTCGGCCAGGCCCGGAGAGAAGCACAAGAATCCCCTGAACACCCAAAACAGCTCCTCCCTTGGGACACCAGGTGTGGAGCCTGGCCGGGCTCAAGGAGCACAAAACCAGAACAAAATGAACCCTTTGAGCTCCTCCTGCTCGCTGGGCTGAGGTTTGCACTCAAAGCTCGGTGATCAGCGGCGGGGACATTCCGGGGACATTGTGGCGCTCACAGCCACCACCCGGAGTTCAGGTCAGGGCAGGCAGGAGGATTCCCCAGGGAATTGCACAAATTCCAGGGGCTGCTCGCGAGGAGGCAGCACCGAACTGGGCTGTGCCGGGAGCCGGGATGGTGCCCTGGGCTGTGCCGGGAGCCGGGATGGTGCCCTGGGCTGTGCCGGGAGCCGGGATGGTGCCCTGGGCTGGAGGAAAGGTCCAGCAGCTGGGACCAGGCTGCCCCCCAGCAGTGACCACAGTGCTCTGTCCCTGCCCCAGCTCTGCAGCCACGCTCCGAAATCCCCAAATCCCCAAAATTCCCCGGTGCAGACATTGCCCAGAGCAAGGGGGAGCAGTGGAACTCCCCAGGGAGTTTTTGGGAGAGCTCTGGGGACAGGGAAACTGCACCGGGAGAGCTCTGGGGACAGAAAAACTGCTCTGGGAGAGCCTCAGAGACAATGAAACTGCACTGGGAGAGGTCTGGGAATATGGAAAGTGCACTGGGAGAGCCCTGGGGACAGGGAAACTGCACTAGGAGAGCCCTGGGGACAGGGAAAGTGCACTGGGAGAGGTCTGGGGACAGGGAAAGTGCACTGGGAGAGCCCTGGAGACAGGGAAACTGCATTGGGAGAGCCCTGGGGACAGGGAAAGTGCTCTGGGAGAGCCCTGGGGACAGGGAAAGTGCTCTGGGAGAGCCCCCAAACTCTGGTGTTAACAGCTCCATGGAAAACTCCTTTGGGGAGCCCCAAGAACAGGGAAATCAGCTCTGGGAGAGCCCCCCCACCCTCTGTCACTCTCAACAGCGCGAGGATGAGGCTGGAGATGTCCGAGCCCGCCCCGGAGAGCCCGGGCAGCCCCCGGGCAGCCCCGGCCGTGCCTCACCACATGTCGATGGGTGTGGAGTACTCGGTGGGGGCACCCCGGGGAGAGCCCCAGCCCTGCCCTGCCCTGTCCCCAGGGCCACAGCGACAATCCCCGCTGGGCTCCAGGGATAATCTCAGGGCTGAGGGGAGGGGAGGAAGGGGAAGGGGAAGGGGAAAGGGGAAAGGGGAAAGGGGAAAGGGAAAGGGGAAAGGGGAAGGGAAGGGGAAGGGGAAGGGGAAGGGGAAGGGGAAGGGGAAGGGGAAGGGGAAGGGGAAGGGGAAGGGGAAGGGGAAGGGGAAGGGGAAGGGGAAGGGGAAGGGGAAGGGGAAGGGGAAGGGGAAGGGGAGGGAAGCAGGGCTGGATTTTCACGGGGCGCTGAGCAGGGCCGGGGCTGGCCGCAGTTCGCGGGGCTGACGGATGAGAGGTGGCAGACAAGTGACCTGGCAAAGGCTGTGGGATTGAGCCACGGGCAGGGAGAGGAGAGATGAGGGCTCCTGGGTGCCCAATCCACACCTGAGTGGTGGGTTCAGCCCGTGCCAGGGGGCTGCAGAGGGGCTGGAACGGTTCCAGGGGGTTTGTGCACAAGGATAAAACCCCTCCTGTGCTCCCTGTCCCTTCCCCTCGCTCTGTCTTTACAGCAACAACCAGGAAACGTCCCCTGAGTTAACCACAGGTATGAAAAGAACGGGGATTCATTGGACTGCACCAAATCCTTTTCACTTCCTCGTTTCCCGAGTGAATTATACTCAAGGAAACCAAAAGGCCATTTAAGGTCGGGCTGAGTGGAGCCTGACAAATCAACCCAAAACACGAATTTTGGGTGAATTTGTGCCAGTTCCCACAGGTGAGACAAACCCAAAGCTGGATAAAAACTGCAAACCAGCAGCTCTGACTCTGCACCAGCAGATCAGAGTCAACCCCTTTGTCACTTTAGGTGTAAAATCAGAGGTGAATCGACAACCTGGACACTGCAGTGGACCAAAAAATTATGGGGAAAGAGGTAAAAATTCACAGAAGGCTCAAAGAGGAGAGGGGAGAGGGGTTTGGGCTGCCCTGGGGTGGGGATGTGCCAGCCCAGCCCTCCCTGGGCTGTCACCGGGAGATTCCTGAGCCCAAAGGGCTGGAGGTGCCCTCGGGGCTCTCAGGACCTCGCTGGGTGCTGCTGCTCAGCAAATTCATCACGATCCCAAAGGGCTGGAATTGCCCTTGGGGCTCCCAGGACCTCGCTGGGGGCTGGTGCTTGGCAGATTTTGGATCCCAAAGGGCCAGAATTGCCCTTGGGGCTCGGCAGATTCCCAATTCCAAAGGGCCAGAATTGCGCTCAGGACTCTCAGGACCTCACTGGGGGCTCAGTACTGGGCAGATTCCCAGTCCCAAAAGGCTGGAGATGCCCTCGAGGCTCTCAGGACCTCACTGGGAGCTGCTGCTTGGCAGATTTCGGATCCCAAAGGACTGGAATTGCCCTCAGGACTCCCAGGACCTCACTTGGGGCTCAGTACTGGGCAAGTTCCTGATCCCAAAGGGCTGGAATTGCCTTCAGGGCTCTCAGGACCCCGGTGTGGGCGTGCAGACCTCAGGGGAATTCATTCCACATCAATCCCAGGGAGCCCTGACAGATCGAGGCTGCTGCGCCATCAAAGAGAACGAAATCGAGGCCTTTTAATAAATCTATTTAAACCCCTCCTCTGCCAAAACAAGCTTTGATCTGCCAAGGAAAGGGGCCAGAACCCTCTGCTGCCTGTCTGACCCAGAACTCTGAATTGCTTTGCTGAGGGTGAGCTGCTCTCCCCTCCAGTTTTTCATCCTCCTTCCTCCCCCTCGTCATCATTTCTTCAGGGCCTGCTGCTCCCAAGGTCAGAGCTGGCTCTGTTTTATCTCTTTCCAGCCCAGACATTGAGTTTTGTCCAGCCTGGAGGTGTTTGGGGGCTGCTGCTGGACGCCCCCAGCTCTTATCAAAGCAAACCAACCTCTCCTCCCTCTAAGAGCAAAACAAAACAAAAAAACCAGACTCAGGTTCCACCAAGGTGACATTGCTGGTGACAGGATGTGGAAAGCTGTTTGACTTTCCAGCCTGGGCTAAAAAAAAAAAAAAAAAAAAAAAAAAAAAAAAAAAAAAAGCTGTTTTTCCCTCCTTTTATCAGCATCTGTGGGGGTGAGGTCATGAGAATTACGGGAATCACGAGAGTTATGGGATGGGGATTTCTCACCACAGATGGGGCAAGTTTGTCCCCTGTTTGTCCCCTCACAGGAGCCAGAGCAGCTCTGGAGCAGCCTGGGGGAGTGGGAGTGTCCCTTCCCCTGTCCTGGGTGGAATGCGAGGAGTTTTGGGGTCTCTTCCAACCCAAACCATTCCCTGATTTGGGGATTCTTGAGGAGAACTGGCCTCCTGCTCCCCAAGGATGGGCCCAGGCACTCACAGCCACTAAAATGGGGGATTTTGGGGCTGGGAAAGCTGTGAAGTGGGGAATTCTGAGGCTGGGAGGGAAAACAAACCCCAGGAGGAACTTTCCAGGAGGAAAGGAGGACAGAGGTGCTGATGATGCTCACAGTGCCTGAGCTGTCCCCAGGAGGGCCAGGATGGGCTTGGGGACACAGAGAGCCCAGGGACAGCCCCAGAGACCCTGACAAGGAGCACAGATAAATCCTGAAGACCTGCAGCAAAGCTGTTTGATGGGGCAGAGGCTGCCCTGGCTGCAGGCTCAGCTCCCACAGCTGCAGCAGTCACTTCTCCCCTCTGCACTTTGATTTTCCTCCTGGAAAACAGGGACCAAACCCTCAGAGAGACCCAAACTCAGCTCCAAACCCTGTGAGAGGCTGGCAGGTGAACATCCCAAACCACAGACCCACAGGTCAGACTTTGCTCCTGTTCCCTCCTTGGCCACCTCAGGATCAACCCCAAAACCCCGGGGTGGGGCTGGCAGGTCCTGCTGGCCCTTTCCACCACCCAAAGGCAAAGGAAAACCTGTGACTGGTGCCTCATTAAAGCTGAATCAGAGGGTAAATAAGAGGGAAATCACCTTTGGGGGTTGCAGGGAGGAGATAAGGGATGAGATAACGATCCCACATCCCAGAGAAAAGCCAGGCAGCAGCAGGAGCAGCGCCCAGGACGTCCTCAGCCTCATCCCATTTTATCCTGCACGGCTAATTAAGGGCTCAGCGCTAATTAGAACCCTCACAGAGGGGTGCGGGTGGGCGGGAGCCCCCCAGGGATGCTGCTGGGGTGTCTGCAGGGACACAGGAGAGTCCGGGGAGCTGCGGGAGGAGGGAGGCTCTAAATGAGGTCACAGCATCCTCGGCTGGCACGGCCGGGCCCTCCCCGCCGGGCAGAGCCGGTGCCAGGCGCTTACATCAGAGCTCAGCCCCCGCTCGCAGAGCCGGGACGGGAGCCCAGGGCTCGGCAAGGGGCCGGGCACGGCGGGATTTAGCCCGGGGTGAGCCCGGCCCAGCTCTGCCCCAGCACGGGCTGCTCCCAGCGCCTGCAGCATCCCCGGAGCCCGCCCGGAGCCCGCCCGGAGCCTGCCCCAGCCCGCCCCAGCCCGCCCCAGGGGCTGCTGTTTGCACAGGGGATGTGCCCTGCGAGGCTCAGGCCGGGATTTAACCCTCAGTGTCCCCGGGATGGTGAAAACCAACCGGGCAAAGGCTGCTCCAGCCAGCCCCGGGTGAGGAGCTGGTGCCCTGTAAAGCATCCACAGATTTTTGGGAGATGGAGAGATGGTTTCTCCTCCTTTTCCTCATTCTCCTCAGTCTTTGTTGTTCCCTGCATCTTTCCTGATCCAGATCAGATCCTGATCAAAGGATCAAAGCAGGTTATGGATGGGCTCAGTGGGGGTTTCTCAGAGCAGGAATTGCCCCGGGTGCTGCCCAGGACACAGAACCCCCCTTTGGTTTGGGGTAACACCAGCCTGGAGCCCCCAGAGGGGTCACATCCCTCTTTTGGGAAGCAGGAGGAGATCCACACTTCTCTCCACCTTAACCACAAATTCCTTTCCTTCCCATCAGCCTTTCCTGCAGGAGGATAAATCTCTCCTCGGCTTTAATGACGAGGAGTTCTCCACCCCCACGGGGAGACAATGGGGAAAACAACACAGAACGAGGGGCAGACACTCCCCACACACCCCGGGAACGGCTGGGAGGGGCTGGAGAGGTTTTCCCCCACCCCAAAAGGGTCCTGAGCAGCCCCAGTCCCTCTGCAGGGTCCCGGGGGCTCCTCACCTTCATTCCTGTGGTTGTTGAGTTGGTTGAACTGCTCGGTGAACTCTGTCAGCGACTCCTCGATGGTCTCTGTGCGCGGCACCGAGAGAGAAAACCTCCTCTTGAAGTTCTTCATCTTGTTCATCTTCCCTTTGCCAGGGATGGCAGAGCCTGCGGGGAAAGGGATGGCTCAGGGGGCTGGAACACCCCGGGATGGGGCCTGGGCCCCACGGCTGCTGCTCTGGGGGGTTGGAAATGTCTCGACCCCAATTTCCACCCCACAGCTGCTGTTTTTTGGACTTGAAAATGTCCTGACCCAAATTTCCACCCCATAGCTGCTGCTCTTTGGGGTTGGTAGCATCCCAACCCAAATTTCCACCCCACAGCTGCTGCTTTCAGGGGTTGGCAGCATCCTGATCTGAATTTCCACCCCACAGCCCCACAGCTGCTAATCTTTGGGGTTGGCGATGTCCGGACCCCAATTTCCACCCCACAGCTGCTTCTTTTTGGAGTTGAAAATGTCCCCAACCAAATTTCCAGCCCACAGCTGCTGTTTTTTGGAGTTGAAAATGTCCTAACCTGAATTTCCACCCCACAACCCCAGCTTTTTGGGGTTGGTAATGCCCTGACCAGAATTCCCAACCCACAGCTGCTTCTTTTTGGAGTTGAAAATGTCCCCAACCAAATTTCCACCCCACAGCTGCTGTGCTTTGGGGTTGGCAATGTCCTGACCAGAATTTCTGCCCCACAGCTGCTTCTTTTGGGGGTTGGTAGCATCCCAACCCAAATTTCCACTCCACAGCTGCTGCTTTCAGGGGTTGGCAGCATTCTGATCCAAATTTCCACCCCACAGCCCCAGCTCTTTGGGGCTGGCAATGTCCTGACCAGAATTTCCCCCCCAACAGAAGTCCTTGGGGACATCCCTTCTCTGTCTCAGAGCAGAGGAGGAGCCACTCTTTGCCTGGGAATTTGGGTTCCTGGTGGTTTTAAGAACTGTCTCTGGTCAGGAGGTGCCGGGAGGGGGATATTTTGGGGTTTTTTTGAGCCCAGGGCAGGGTTGTACACAGTCAGTCACAAAAACCAACACAGGCTGTGCCTTATGGCATCCCTAGAAACTCCAGAAATGCCTGGGTGGGGTAAACGCTGACTGAAAACAGAAGAAAAGCAAGAAAAAAAGACTGAACAAGGATGGAAAAGACTCAATCCCACACTTCTCACTGGAAGAGGAAGCACCTCTGCCCCGGGAGTTTGGCCTCTGCTTCGCCCCTGCAACACAAACTTCCTGAGCCAACAGCAAAGTGGGGGCAGCCCGGGCAGGGGGGACCCTGAGTCCCACCCCAGGAGATGCTCTGAGCTCCCGGCTCCATCCCAGCTCCATCCCAGGCTCCCGTGACTCCTCCTGCCGAGCGTCAGAATCGCCTTAAGGGCCGATCTGATTAAAGCAATAAAACCCTGAGAGGAGGAAAACCCCGCAGGGGCCCGGGGCCAGCGGGCTGGGGCTGAGCAGCCACGGGAGCTCACCCTGGACTTCCTTTTCCCCTTTCCTTTCCCCTTTCCTCTCCTCTTTCCTTTCCCCTTTGCTTTCCCCTTTCCTTTCCCCTTTGCTTTCCCCTTTCCTTTCCCCTTTCCTTTCCCCTTTCCTCTCCCCTTTCCTTTCCCCTTTCCTTTCCCCTTTCCTTTCCCCTTTCCTCTCCCCTTTCCTTTCCCCTTTCCTTTCCCCTTTCCTTTCCCCTTTCCTTTCCTCTTTCCTTTCCCCTTTCCTTTCCTCTTTCCTTTCCCCTTTCCTTTTCCTTTTTTTTGTTTTTTTTCCTTCCCTTCCTTTTCCCAGGATCAGGCTGGCAGCACTGCCTGGGCAGGGTTTGGGCTCCTGCCCTGCAGAATTCCAACACTCCCTGGAGTTACAGACACAAATCCCAGAATCTCAGACCGGTTTGGGTTTTGGGAACCACCTCATCCTACCCAGGACAGGACAGGGACACCTTCACTATCCCAGGCTCATCCAACCTGGCCTTGGACACTTCCAGGGATGGGACATCAGGGTCCCCAGCACCCCCAGCCACAGCTCTGCCCCTTCCAGCCCCAGGCCTGGGGAGGTTTCGCTCTGTCCCTGTCCTGTCCCCAATCCCAGGAGTGTGGGGCTGCTCCTCCCTCACCCTGAGTGTCCTCAGGACACTCCACCCTCCCCGCCAGGGGATGTTCCATGATCAGGGGATGTTCCACATCACGCTGCTCTCAGCCCCCAGCCCAATCTGTGGAGTGCAATCGCCCCTTGGTACCACACAGGCCCCAAAACTTCTCAGGGATGTGGGGTTTTGGTGATTTTTTTTTTTTCTTTTTTTTGGGGAGTGGGCGTGGGTTTTTTTTTTTTTTTTTTTTTTTTTTTTTTTTTTTTTTTTTTTTTTTTGTTTGTTTGTTTATTTTGTTTTTGGGGTTTTTTGGGGAGGGCAGGTGGGTTTTTTGGGAGGGATTTTTGTTTGGGGGGGGTTTTTTTGGTAGTTTTTTTTTTGTGGGTTTTGTTTGTTTGTTCGTTTTGTTTTGTGTTTGTTATTTTTTTAATTAGGGTTTTTTCAGGTTTTTTTGGGGTTTTGTTTTGGGGTTTTTTTCCTTTTTTCTTTTTTTTTTTCTTTGGTGGTTTTTAGTTTGTTTTTTGTTGTTGTTTTGTTGTTATTGTTGTTGTTTGGGGTTTTTGTTTGTTTGTTTTTGGGGAATTTTTTTTTTTTTGTGAGTTTTTTTTCCCCCCCACAAGGAGCGGCTCTTCCCCGCACACCCCTCACCCTCTCCCGGACTCCTGGGGCAGCTCTGCCCCTTCCCCCTGGGTGTCCCCACTCCCCCCTGCGTGTCCCCAGAGCCCCCCCAGCCCCTCCCAGCCCCATCAGCCCCACCCAAGGGTGATGTCACATCCCAGCCCGACCCCATCCTCTCGTCATCCCCGTCTCCAGGACAACGGCGACACTCGGCCCGCGGCGTTCCCGCGTCTGAAAACCTCAAAAATCCTCCCTGGGCTCCCTGCAGTGGGTAAATCCTCCTGAAAATCCCGGGGATTCACCTGAATCTCGGGAATTCCCGCTCGGATCTTTCACCTTTCCGCCAGTTCCTGAGGCTGAAGGCTCTGCCCAGCCTCGGGGGGAGGTTTGGGAGGGTTTAAACACTTCCACAGCAGCTTCAGGGGCCGGAATGTTTTCCCAGCGCTCCAGGAACGAGCTCGGACACAATAACGAGGCGGCACCGGGGGGGTCTGAAGGAGATTTAGCGATTCTGGATGGATGAAAGGAGTGAATCCTGTTCCCGGCCTGGCAGGGGCTGGAATGGGATAACCGGGACATCAAACAGGATCTTGGGAGGGCAGGAAGATCCTTTAAAGGCTCTGAGAATCCCTCACCCATAACCTTCTTTGATCCTTTGTTCAGGACCTGATCTGGATCAGGAAAGACTCGAACAACAAAGAGCTCAGGAGAACGAGGAAAATGAGGAGAAATGATCTCTCCATCTCCCTTCCCCTCCCCAAAAATCCCTGGATGGTTTACAGGGAAACACAAAACCCGCTCCACAAATCCAAATCCTTCCTAGAGGAGGCTCCAGGCTGCTAAATATAAACCTGGGAGAGGAGAGGGAACCGGGATCGGGGTGAAAATATCCCCGGGATGGCTCCAGCCCCTCCTGTTCCTGGTCCCGGGGCTCCTTTTTCCAGCCACGCTCTGCTCGGGATTTGATGGGGAGTTCAAATTTAAGCCTCGGACAGCCGGGATTTATGGGATCGTGCTTGTCCTCAGCCCTCGGCTCCTCGCCGGCAGGAATTCTCCTTTCCCGGCAGGAATTCTCCTTCCCCATCAGGAATTCTCCTTCCCCATCAGGAATTATCCTTCCCCATGAGGAATTATTCTTTCCCCGGTGGGAATTCTCCTTTTTCCTGTCAGGAATTCTCCTTCCCCATGAGGGATTATCCTTCCCCATGAGGGATTATCCTTTCCCCGGTGGGAATTCTCCTTTTCCCGGCAGGAATTCTCCTTTTCCCGGCAGGAATTCTCCTTCCCCGACAGGAATTCCTCCGTCCCAGGTCGATCAAGGTGTCCCAAAACTGGGATTTGATGCTTTCCTGGAAGCAAAGCCCCCACAACCTTCGTGCCAGGGGAGGAAATTTGGGGTTCCAGGGGGAATTTGGGGTCGGGCCGGGTCCCTCAGAGCATCCCCGGGGCTTCCAGCCACATTCCTTGAGGGAGAAATAAAATAAATCCGTTTCTACAGCTGCTCTCCCCAGGCACGCATTTCAGAGGAAGATTTCCTAGAGGCCGCCTCTTGTTTTGTTTTATTTTAGGAGTTTTTTTGGGTTTTTTTTTGCTTTCCCCCCCAGTATCCCAAAGGAAGTGGCGGCATTTATTAACTTTCCCAGAGAAAGTCAATAAATGAAAGTCACTTTTCCGAGAGAAAAGCGCCACTTTGTGAAGGAAAAGCGATGACATCACTTTCTAATTTTTTTCTCTTTTTTTGGGTTTTACAGCCTGGGAAGAACACAGCAGCGATCCCGGGGATGAAGAAGGAGCTGGATAATCCACAGCAGGCAGGAACACGAAAGGGAAGGAGCGGCTTTCACACAGCAATGAGGAATTCAGGCATCAACGGGCAATAAAATAAAATAAATAAAATAAAAAATGAAATCACCCGGTTTGGAACCAGGCCAAGGATTAAAGGCGGCAAAAGGCAAGTGATCTGAGTTTCCTGGAATAGGGGTGGAGAGTAAAGACCCCCCTAAAACACTTCAGAGAGCCCCAAAGATGAATCCCAGGGGCAGGAAAACTCATCCCGAGTGGGAGTTAAAGATCCTTTAACCGCTCCAGAAATCACCTTCAGCGCCCCTCGGGAATGGATCTCTCCCGGGTTTCTGCAGTTTTTTTCCTGCTCTGGAATTCCCGAGCCAGGGATTTTAGGCATCGGCAGAGGATGGAACCATCCTCTCCCTCCTTCCTGCAGCAGGGTTTGGAAGTAAAACTATTATTGCCTCTCAAAAATTATAAATTCTCTAGGTTTTGGTTTGTTGGTTTTTTTTTTTTTCCTTACTATTTTACCAGACGCTGCCCCCATTTCCCAGCCAAAAGGGAGGAAAAGTCTGATCCTTTTAAACCCATATATATATATATATATATAATTATTATTAATAATTTAAACCCCGGAGAGATCACAGCTTGTGTTTCCAAGGCAAACTTTGACCAGCCCCTAATTCAGCCCTCGGCGCTTTTAGGTGGCGTCGATTGGCTCCTCCAAGGCCCCGGAGAAAAGGGGATTCTGCTCCTCGGGGGGGGGGGTTTATTTACTCGGCAAACAGGGCGATCCTGCCTTTGCCTGCGCCTGGAATCCCTGCCCTGGACACAGAGCCAGGAGTTCCCAGGGATGCCTTAAGTGTCATTTCTGTGGTTTTCAGATTTTGTGCTGCCTACGGGTGGTTCTGAGCCTCCCTTAATGTAAGGGGTTTATATATAGATATAGATATATAATCTTTATATAATAAATACATAAATATAAATATATATATAATATATAAAAACCCTTAAACACACTTAATATTAAGTATTATATATTTTTATATAAATATATAATATATATAAAGATAATATATATATTTATACATAAGTATTATATATATTCTAGATATATATTCTATAATATATATTATATATATTATATGTATAGATACATAAATATATACAATATTTATATATAATATATATTTGTATTTATGTATATTATATATAAAATATATATTTATACATAAGTATTATATATTCTAGATACATATATATAATATAAATAAATATAAATATAAATATAAATATAAAACTTAATATTATATTAAGTGTGTTAGTGTCAGTGAGCTCTCTTCACAGAGCAGAGAGACAGAACAAATCCTTTTCCTGCTGAAGACCTAGGATAACAGTTACAAATTTTCAGGCCCAAAAGCACAAACCAGGGTGGCTGAAGAGAGAAAACAAGAAGGATGGGATTTCATCACCTGGGGCTGTATTTGGACAATTAAACCCAATATGCAAATGGACCAAACTTATAAAAGTGTGAGACTTTGTGACCATTTATCCATTTTTGTGCCCATTTTGGGTCCATTTTGTGCCCATTTTGGATCCATTTTGTGCCCATTTGGGTCCATTTTGGGTCCATTTTGGCCCCACCTTGGGTGTAGCCCTGGCCAAGCTCTTGTCCTACCCAATAAAAATCCACATCATTCTCAGCTCTGTCCACTCTCTGTCCCAGGTCTCTCCCCGAGGCACCAGCACAGCCCCAGGGCCGGGCAGGTCCCCCTGAGGTTTGAGCTCCAGCTCTGAGGAGGAGCAGGGAAAATCTGCCTGGGATGGGGCAGATCCCAACCCCTCCCTGCTGCACAGTCCTGGGAGCTCGGCACTCCCCAGATTCCTCCTTCAGTCGGGATTTCCTCTGCAGGACTCCCCTGAGGTCCCAGAAATGTGTGGGAGGGGATGGGGGACGATTCTGGGCTGCTCTGGGGACTTGGGGGGGAAATAACTCAAAATCTCAGCGGGGGCGAGGCTGAATTTTCTGTGGCAGCTGGGAAAAGTTCAGCATCCCTGGGGCAGGAGCAGCCTGGATTGAGAATCCTGAGGATTCTGAGGGTCCTGAGGATCCCTGGATTTAGGGATTCACAGCCTCTGGATCAACAGATCCCCTGCTCTGCTCTGGAAAGGCCAGCAGTGGGAAATCTCAGCAAAACTCTGAGCAGAACATTTCCCCTCGGACACAGAGTGCCCTTCCCATCTCTCTGAGTGATTGTGACTGAATTTAGAGTGTTTGTGACTGAATTTAAAGTATCTGTGGCTGAATTTAAATGTATTCATGACTCAATTTAGAATGTTTGTGACTGAATTTAAAGTATTTATACTGAATTTAAATGAATTCATGATCAAAGTATTTGTGAGTGAATTTAAAGTATTTGTGACTCAATTTAAAGTCACCTGGGGGCTCTGCCCCGCTCCCACAGGGCTGTGACACCAGCCCTGACCCCAAAAGGACACCTCTCTGTCGGGATAAATCCTCCCTGTCGGGATAAATCCTCCCCAGGGTAACAAACCCCACCCCAGGAGGAGGCAGTTGGGATCAATCCTGCAGTCAGGACCTGCGGGAAGAATTCCCAGAGCAGGGATTTCCCTCCCCAAGAGCTGAGGGAGGAGGGGACACAGCAAAGCCGCCTCTCCCCTCTCCAAATTCGCCTCCAGCCCTCAGCAGGGGCTGACATTCCCCCTTCCCTGCCAAAATCCCGCAGGGAAGGGAGAGCTACCAATCCCTGTTAATCCCCAGCAGCCCTGGAGCATCCCCATCATCCCGGGAATGGGCAGGAATGTGATTGTGGCAGCCGGGAGGGTTCCCTGTGCTGGGAGAGGATTTAATCCCAATTTTGGAGCTGGGAGGAGGCTCGGGAGGACAAATGGTCTCCTAGGAAATGCCTGAGGCATTTCCCACTCTTGGAATGCCACGGGGATAAAGCAGGAATGATGGACACGCGTCCTCCTCCCTCTCTTCCAGCTGGTTTGAATTCCCTTGGGATGTGGGACCTCGGGCTGCGGTGTCCAGCAGCCGGCACAGCAACGTTCCCTAACCTCCTCTGCAGAATTCCAGTTCCTATTCCTCCTCTGCAAAATTCCAGTTCCCTTCCCTCCCGTCCTCTGCAAAATTCCAGTTCCCATCCCTCCTCTGCAGAATTCCAGTCAAGAATTTGTCGTTAAGGGACAGTGACAGTCAAAGCCATGCTCTGGGAGCCAGGAGAACACGGTGACAGCCTGGGAAAGGCAGATCCATGGAAAACTCCCTGCCAGGCCATTCCCAGACTCACAGAATGGATCAGGCTGGGAGAGATCCTAAATCTCATCCCATTTCCATGGGCAGGGACACCTCCCACCATCCCAGGCTGGTCCAAGCTGCCCTTGGACACTTCCAGGGATGGGATTCCAACCTGTGCTGGGAGCAGGGCTGGGAGGGGAAGGGGAGCCCTTTGCTGGATGCAATTCCCGGTTTGGAGCTGACAACGAGCCCAGTGAGGGGAGCACACAAAGGATCTTTGTTCTGCCCCGGGATAGTTTGCTTTTCTCCGTGCCCTCAGCTCTCCCTTGGCTCCTGGCTGAGCTCAGGGCAGCTCTGAGCGAGACATCCCATTATTCCAGCAGCTCGGAACACTGGGCATTTATTCCCTGACCTGGGAGGAGTGGTCAGTGCTCAGCTGCCACAACAATGGGGACACTTGGGCCACTCGGGCCACCGCGGTGCTGGGGGAGCTCAGGGCTGGCATTGTCCCTGCCCTGCCCTGTCAACCCTTCCCTGGCACACTCAGCACCCCCAGGGCAGGAGTGACGCCTTAATTAGACTTTAAATTTCATGTATTTCAGATTCTGTGGTGCCCAGGGGTGCAGCCCTGAGCTCACAGTCAGTGTCACTCAGCTCTGCACACAGCAGGGACACAAAACAAATCCTTTTCCTGCTGCACACTAAGGACAACTTTCAGGCCCAAAAGCACAAACAAGGGGGGCTGGAGGGAGGAACAAGAAGGATGGGACCTCACAACCTGCAGCTGGAATTGGGCAATTAAACTCCAATACGCAAATGGACCAAAATTTATAAAAGTGTGAGACCTCATGGCTGTTTGTCCATTTTGTGACCATTTTGGGTCCACCTTGGGTGCAGCCCTGGCCAGGCTCTTGTCCTGACCAAGGTGTATCCTAAAGGCCTTTTAATAAATCTCTACTTTATTCTCCAGCTCTGTCCAGTCTCTGTTTCAGGGCAGCCTTCCCAAGGCATCAGGAGCAGCCTGGATTGAGGATCCTGAGGATTCTGAGGGTCCCTGGGTTCAGGGATTCACAGCCTCTGGATCCCCTGCTCTGCTCTGGAAGGGCTGGCAGTGGGAAATCTCAGCAAAACTCTGAGCAGGATATTTCCCCTCAGACACAGAGCACCCTTCCTGACTCTCTGAGTGATTGGGACTGAATTTAGTGTTTGTGACTGAATTTAGAGTACCTGTGACTGAATTTAAAGTATTTGTGGCTGAATTTAGAGGACGTGAGGCTGAATTTAAAGTATTGGAGTGAATTTAAAGTGTTTGTGACTGAATTTAAAGTATTTGTGCAAATTTAAAGTGTTTGTGATGGAATTTAAATTCTCCTGGGGGCTCTGCCGTGCTCCCACAGGGCTGTGACAAGGATCTGGGCTGGGACTCCCCTATGGAAGCAAAGAACCATCCTGGGGTTGCACCTCCCAGCTCAGGGATGCTCCTGGAAGTGTCCAAGATCCAGCTTTTCCCTCTCCTTTTCTCTCACCTTACCCTGCCATCCTTTCATGGCACATCCTGAATTCTTCAAAGCCCTGAGGAGCTGCTGGAATACCAACAAAACTCCTGAGGAGGAACAGCAAAAAATGAGCCTGGTCCTTGTTTTTGTGACACTCGGCTGATTGTTGGCTGATTATTTTCTCTCTTATCTCTGATTTCATCTCTGATTTCATCTCTGATTTTATATCTTTTACCTCCTCTCTTTATTCTGTCTCTCCATTTAACTCGGGGTTGAGGCTCTCAGTACTTGCCCTTTCTTTGTGGCTGGATGGGGAAGGAGAATCCACATTTTGGGCTCTTATTCCCAAATTCTCATTTGGGATTAAGAGCCCAAATCTCCCCCAGGAACATTCCCAGAGGATGAACCTGCGCAAGGCTGTCGCCCACTCCTCTCTCTTGGGGTGTGTTGGGTCTGCTGCCCTGTTAAAGTTTGTTTTTTTCCTCCTTTTTCCTTTTTTCCCCCCTTTTTAATTAGACTTTCCTTCCTTCCCCAGCCCACACAGGGCTCCCAGAGCTGCAGGCTCGTCTGCAAGATAAGAATTCACAGAAAATCAGAATTTGTTTTTTCCTGCAGTAATCAGGAGAGGTTTTTTCACTATTGAACACAAAACACGGGAATTTTCCTCCTGTGACCCAAACCTTCTTCCTGGTACAGGACAACGAGGCTGAAAGGAAATTTGGGCACAAAATGAGGATAATGGGGAAAAGAATTTTGGGAATCTGGGTTTGACCTGTGGGTGTGAGCCAGCAGGGACAGCTGAGCACAGGGATCCCAGCCCCGGCTCCCCTTGCCAAAAAAAGATATATAAAGAGGCAGGAATGACATCCTGGACACTGGAGAGCCCCGGGGAATTTGGGAGATGCAGCCACACCTCTGGCACAGGGGAAAGGAGGGGCACAACGAGCAGCACACAAGGCAGATCCTGGGGAAAAGCCTCTCCAGAGGGATCCTGGCCACAAAGGCTCTTGATGGGATTACATTCCTTAGGGAAAAAAACCCACAAAACCAGTTGGAATCTAAACAAACCCCGCAGGTTTCTGTGGAGCAGCAGCAGCACCACCAGCAGCTCTTTGCCATTGGATTTTCCAGGAGACCGGAAATGTTTTGCCCCTGAGAAGGGGCAGAGTTTTCCAAAAAAGGGCTAGGAAAAAAAAAAAAAAAAAAAAAAAAAAAAAAAAAAAAAAAAAAAACAAAAAAAAAAAAAACCACCACTGAAATCTCTGCCTGTGTTGCTCCTCAGCCACCTGGATTTCCACGTCCTGGCAGTGGGAGGAAGAGCTAGAGTGACTCCTGTGGGATTTGTGCTCCCTTGTTGCCCTGATCAAAACCCTTCTGATGATCCTGTTCAGGTACTTCCAGTGGAGTCTCTCACAAATGGAACATAAAAATGTAACATAAACAAAAGTAGATTGTTTTCATCCCTCTCTGTGATGGATTTCTGAATGGACCCCTGGGGTCAGAGAGGTGATTCTCTCGTCTGCCAATCCTTGACCAAATTCTAAACCTTATAAAAACCCCCAAATCATAATGAACTGCCTTCCTACTTTACCCCACGTCAACCTGTCATTCTTTCAAACTGTGAATGACTGCCCTCCTCTGCCAGCAACTCCTGGGAGCTCCTCGACCATCCCAAACCCACCCTGGGACAGGTTTTCCTGCTCAGCAGGGACGAAATTAAATGGGAAGATGCTCCTGACCCGCCTGTCCCCACTCCTGTCACTCCCAGTCCCAGCCTGGGCATCCCCCCAGGGGACAAATCTCTGGAGCAGCAGTGCCACGGTTTGGTGTTAAAGTCACCAAAAAAACTCCCCCCAAAAAACCCCAAAAAACAAACCCTGGGCTTGAAATGGGTTTTATCTAAAGCCCTGCCAGGCCCTCCTGCTTGGGAAGGAGAGAGAGAACTCTGCCAGGTTTTCCCCCTGCCGAGGATTGAGCTAAACCGGGATTAAACCTTAAACCGGCCCCGTGGCCATCCCCGAGCGCGTGTGGGGATGTTTTCCCCTCGGGAAGGGATTTTTGGGAATTTTCCCTCTGCCTTGGGAGGGAAAAGCAGCCACAGGGAGGGAGGAGGAGCCTCTGGAGGAAGCAGAGGTTTCCCAGCACAGCAGGAGCTGCGATTTGGGGTTATTTTTTGATCCCTCTCTCTCAGGAAGGGAAATCCTGCAGGGAAATCCTTTCATCCCAACCCTTCCTCATCCTGATGATCTCAGAGCCCCAGCTGGATGAGATGTGGGGTCTGTGGGATCTATGGAGTCTGTAGGATCTGTGGGGTCTGTGGGGATTTGTAGGGTCTGTGGGGTCTGTGAGGTCTGTGGGATCCATAGGGTTTGTAGGGTCTGTGGGGTCTGTAGGGATCTGTGGGGTCTATGGGGTCAGTGGGGTCTGTGGGCTCTGTGGCTTCTGTGGGGATCTGTAGGGTCTGTGGGATTTGTAGGGTCCATGGGATCTGTGGGATCTTTAGGATCTGTAGGGTCTGTAGGCTCTGTGGGATCCATGGGGTCTGTAGGATCTGTGGGCACTGTGGGCTCTGTGGGGTTTGTGAGATCAGTGGCGTCTGTAGGATCCATGAGATCTGTAGGGTCTGTGGAGTCTGTGGGTTCTTTAGGATCTGTGGGGTCTGTGAGGTCTGTAAGGGTCTGTAGGGTCTGTGGGATCTGCAGGATCGGTGGGATCTGCGGGCTCTGTGGGGTCTGTGGGGTCCATGGGGTCCGTGGGTTCCTCCTGGCCTGGCCCTGCTGCCTCAATAAGGAAATGGATCCTCCCAGCCCTTGCTCCCTCTGGGGATCAGGAATTTCCATCCCCCGGAGCTGCTGGAGGGGGGCAGGGGGCTGAAACCTCTCCTGGACCACACGGGGTGGCCTCCAGGGATCCCAGGGGGACAAAAACACCCTTTTGGGGCAGCACAATCAGCGAGGGATCCCTGCTGCTGCCAAAACTCCAGGTTTTGGGACATCCCTGCTGCCAAAATTTGGGACAGCCCTCCCTCATCCTTCTGTTCCTCCTTTTCCTCGTTTCCCCCAAGCTCAGGGGGGCACAAGGGCTGCCCAGGGATGTGATGATTTTTCAGGATCCCAAACCCACTGAGGCTCTGCCTCCCAGGAACCCTCCTTCCCTAAAATCCACCCTAAAATCATCTCCAGCACCACCACGACCCCTAAAATTTCCCTTTGATCCCAACACAGGAGAGAGAATTGATGCCATTTTGCTTTTTTCCCCTTTTTTTTTTCTTTTCTATGTTCTCTATTTTCTATGGTTTTTATGTTTTCTATGTTTTCTGCATTCTGTATTTTTCACACACACATTTGTAGCTCTGTAGTTTTTTTGCACTAATTGCTGATTTTGCCAGTGATTTTCCACAGCCTTTCTCTAAGGAAAAAAAAAAAAACAAACCAAAAACCCACCCAAAAACTCCAAACCCCAGAAAATACAAGACCCCAACACTACCTTAATTCTTCCGAAATAACAAATTTGAGAACATTTCAAAATATGTTTTTAAAGCCAAAGTACAACTAATACCAAAAAAGACTCAAAAAATCCAACTTAACTTAAAAAAATTACATCACTTGTCATCCTAATCAGTACTTTTTATCAATTACATTAATTTCCTAAAACCTATAAAAAGATACACCTAAAATATATATATAAAATCTAAATAAAAAAAATTATAAAACCTAAAAAAATCTCTCAAAAAATAAACTTTTCTAAAAGTTTTTCTATAGCTGCCCCTGAAAACTTTCAAAGAAAAATCCACTTTTTATGGATTAAAATCCACTCACTAAAATGATCTCTGATTTCACTTCCGAGTTAAGAAAAAGGTGAGAGAACAGAGAGATCATGGGTGCAATAAACAGATTATTCCTGCCCAGCTCTGCTCCCTTTTCCCGAGGAGGAAACTCTTCCAGGCCTGTTCGTGTTTGGATAAACCTTGTTCCTTGTTAAACTGTAAATGCCACCTGTGCCAGGAGGCCAAGGCCAGCCCCATGTCCCCAGGGCTGCAGGGTCACCCCTGTGGGGCTGGCAGCAAGGCAAACTCATCAACGAGGTGGGAAATCAGTCATTAATCCCTTTATCATTTATATTTTTAGGGTTTTTTTGCTTTTACCCCAAACTCAGCTTCTCGTGTCACTCATGGCACTGGCAGGCAAAGCAAACTCATCACTGGGGTGGAAAATCATTAGTTAATCCTTTTATGATTTATATGTTTTTAAGTTTTTTTTCTGCTTTTACTCCAAACCCAACTTCTCGTGTCACTCGTGTCACTTGCAGGCAAAGCAAATACATCACTGGGATTAAAAAATCTTAATTAATCCCTTTATAGTTTATATTTGTTAAGGGTTTTTTTCACTTTTACCCCAAACCAAACTTCTCATGTCACTGGCAGGCAAAGCAAATACATCACTGGGGTTCAAAAACATTAATTAATCCTTTTATAACTTATAGTTTTAAGGGGTTTTTTTGCTTTTACCCCAAACTCAGCTTCTCGTGTCACTTGTGTCACTGGCAGACAAAGCAAACTCATCTCTGGGGTGGAAAATCATTAGTTAATCCCTTTATCATTTATATTTTTAGTGGGTTTTTTTGCTTTTACCCCAAACTCAGCTTCTCGTGTCACTTGTGTCACTTGCAGGCAAAGCAAACTCATCACTGGGGTTCAAGATCATTAATTAATCCCTTTATAATTTGTATTTTTAAGGGGGTTTTTTTTCTGCTTTTACCCCAAGCCCAACTTCTCGTGTCACTCGTGTCACTTGCAGGCAAAGCAAACACCTCACTGGGGTTCAAGATCATTAATTAATCCCATAATAATTTATATTTTTAAGGGTGTTTTTTTCATTTTTACCCCAAACCCAGCTTCTTGTGTCAGTTGCAGGCAAAGCAAACCCATCACTGGGGTTCAAACTCATTAATTAATCCCTTTATAATTTATATTTTTAAGAGTCTTTTTCTGCTTTTACCCCAAATCCAGCTTCTTGTGGCACTGGCAGGCAAAGCAAACACGTCACTGGGGTGGAAAATCATTAATTAATCCCTTTATAATTTATATTTTTAGTGGGTTTTTTTTGCTTTTACCCCAAACTCAGCTTCTTGTGTCACTCGTGGCACTGGCAGGCAAAGCAAATACATCATCAGGGTGGGAAATCATTAGTTAATCCTTTTATAATTTATATTTTTAAGGGTTTTTTTTCGCTTTTACCCCAAACCCCGCTTCTCGTGTCACTGGCAGGCAAAGCAAACACATCATTGGGGTTCAAAATCATTAATGAATCCCTTTATAATTTATATTTTAAGGTGTTTTTTTCACTTTTACCCCAAACCCTGTCCTTTAAGAGCCTCCCTGGCGAAGGCCCCGATGTCCTTACTGAGCCAGGCCGGTTCTGCACGAGCCTTGCAGAGATAACAGAGCCCAGAGCGAGATAAACAGAGGGGAAGGAGCACCAGGGACAGGGATCTCCCCCAGGAAAAAACTCCTCCAGGCCTTGGGTGCTGTCAGGAGCAGAGAGGCACAGCCTGCTGTGCATCAGAGAGGAATAAAATAACAGAAATAAATTCAAATATTGTCCTTTTTCTCGGGTTTTGTTTTCTTTTGCCCGAGAGTCAGGCTGGTGGTTCTGGTGGGTGTTTTTCTGCCCCCTCTCTGCCCTCGGAAGGCTTTGGGTCTGGTGTGAGAATGAGTTGGGGTCTCGAGGTCTTGTTTTTTCTCTGGTTTCTCGAGTTGTTTATTATTTCTTATTTTACAATTTCTCTGTCCCCAGCCAAGGTGTTCACAGCAGCTCAGGCACGATGTGACTCCCCCCGTGATGGGAGGTCACTCTGCTTTTATACAGATATACGTGTCTGTTATTTACCATTCCATACCAATGCCCAGTGCCTGGACTAGAAGGGTCATCTCTACTCTGCCCCAATCCCCTCAAACCACCCCGTGCCCATGTCACTGCAGGAAATGGAGCCAAGGGAGAAGGAGAAGAGCCCAGGGTTCCACCCTAAATCCTCCATCTCGTTCCCCCTTTCTAAGAATCCCAAAACTACCAAATTTCCCACCCTGTGATTAACCACACCTCTGTCTGTCACACCTTTGTGACTTGTAATTCCTCTCTGTGCTGGAAGTTTTTCTCATGGACTGAAATCAAAGCCTGTGTCCTCCTGGGCTCTGTGCCAGGGTCTCAGACCCTCTGCACAGAGCCCAGACCCCCTGGCCAGGATTCAAACCCCCTTTCTCGGCTCTCAGGCCCCTCTGCCGAGGTCTGTGACCTCCCAGGGTGCCCTGGGCTCCAACACTTTTCCCCCCACTCCATATCAGAACACAAAGAGGAATTTCCATGTCGTTTTTATAGGAGTGGAGGGAAAAATCCACGCTGAAAACAGGGATGGCACCGAGCAGGGCACCCCCAATCCTCCTCTTCTGCCTCGCAGCTGATAAGGAAAGGCTGGAGAGATAAGGCGGGATTATCACTCCGAGGAGATGAGGGATGCTCTGAGTAGGTCCTGTCCCAATGCTTCCAGTTGTGATCTGGTCCAACACTGGTGCGGCTGCTGCAGCTGGCCGGGCTGTGATAGCGCAATTAGCGGCACAATTAATCGTTAATCAGGAGAGATTGGGGGGGATTAAGCGCTTAAAGAGCGCAGCACGTGCTGCTCACGGGGATTTATGAAATCGCTGCCGCCCCCTCGGGGGCTCGGCCGGGTTTGGTTGGAAATAAAATGCCCCAGTTGGGATTGTCAGAGCAGTGCTGTGGGGAAAGGGCTCTGCCCATCCTGTGAGGATGCAGGTGGGGTTTGGGGGAGTCCTGAACGTCCCGGGCAGGCTGGGAGAGGACAGTGAGGGGACAGGGCAGGAACAGGGATTGTGACAGGGATGTGACAGGGCAGGGACAGAGATGGGACAGGGATGAGACAATGATGGGACAGGGATTGGATAGTGAGGGAACAGGGCAGGAACAGAGATGGGACAGTGAGGGGACAAGGATGGGACAATAAGGGGACAGGGATGGGAGATTGATGAGAGAGTGGGGACAGGGCAGAGACAGGGATGGGACAGTGAGGGGACAGAGATGGGACAACTCCTGCTGCTCCTGCTCTTCCCAGGGCCTTTGGGAGCCCCTGCTCAGGCAGGAGGGTGTGAGGGTGGTGCTGGAGAGATTCATTAAATCCCAGGAGTAGTTTGGGCACACAGAGACCCCTCCCTGCATTTTAATTTGGACAAAACACAAACCAGACTCTGGGTATAACCAAAACGAGCAGCAAAACCCCCAGTTCTGCCTCCTCCTCCACCTCCTCAGAGCCCCCAGGCAAACCAAGACCATTTCCTTGGTTCTGCTGTTGGTGGATCATGGATCCACTGGATCAGAACTGCATCCTCAGTTCCTGAAGTCCCCTGAAGATCCCTCTGGATCTACATTTGCTCCAGCACAGGCTTGGCCCATAAACAACCAACCCAAAAGCTTTTCCACCCAATAATCCCACTGACAGACGGCACAAAACCAAACTCCAGGTGATGTTCCGTGCTGGAATTCAGGGAAAAACCAACCCCGAAGTGCCGAATTTATATTCCTGTGCGTGTTCCCGGGTGCAGAACCAAAGCTCCTGCTCACAAACCTCGTCAGATTGAGCAACTAAAAAAAGCCACAGCTCTGAGAGTGGGAAGTGCTGGGAGCAACAGGAGAGAGGGAAAAGCTGGGGGGGTGTTTTGAGGATAAATCCCCCCTCTCCTACCCCGGATCAGGAATCCCAACCCTTGAGTGACCAGCAAATTAATGTTGCCTGAATAATTAAATAGAAAAGAAAGCGTTAAGAGGGAAATGGAGAAAGAGCAGAAATAAATGGAACACTGGGAATGTTTCCCTGCTTCCCAAAAAAAGGGACATTTTGATTTTTTTTCGGTGTTTATGGTCGGCTTCAGCAGCCTCTGCTTTTAAATGGAGCGATTCAGGGCAAAATCACCACAAAAAAACTGGCCAAAGGCAGTGCCCTGCCCTGCTCCAGCTGGGAAAATTTGGGTGGTTTTAAAGGAAATGGCTGAGGATTTCAGGGATTGGGGAAGAAAGAGAGGGAGAGGGTTCATGGAGAGGGTTCAGTAATAAAAACACTGAAATGCTGCCCAAAAGATGAATTAAATTCATAAAACCCCAGAGCACAGCGAGATAGGAGCTGTTTGATTCAGATCAACACAGCCTGGGGAGAGTTTTAGGCCTCAGGTCTGAGATCCAGAGCTGGCAGAAAATGGGATTTTCCTCAGGCCAGGGATGAACTCTGTGCCTCAGTTTCCCAGCTGACAAATGAAGACGACAAGGGCGGTGCCAGGGTGGAACATTTGGGTGTCACCAACAAAATAAGTTAAAAAAAAATTAAAAAATTAAAAACTGACAAAATAATTAACTGAAAATGCCATTAATTGGAGGGTCCTCGTTAGCAGTGTCCTTGCAGGTGCCCAGAGGAGCTCTGACTCCAACAGGCACTCAGACTCCAACCCCACTCCATCCTGTTTTCCCCCTCTCTGCACCACAGCAGCAGCTCAGGTGAGCCAGGAGCCCCAGCAGAGGTGGCAGGGACAGCTCTGCATTGGGAATTTGCTGCTCAAGTTCTGATTTTTGCTGTGCCCTGCAGGCCCCAGGGGATGGGGGGTGAGAAATGAGGGATTGTCTCTGGTTTAAACCCACACGGGGAGAGGAAAGGGAAGCAAACCCAACTGAAATCCCTGAAAATGTCCCACCTGGATCCCAAAGAGCAGCAATCTCTGCAAACAGCTGCTCAAACAGCCCCCTCTGAACAGTTCCCAAGTTATTCCTGCCCCCAGCACCACGGGGATGGCAGAAAAGGGGAA
This sequence comes from Zosterops lateralis, assembly GCF_965231275.1. Classification (NCBI taxonomy): domain Eukaryota; kingdom Metazoa; phylum Chordata; class Aves; order Passeriformes; family Zosteropidae; genus Zosterops; species Zosterops lateralis. The sequence continues at coordinate 6,357,542 of NC_139786.1, forward strand.
AGAAAAAAACCCAAATAAAGGCAGAATTGCTGGTGCTGGCAGCGGGATCCAACCCTCTGGAGCATCCTTGTGCTCCCCGAGCTGCATCCCCGCAGCTCCTGCACCTCCTGGAGCTCTGACAAGAGCCCAGGTGAGGGAAGGAACGCCCAGAATTCCAGCAGGGATCCAGCAGGAAGGGATGAGGACCATTCCACAGGGGAATGTGGCTGTGAAAATCCAGCTGGAGCTGTTGGAGCTCATCCCTGAACCAGCAGGAGAGCCAGGAGGGAGCACGGGGCTGAGGTTGGGAATGGGATGAGCTGCGTGGAGAGAGGGAGGAGAAGGACGAGATGAGAGGTGGTGGCAACAGAAGGGATGAACCCCAGGCTCTCTGTGGCCCCAAAATAATCCCGCAGCAGCTTCTCTTGCCGAGAGATGGGAGACAGAGATTGGGAGGGAAAGAGCAAACAACCAGCAGATGAGCAGCGCTGGCTGCGGGAAAAACGCTGCCCCGGAAAGAGCCCCGGGCTGAGAGAGGGCAGGAGATGCTGGGGCTGATTACAGAACGACTCCGCGGAGTTAATTGTTCACCAGATTGGGATCTGGGCCACATCCATCAGCGGGCCTCTTCCTGCCATCAGGATTTCCCTGGACAAACAGCAGGAGCCGGTGGGTTTGGAGGGGAGCAGAGCCAGAGGGGCAAAGCTTTGCCTGGACAGGGTTCACTGACAGCCCAGGGCCCTCCAAACAGAGCCCCCCAAAGAGAGCCTTCCCAAACAGAACCCTCCTCAAACACCTTCCAAAACAGAGTCCATCCCAAACAGAGCCCTTCCAAACACCTTCCCAAACAGAGCCCTCCTCAAACAGAGCCCTCCCAGAACCTTCCCAAACAGAGCCCTCCAAACACCTTCCCAAACAGAGCTTTCCCAAATACGTTCTCAAACACCTTCCCAAACAGAGCCCCCCAAACACCTCCCCAAACAGAGCCCTCCTCAAACAGAGCCCATCCAAAAAACAGCCTTCTCAAACACCTTTCCTAAACAGCCCATCCCAAATAGAGCCCTCTCATCACTCTCCTGCCTGCACAGAGGCAAACCCAGCCCAGCTGAGACGAGCTTTTGGGTGTCAGCACATGAATTACACAGAGCAGGACTCGCTGCAGGCTCAGGATCCCCTCTGAGCTGAGCCAAGCCCCTGCCCTGCTGCCTGAAGGAGCTGCCTCAGTTTCCCTGGGGATGGAAAGGGAATCTGGGAGGTTCCTACAGAGCACGAGCCCTTTTGGAAGCTCTTACTCCTCTTGGACATGACTCCAAACACACAGATCACAGCTCCTCTGGAGGTTCTCAGCCCTCCTGGCCCAAAGCTCAGGGCTGTGGAAGCCAGAGGAATGTCCCAGGGTTTGCAGGGGCTGACCCAGCGCTCGTTTCTGGAAGGCTGGAGCAAGGGGATGATGGTCTCAGTAGAAACTGCAACGTGGAGGTTTTAATGTGGTGAGAGGACACCCAGGGCTCTGGTGGGACAGGGAGAATGGAGAGATCCTCATGGATCTGAGGGATCTAAACTCCCTGTGTTGCCTGGAAGGCTGAAACAAGTACAAGGAATTCCTGAATCTAAATTTGTCCAAGTTGCTGCACTTTTTATACAGGGAAAAATTGATGAAATCCCTGCTAAAGTTAAAAATGTGGTAAATCCAATAGAGCAGGCCAGTGGTATCCCAGGAAGATCCAAACCAGAGCAGAACCAGTGAGTATTGCACTCAAACCAGGAGCCACACCAGGAAAAAACAATTCCCTTTGAAATTAGAGAACTGTAAGGGACTGGCATCTGTAATTTAAAAATTCCTGCAGCACGGTCTGTTAGTGCAATGTGAGTCCAAATCCAACACCCCAATTCCAGCCATTAAGAAAGCAGATAGTAAAATTTATCGATTTGTACAAGATTTAAGAGCAATTAACAAAACTACCAAAGACATACACACCCAGTAGTAGCCAATCCCTCCACCCTTTTGACTACAATGACAGAAGAATTGGCTCCCTGGAGCACCCTGAGCTGTTCTGCCTCTGTGTTTTACCCTGTGCAAAATGCAGCTGCTCTCATCCAGTGCCACCCAGGGAAGGCAAAAAGTGTCCCCTGCAGCCCCCTCTGTGCCCCAGCCTGTCCCCAAGGGACAAGTGACACTGGCAAGGGATGCACACCAGAGGCAGCAGCTCAAGATTTGGAGCAGCAGCTCGTTTGGAAGGCAATAAAAAGCAGCCAACTGCACTCCAGCCACCTGTAACTGGGAATGTGTGACACCCCCTGTCACTGTCAGCAGCACAGCCCCTCTGAAGGGTCCATTCAGGGCTCCACAAAGAGCTGCCTCACTGAAAGGGGCCTGGAGAGGAGGATTGCAGGGCTCCCCAGCCCTGCCAGCATCCCAAAGCTCAGCGGAGCTCAGGGAGCAAAGCCCTGAGAACAAAGCGAGGTCAAGAGTTAACAGATGGGGGAACTGGGACATGGGGACAACATGGTGACGTGGCCAAGGCCAGGCGGAATCCTTGGGAAGGCCACGGACAGGGGGAGATCTCCAGAGCCCTGATTAGTTGTAATTTTTTTTTTTTCTCTCTTTCTATCCTAGCAGGATGAGAGAGGAGGAACTCCCAGGATTGCTGGCGAGGTTGTTCCACTACTCATTTATTAACTGCTCCCATTTGGATGTGGTACTGATATTTTCCAGCCTGAGTGAGTAAGCCTGGGAACTTGGGAACAGATCTGCGAGCCCTGCCTGGAGCCTGGACACCAAAACCTGCTCCAGAAATCTTCTGGCGTGACAGAAAGCAGCAAACTCTGAACTGGGTGCCTCACACACCGAGGAAGTTCATGGATGGGGTGAGCCAGGTGCCTTCCCATTCCTGCCTCGTCCTTCTGGGACTCTTGGACATCCCCTCTCACCTTTTCCTGGGGAGGAAAGGAGGCTCCACACCAGACCACAGATGCACTGAGGTCTCTGTGTGTGCTGCTGACACCGTGTCCATTACCTAAGGGCCGGATTCCTGAAGGGAATCTCTCCAGGAGCCTGGGAACTGCTTTCCACGAGCTATCCCCCGGCCCACAGGCGCTGTCACAGCCTGGTGCGGCTGGAGAACAGGACTCTGCTTGCACTCACCACATCTCAGCCCCATGTGTCAGTACATCCCACACCCACACCCCAAAAAATCCGCCCCACAACCACCGAGGAGGGAATTAATTAACGCTGGGCCCCGTCTGAATGGCTCCTGCCCTTCCACAAACCTCATCCAGAGGCTCCAACTTTCTGCCTGACGCTTGTTCAAAGCTTTTCCCCTTCGGGCACCTTCCCCAAGTATTAATCCCTTTATAACTTATATTTTTTAAGGTATTTTCTACTTCGACCCCAAACCCAGCTTCTCGTGTCACTTGCAGGCAAAGCAAATACATCACTGGGGTTAAAAATCATTAATGAATGCCTTTAAAATTTATATTTTTAAGGGGTTTTTTCACTTTTACTCCACACGCAACTTCTCGTGTCACTCGTATGAGTCTCACACCACACTGAGGATGCACAGCACAACCCCCAGGCCTGACCCTGATTCTTTCCCTCCTGCCGGAGCTGATGGCACCACTGTGCCAACACGCCGGGCCCAGGTTGTTTTTCCAGGCAGAGCCGAGGCTGTTAAAGCCTTTCAGGCTGGCCTGGCACGGAGGGAGGGAGGGCAGCTCTCCAGGGGCTGTCTGGGGACAGGGAGGGAAGGGGGGGGGGGGGAAATTCCAGGGCACACCCCCGGGAAACTTGTCACAGCAACAGGAGAGATGCAGCTGATTGTGACAGCCCGCCCAAAACTGCAGCGCCAGGGGAATTGCCGAGCTGCCACCCCGGGGCAGGGACAGGGACAGGGACAGGGACAGAGCCCAGTGTCCCCCCCGGGCGCTTCCACACCCCCAGACCCCTGCCAGCGGGACCCCTGCCAGCGGTGCCCATCACAAATCCGATACTGGGGTTAACCTGAGCTCTCTAAAACAGGTTTAGGACCAAACACGCGCAGGGATCTCCCTCCCGCACCAGGGAACACCGAGGTACAAATCCGTGCCCGGCTGAGCCCTCCCTCCCCGCACCTCCAGCTCCGGCCCTCCCCTCCCCCGGTGCCCCGCCGGTCACAAAACAGCGGCCGCGACCCCCGGAGGGGCTCGGGGAGGGCGGGCAGGGCCCGGGGTCACCCCGGCACTCACCGGCCGCCGAGCAGGTCGCTCTCCCTCCCTCCTGCCGTGTCCCTTCCTCCTTCCTGCGGGGCACGGCGGGGGCGGTGCTGCGGGAGCCGCCGGGGAGCGGGGCCGGCACCGGGAACCGAGCGGGGCCGGGGCACGGGGGAGCTGGAGAGGTGCCGCTGCCGCTGCCGGGGCAGGAAAAGGGTTGGAGCGGTGCCGGTGCCGGAGCCGGGAGAGCCGGAGCGCAGCCAGTGCCGGCGAAATTGGAGCGGAGCCGGTGCCGGTCCCGGGGGGGTCGAAGCGGTGCCGGTACCGGAGCAGGGGGGTCGGAGCAGAGGCGGTACCGGAGCAGGGGGGTCGGAACGGAGTCGGTGCCAGAGGAGTCTGAACGTGGCCGGTGTCGGTACCGGGAGAGCAGGAGGGGTGCCAATGCCGGTCCCGGGGGATCGGAGCGGTGCCGGTACCGGAGCAGGGGGGATCGGAACGGAGTCAGTGTCAGAGGAGCCTGAACGTGGCCGGAGCCGGTACCAGGAGAGCCGGAGCGGAGCCGGAGCCGGTGGCGGTCCCGGGGGACCGGAGCGGTGCCGGTGCCCGTCCCGGGGGAGCCGGAGCGGAGCCGGGGGCGGTGCGGGATGCGGGACCCGGCGCGGTGCGGGAGCGCTGCCGGCGCTCGGCTCCGTTCGGCGCTGGCTCCTCCCCGCCGCAGCCCCGGGATAAGGAACCGGCTCGGCCCCGCCGGCCCGGGCAGGAGCGGCGCACGGAGAGCACAAACACACACACACACGAGTCGGGGGAGCTCCCTCCTGCGGCTCCTCCCGCTCCTCCCGGAGCCTCTCGGCAGATGCGGGAGATCCGGGGCGGCCCGAGGCACCGGGACCGCAGCCCTGGGGGGGTCTCACCCTCTCGGGGTTGTGGATTTAACGGCGGCTCCACCGCCCGTTCCAGCCCCTCGCTGTCGTATATTTAGTCAAACGTTCTGTGTTCGCCAAAAATAGAGCAGCCGTGGAAATAAATCAGGCTGACTGGAGGTGCCAACGTTGTCTGCCTGAAAGTAATTAATTTCTTATAGCCTGGGCTATATTAATCCTCAGCACACGCAGCCCTGTCTGTCGGCGGGCTTTTGGCAATTAGGGCCGAAATTTGGGGGATGTGGAGGGTGATGGTGGTGGGGAAGGGCAGGGAAGGCACAGAATCCATCCAAACAGAGTGTGGAGATTGGGAACACAGAGGACATGGCAGGGCTGGTGAGGAGGAGGAGGGAAGGGGACACAAGTTCTGTGCAGGAAAATCCTACTGGAGGAAGCATTTGGGGTTTTCTTTCCACATGTGGATATTCCACAAAAAAAAAAACAAAACCCAAAACTGTCCAGGAGACACAAATTCAGGCTTCCTCAGTCCTGCTGCTGCCAAAACTCCTTTTCCCCATTTTCCTTTTGAACGTGGGAGTCTTGCTGGACTTGCTGAGTCTCATTTCTTATCTTAGAAGCACTAGGCTGGCTGGGAGACACCTCGAGGAGCGGGGAATTGATTCCCAGATGGCGCGGCAGGAGCGTCAAATCCGAGCCCCCGTGGAGGGAAGGGATGTTCTAGAAGGATCCGTCTCCTCTGGTCACCTCAGCCTGTCCCAGGGCAGCGCCCCCAAGGCCCTCAACAAGGTTTGAGTGCCCTGGGAGTGGGGTAAAACCTTCCAGAGCTGCTCTGCAGTGAGAGCAGGAGCTGAAACAGTGAGTGATGAGCTGGGGCTGTGACACCCAGGGCTGTGTGTGACATCCAGGGCTGTGACATCCAGAGCTGTTATGTCTAGGCTTTGTGTGACATCCAGGGCTGGCTGTGACACCCAGGGCTGTTCTGTGACATCTATGGCCCTGTTGTGACACCCAGGGCCGTGCTGTGACACCCATGGCCGTGCTGTGACAGCCAGAGCCAAGCTGTGACACCCATGGCCGTGCTGTGACATCCACGGTCATGCTGTGATACCCAGGGCCTTGCTGTGACATCCACGGTCGTGCTGTGATACCCAGGGCCCTGCTGTGACACCCATGACCGTGCTGTGACACCCAGAGCCATGCTGTGACAGCCAGGGCTGTGTGTGACACCTGTGACACCCATGGCCGTGCTGTGACACCCAGGGCCATGCTGTGACAGCCAGGGCTGTGTGTGACACCTGTGACACCCATGGCCGTGCTGTGACACCCAGGGCCATGCTGTGACCCCCAGGCCAGCCCCTGTGGCCGCCTGCCCTCAGCCCATGTCACTCAGTGCCTGCTCCTGTGGACAGCACACTTCTCTCCCTGTGAGTGCCCAGCACGGCCCCTCCTGCTGCTCCCTGTACAAACGGGCACCGTGGGCGGGTTTTTTCAACATCCCAGGCTCCGACTTCCACATTCACCCGTCTGCTCTGTTTAGCGAGGAGATGTCACCCTGGGGGAGATATCTCGAGCATTTTCTGACAATCTCGTTCTCATTTCTGTGTCGTTCCCAGCTCGGTCCTGCTGCCACACCTCTCCCAGCACCCGGCGCTGTAAATCCGGCTTGAAACTGAAAGGGAAAGAGATTCCCAGGAAAAGCCCCGGCAAATTAAAGGTGAAGGCCCCAGATGGAGCTTCAGAGGAAGCCATGAAGAGAAAGCGACGTGCAAAGGGCAGGAATGTTGCAGCTATTAGGGGGCAGAGCCGTGTGAGCTCTGGGGCACACCAGCTGCTCGATGGTGCAGAACATTCCTCACAAACACAAATTGCAGCTGGGGATTGAGAACATTCCTCACAAACACAAATTACGGCCACCAGTGTGCTGGGGATTGCAGAACATTCCTCACTAACACAAATTGCAGCCAGGGATTGCAGGACATTCCTCTCAAACACAGATTACAGTCACCAGCCTGCTGGGGACTGCTGTGAAAACTCCGGAGGAGGGAGATGAGCAGAGGGAGAGACGCTGTTTTACACCACAACGACACAGACTCCGAGATTCAGAAGGCTGAAAATGACTCCTTTATTTTTGGGATGTGTCTCCCTTTTATACCATTTCACATAGACCAATTGGATTGGTGACACAAAGACAAACCTCTTCACTCACATTGGTCAGAGCAGAGGGACAGCAAGAAGAAGAAATCCCTCCTCGGGAAAAGGAATGAAAATTCGTTCCTCTATTTTTGGGATGTGTCTATCTTTTATACTATTCTACACAGACCAACTTGATTGGTGAAACAAAGGCAAAACCTCTTCACTCACATTGGTCAGAGCAGAGGGACATCAAGAAGAAGTCCCTCCTAGGAAAAGGAATGAACAACAAAAATTTTCTCTTATTTACAGAAAATTCCCTGAGAAAAGAATTTCAGAAAACCAAAACACCTCAGGCACAAAACCAGGGCCACAGGAGAGCACCCAGCTGTGGGATTGAGGGCCAGGAGTGCTCGAAGGGCAGAGATCGGGGAGCAGGGCCTGTCTGAGAGGGGATAACGAGGCTGTTAAGGGGGCTGGGGCCGCCTCACCTGTGAAATCCCAAAGCAAAGAGTCCCTTGATATTTTCCTCATGCCCTCTGAGGTGGCCGGGGTTGAACTTGGCACCCACTTGAGGCGCTCTGTGATCCCTGCAGTGAATTTGGGAGCCTCAGGGCATTTTCCAAACGTGCCAGTGGAATGGCCGAGCAGAGGGCAGACAAAACTGCCACGGGTTTGTGAGGGTTTTATAGAATTACTTGGAGTTCTGAGGTAGTTTTCTCTCTCTCTCTCTCTCTTTTTTTTTTTTTTTTTTTTTTTTTTTGTGATTGCAGACCCTCACGGAGGTGTGAGGGAAATCAGGGATGAAGATGGGCTGGTTGTAATCGGGAATGTCCCTAAAAAATGAGTCTGTCTGGGAAACTTCAAGACTTTATGATCACCTCAGTTCGTGCTGGGAGAGACTTTGCCCAGTAAATCCTTCTCCTTCTCCTTCTCTTCTCCTTCTCCTTCTCCTTCATTTTTCTTCCTTTTCTCCCCTTCTCCTTCATTTTTTCTCCTTTTTCTTCCTTCTCCTCTTCTTTTTCTTTAATATTTCTTCCTATATTTTCCTTTCTCTTTTCTCCCTTTTTCTTCCATCTCCTTCCTTTTTCTTCATTTCTCCTCTTCTTTTTTCTTCCTTTTTTTCTTCCTTCTCCTCTTTCTCCTCTTTCTCCTCCTTCTGGTGTATCCCACACTGGGAATGGTCATACATTTCCCGGTCTGTCCCCTCCCAGACCAGCTGGGTCTCAGCCCACAGCCGCTCCCCTTTCTGACATAAATCAGATTGATTTTTTTTTTTTTTTTTTTTTTTTTAGGGATTCCTGTGCTGTGTCGGGTGTCCCCTGTCACCTCGGCCCGGCTGTGCAGGGCAGGAGAGGGGACAGGAGGGGAGGGGTTGATGCTGTTTTACACTACAATGACACAGATTCTGAACTTCAGGAGGCTGAAAATGAGTCCTTTATTTTTAGGATGTGTCTCCCTTTTATACTGTTTCACACAGACCAATTGGATTGGTGACACAAAGACAAACCTCTTCACTCCCATTGGTCAGACCAGAGGGACATCAAGGAGAAGTCCCTCCTAGGGAAAGGAATGAATAACAAAGGTACAGTTGCAAAAACACTTCTCCTGTTTACAGAAAATTCTTTGGGAAAAGAATTTCAGAAAACCAAAACATCTCAGGCACAGAACCAGGGCTGCAGGTGTTGGTCTCCAAAGGCTCTGGGCTGGCTTGAGCCATATCCAGCCAGGAGTGGGATGTAAAACACCCCGAGGGACAGTTCTGGGCTGGTCCTGACCCCGTGGAACAGTCCTGGGATTTCCTCCTGGCCCCAAAAATCACCCACCAGGAGCTGCTCCTTCTTAAATCTGGGGAAAAGCATCTCCTTTTCTCCACAGGCAGGAGAAGCTGCCGGGAGCACCAGGGATGCTGCAGAGCCCGGAGCAGCATTCCAGGCATATCCCGCAGGGATTTCCCGGGATTCTCCTCCCCAGAACATTCCCTTCCACTGCAGAGACCAGAGATGGAGATTTGGGAATTCCAGGACAGCGATTTGGGAATTCCAGAATGGGGATTTGGGAATTCCAAGATGGAGTTTTAGGAATTTGAGGACCGGGTGGGGGAGGTTTAGGAATTCCAGGATTGGGATGTGGGAATTCCAGGAATGGGATGTGGGAATTCCAAGAATGGGATGTGGGAATTCCAGGATGGGATTTTGGGAATTCCAGGGAGCTGGAGCCCAGCCCTATGCCCGGCCCAGGCCCCTCTCCAGGCACGTTCCATCCTCCTCTTCTCCCTCCCATAGAGAAGCCCCGCTGGGGACACCACAGCCAGTGCTGGGCTGGGGACAGAGGGGACAGCCTGGGGACACCACAGCCAGTGCTGGGCTGGGGACAGAGGGGATAGCCTGGGGACACCACAGCCAGTGCTGGGCTGGGGACAGAGGGGACAGCCTGGGGACACCACAGCCAGTGCTGGGCTGGGGACAGAGGGGATAGCCTGGGGACACCACAGCCAGTGCTGGGCTGGGGACAGAGGGGACAGCCTGGGGACAGCCTGGGGACACCACAGCCAGTGCTGGGCTGGGGACAGAGGGGACAGCCTGGGGACTCCACAGCCAGTGCTGGGCTGGGGACAGAGGGGACAGCCTGGGGACAGAGGGGACAGCCTGGGGACTCCACAGCCAGTGCTGGGCTGGGGACAGAGGGGACAGCCTGGGGACAGAGGGGACAGCCTGGGGACTCCACAGCCAGTGCTGGGCTGGGGACAGAGGGGACAGCCTGGGGACAGAGGGGACAGCCTGGGGACTCCACAGCCAGTGCTGGGCTGGGGACAGAGGGGACAGCCTGGGGACAGCCTGGCAAAGCTGCCTCAGGAGCAGAGCAGCTCAGGCTGAGCAGAGGTGGCAGCAGTGTCCCCATGAGTCACAGAAGGAGGGAGCAGCCCTCGACAAGTCAATCATTCTCTTATGTAAAAACACTGAATTTTAGGTGTAAAAACACTGAATTTTTGGTGTAAAACCACAGAATTTTTGGTGCAAAACGCTGAGTTTTTGGTGTAAAAGTACCAAATTTTTGGTGTAAAAACCCTGAATTTTTGGCCTAATAACACCCAATTTTGGCTGTCAACTGCTGGCCCCCATGCAATACCTGTCCCCAGAGCAGGGGACTCATCCCACAGCACATACAGGGAGGAGCTCACCGTGCCCAGGCTGCAGGGAAGACCAAACACACCCACAGCCTGCAAAGAACCAACCGAGACAAATCCGACCTCCAAACTGATCTCTTCCCATCAGACACCGCTGTGTCCCTGGGGAGAGCTCCAGAAGAGCCCTGGCCATGGGCAGCACATGCAGAAAGTCAATTAAACCTGACAGCTCGGGCTGAGGCTGTGGAGGAGAAACAGCAGCAGGAACGTGCCTGATTTCTGCAGGTCAGCTCCGTCTGAGAGGATCACACCAACCTGTTTTTGCTGCTGCAGGTTTATCTCTCTCACTCTCTGAGGATGCAGAGCCCTCAGCAGCTCCAGTTTCCTCTCACATGGCCTGGCATGTGTGTGTGTGTGTGTTGTGTGTGTGTGCAGCTCTGGGGCTCTGCAGGGAATATTTCACAGTCACTGCGTCCCTTCCCCGCTGCCCTGACACTCGGGAGGAGCGTGGGCAGCCAGTCATGGAAAGAAAAAAAAAAAAAGTGTGTTCAATGTTTCCTCCTCCTCCTGCTGCCAGCCTGGCCTGGCTGCTCTCCCCACCCCGAGGCACAGGCAGGCATGTGGAAATCATTGCCCGGAGAGCAGAGCTGTGTTTCAGCAGGGCTGGGGTGAAGGCTGGATGGTAAATCGAGGAGAAACTGGGAAATGGGGCCATGCTCCAGTGCCCAGCCTGTCACAGCAGGAGCTGATGGCTGGAAATGAGCCCAGAGTCACCCCCCACCCAGGGATGAGGCTGGGCACAGTGCTCAGGGCTCCTGATTTAACAACAACCCCCTCCCCATTCACACCCCTGGTGGGTTCTCCAAAATGGTTTGGGTTGGAAAGAACCTTAAAGGTCTCGTCTAAAATTCCCACCTCCCACTAACCCAGGTCACTCCAAGCCCTGCCCAGGCTGGCCTTGGGCACTTCCAACCCCTGCCAGGACCTCCCCATGCTCCCAGGGGAGGAGTTTTCCCATCCATCCAACCGAAATTTCCTCTCTTTCAGTCTGAACCCATTCCTCCTTTTGTCACTCCCAAAACGGGCAGGACAGAAGGAATGTTGTTATTCCCATGAACTGAGGAACAGGAGGAAGGGAGATGAGTTTGGACATCCCCTGAGGGCTGAGGGAGCTCTGTTCTGGTCCCACCCTGGAACTGGCTCTCTGTGAACCCCAAAATCACCCTGAAACCACTGGAAATCCCTGAATCCACGTTCTCAGTGCTGTGGGACACAAAATCCCCATCCCCAAGGTGCCCAGCACTGCTGACCACGACTGCAAACCACTGAATCCAGCAGCACTTCCTCTGAATTTTGTCCATGGAGCATCACCATAACAACAGCTCCACCAATCCACACCAGAGATCCGGGCCCTTAGCAACCAGGAGCTGCCAAATTGTAAAACAAAGTGGAAAAAAAAATAAAAATTTAAAAAAAAATAAATCTGCACAAAATCTTTCCTCCACAGTGCTGCTGTGGGTGTGCAGAGCTGCAGAGGGGAAATGCACAGAGCACCCCAGATCCCAAAGTTCTGCCCCAGAAGGTGCCAAAGCCTCCCTTGCTCTGCTTGTGGAGGGTTTGGCCTCTGTTTTTGGCATTTCTCTGAGTGTCACTCTGATCTTTTCCAGCCTTCTGATCTTCGCATTTTCATAGTGGAGTTTTTTTACGAATTTTTACGCAAAAAAAAGTGATGTTTTATAAACTGGGTTTTTTTACTTATCATTCCTCTCTTGAGGAATTAATGGACTTCCAGTTTGACCAGTGTGGTTGGAGAGGTGCCAACCTTGTTTGTCCAACCCGTGGTCATTGTCCAAAATCTATATAAATCACGGTCTAAAGATAAACGCCTCTTTTTGCCCTGACTGCGTGAGCGTCGTTCTTTTTGTGTCTTATAGCGACAGTTCCCCTCCCAGAGAGGGAAATCTGGGCACAAACAGAACCTGAGCTGTCCCCCCTGAGAGCCCTGATTGTCACCCAGCCCTGGGACCCGCAGGAGCTGCAGTTCTGGGTGTTCCCAGCTGTTTTCAGCAGCTCTTTCACCACCTCAGCAGTTTCCAAAAGAACCGGAGTTTGCTCCTGCAGGCGAACCTTGTCCCCTGTCACCCTGCTGGAGGCACGAGGGAGGAGATAAACTGGGGTTTTTTTTCAGGGAATGATCCATCTCTGCCACTGAGTCACTGCCAAGCTTCCCCTTCCCAGGCAGGTCAGGGGGTGAGCTGGAGGCTGAGCACTCCCATGGAGGGGCTGAGGGAGAGTGTCACAAGGGACACAAAATAAAGATGCTTGACTCCAGTCAGGAGAAATCAGAAAGCTTTATTTACATTCTTTATTTACATTATTTTATTTCGTTCAGCCTTTTTATAAATTCATTCAGCCCTTTTTTATAAAATTATAAAAATTGTTATTCTGCAGAGAGAATTGTCCTGTGTATAGAGCTCGTAGGAGCAACTGTGCTACTCTGTCGTGATGGGACACGAAATAAAGATGTTCTACTCCAGTCAGGAGGCAGTAGAAATCAGAAGGTTTATTTACAATTCATTCAGCCCTTTTATAACACGCTGTGCTAAAGGCATGTTATTGGTCCATAGGGCTGACACCTCTCCCATTGGCTCAGGAACAGAAATAGCAAACAACTCCTGTTGTTATGGGAAAGGAATATTGTTTATACAAGGTTGTTTTGGGAAAAAAAAAAAAAAAAAAAAAAAAAAAAAAAAAAAAAAAAAAAAAAAAAAAACCCAAAAAACCAACCAAACAAACAAACAAAAACCCAAAAAAAAAAACCTGTTGAAAAGTTTCCCTCGGTAAAAGCTCAGCAATTCTCAGGCTCAGAAAATATTGAGCTCACAGGAGAGAGCCCAGAGAAGACTCAGGGGTGACCTCGTCACTCTCCACAACTCCCTGAAAGGTGGTTTTAGCCAGCTGGGGTTGGTCTCTTTCTCCAGGCAGCACTGACAGAATAGGACGCAGCCTCAAGCTGCTCAAAAGGAAGTACAGGCTGGATATCAGGAAAAAGTATTTTACAGAAAGGGTGATTAAATACTGGAATGGTCTGCCTGGGGAGGTGGTGGAGTCACCATCCCTGGAGGTGTTTAAGGAAAGTCTGGATGTGACACTTGGTGCCAGGGTTTAGTTGAGGTTAGGGTTGGGCTGGACTTGATCCTGGAGGTCTCTTCCAAACTGGGGATTCTGATTCTGATTTTGATTCTGATCCAGAGCTGCTCCCTCATGGGAGCAACAGGCACCCAGGGTTAAAATTCTCCAGGGAAATGTATCGGAGCAAACCCAGAGGATCTTCCTGGATGCCTTTAAACAAAGACTGGATGTGGCACTGGTGCCAGGGTTTAGTTGAGGTGTTGGGGCTGGGTTGGACTCGATGATCTTGAAGGTCTCTTCCAACCTACACATTCTGTGATTCTGTGATTCTGTGATTCCTTCTTTCCAGGGCACACCAAACACACCAGCCAAGGGTCTGGACCCTTCCTGCTGGCACAAACTGGGAGTCCCTGCTTGGACTGAGACCAGCAACGCCCAGGGGCTGAGAATGGAGCACAAACGGGAGATTTCCAACCCAAACCAGCAAGCCCCTGTGAGCAGGAGGCAATGCTGTGCTGGAGGAGGCCTGGCTGGAGGAGAATTAGGATTTTTCTGAGCTTTTGGCTGCAGGGATGGAGCAGGAGGAGCTGTGGCATGGCAGGAACAGCTTGGGTGGCACCAGGAGGGGACTCCCTCACTGCTGGCTGGCACAGCCTGGGGATGCTCAGCCAGGATCTGCTGCCTGACTCACAGCCTGCTCTGCTATTTTCAGCCCAAAGGAGGAATCCAGCCTGGCTCTGGATTCCCCAAAACATCGATGCAGAGGCAGAAACTTCAGTGGGAATTAGAGGGATGATGGATGTGAGAATGCTTCCAAAAAAAAAAAGAAAAACAGAGCCAAGGACAGGCTTGGGCTGCAGGGCAGGATGCAGGAATGGAGCACTGAGGAATAAAAATCCCTGGAAGGGCAGGGATGACAGGGATGGAGCTGGGAGTGATGCAGGGAGCTGGGTGGGTGCTGCCCTGTCTCAAGAGGACACGAAAAGAAGGACACTCACCCTAAATTCTGTTGCTTTCGAATGTTTGAATCTTTGCAGTGAAGGTTCTCACGCAGCTTCAAGAAAACAATGTGTATTTTTAGAATTTATCTATTGTGTTTACATATTTGTCCTCTGGGAGGAGAAATGTGATTGATGGTGATGTTCACCAACGAGGTCAGAGAGGTGGGAACCTGTACAGCCAATCCTTGGCCCTCTGACCAAAATATATATAAGATGGAGTCAGAAAATAAAGACAGAGCTTTTCCTGACTTTTTTTTTTACTTTCTGCTGCCTGCCTTGTTCCTTGTGTGTCGTGAATAGTGACACTCACCTGTCAAGTTGAGAGAGAGAAAAAAAACTTTTACTTTTAGATCCAGGGTTTAAATAGAGTTTGGGCTTTGCCCAGCGACTGGGGGGACGAGGCTGACACCCCTCAGATCCCAATGGTCAGACCAGCAGTGGATCAATTAGTCCTTCCCCCTGGAAAGGAATGTATTCACCCAATATCACTCTTTGCGTGAAAACTCTCCGGCCCAAGAATAAAAACACCAGAAGGCTGAAAAACCAGAACAACACCTTCCCACCTCACTCCCTTGCCTGCCGAGCTGTGGTTCCTGCCGAGCTGTGGTGTCTGTAGCTCTGGTGTCTGTGAGCTGTGGTGTCTGGAGCTGTGGGGTCTGTGAGCTGTGGTGTCTGGAGCTGTGGTGTCTGGAGCTGTGGGGTCTGTGAGCTGTGGTGTCTGGAGCTGTGGTGTCTGGAGCTGTGGGGTCTGTGAGCTGTGGTGTCTGGAGCTGTGGGGTCTGTGAGCTGTGGGGTCTGGAGCTGTGGTGTCTGGAGCTGTGGTGTCTGGAGCTGTGGTGTCTGTAGCTCTGGTGTCTGTGAGCTCTGGTGTCTGGAGCTGTGGTGTCTGGAGCTCTGGTGTCTGGAGCTGTGGTGTCTGGAGCTGTGGTGTCTGTAGCTCTGGTGTCTGTGAGCTCTGGTGTCTGGAGCTGTGGGGTCTGTGAGCTGTGGGGTCTGTGGTGTTTGGAGCTGTGGGGTCTGTGAGCTGTGGGGTCTGTGAGCTGTGGTGTCTGGAGCTGTGGTGTTTGGAGCTGTGGTGTCTGTGAGCTGTGGTGTCTGGAGCTGTGGTGTCTGGAGCTGTGGGATCTGGAGCTGTGGGGTCTGTGGTATCTGGAGCTGTGGGGTCTGTGAGCTGTGGGGTCTGTGAGCTGTGGTGTCTGGAGCTGTGGTGTCTGGAGCTGTGGGGTCTGTGAGCTGTGGTGTCTGTGAGCTGTGGTGTCTGGAGCTGTGGTGTCTGTGAGCTGTGGTGTCTGTGAGCTGTGGTGTCTGGAGCTGTGGTGTCTGTGAGCTGTGGTGTCTGGAGCTGTGGTGTCTGGAGCTGTGGTGTCTGGAGCTGTGGGATCTGGAGCTGTGGGGTCTGTGGTATCTGGAGCTGTGGGGTCTGTGAGCTGTGGGGTCTGTGAGCTGTGGTGTCTGGAGCTGTGGTGTCTGGAGCTGTGGGGTCTGTGAGCTGTGGTGTCTGTGAGCTGTGGTGTCTGGAGCTGTGGGGTCTGTGAGCTGTGGGGTCTGTGAGCTGTGGGGTCTGTGAGCTGTGGTGTCTGGAGCTGTGGGGTCTGTGAGCTGTGGTGTCTGGAGCTCCCGCGGAGCTCTCAAGGCTGCTGGAGCTGCTGTTCCTCACCTCCCATCCCGCAGCTCCACCGGGATAATTGGGGAACTGGAGCAGATGGCGGCTGGGAAAGAAGGGAAATCTCTGCCGGTGCTGTGTCCTTCCCTCCGGGAGTGACAGCAAGGCTGGGACAGCCACGGCAGCCCCAAAACACCCCCGGGCTGGGGAGGTGACAGAAACACCTGGGTGACACACACGGGGTGATCCAAGCACCAGCGGCACCGCAGGGACCTCGCGGGTCCTGTTCCCTGGTGGGTTTTGTGGTGGTTTGTGCCCCTTGGCGTCACTCCTGGTCTCATCCCAGAGGGATTTTGGGGAGCTCAGTTGAGGATTATGGGGAACTCAATTTAGGGGACCTCAATTTAGGATTTAGAGGAACTCAATTTCGGGGAATTCAGTTTAGGATTTAGGGAAACTCAGTTTAGGGGAACTCAGTTTAAGATTTTGGAGATCTCATTTTAGGATTTAGGGGAATTCAGTTTAGCATTATGGGGATCTCAATTTAGGATTTTGGGGACCTTAATTTAGGATTTAGGGGAACTCAGTTTAGCAGAACTCAGTTTAGGATTATGGGGAACTCAGTTTAGGATTTAGGGGAACTCAGTTTAAGATTTTGGAGATCTCATTTTAGGATTTAGGGGAATTCAGTTTAGCATTATGGGGATCTCAATTTAGGATTTTGGGGACCTTAATTTAGGATTTAGGGGAACTCAGTTTAGCAGAACTCAGTTTAGGATTATGGGGAACTCAGTTTAGGATTTAGGGGAACTCAGTTTAGGGGAACTCAGTTTAGGATTTGGGGGAATTCAGTTTAGGGGACCTCAGTTTAGAATTCAGGGGACCTCAATTTAGGATTTAGGGGAATTCAGTTTAAGGGAAATCAGTTTAGGATTTAAGGGAACTCAGATGCTGCTCCAGCCTTTTCCCTCCCCAGGGAACCCTCACAGGCTGCTCTGCGCTGCTTTTTCCCCACCAAAACAAAACCACCACAAACAAAATCCGGCTGGAGCAGGGAGGGAGGGAGGGAGGACAAGGACCTTGCCCCCTCCTGCCCCGCCAGCAAACACAGCGTGACGGCGGCAAAGGGCACCGAAATTCCTGGAGGTGGGAGCTGGCGGCGCCTGGCAGGGCTGGGAGCAGCCCCAGGAACAGCCTCGGTGTCCCCAGGGGGGAAATGAGCTCTCGGTGTGCCCAGGGATTGTTTTCACTGATGCTGAGGGGGAAAAGCCAGCGGTGCTCAGCTCCCAGAGGAGCCTTCTCCTTGCTGAATGCATCGATCGCTTCATTAACACCGGGATTTCCCAGCCAAAAAGTGCTTTAATTGCAGGTTGAGTCTCCCTCACCAGCCCGACACCTCTCTTCCTCCCTGCCAGGCCCAGAGGAACCTTCCCAGTGACTCTTCCTGGCTGGAAGAGGCTCAGGACCCTCCCCAGGGATGCTGAGTGCTCTGGACAGGCTCACCATCCGGGCTCTCAGCCTGATCCTGTCGCACTGCTTCCAGTCAGGAATAAAGTCCATGAAACCACTTAAAAATAGAGGAAAATACCATTTTTTTTAAAACCCAGCTGCTCCTCGGAAGTCCCTTGGGTATCACCAGCTTATTTTTAGCTGTTTCCTCACCAAATACAGGCGGGGGGAGGTGAATTTCGGGGCGTTCCTGCATTCCCAGCTGGGCCTGCACATCCCTCCTGTCACCCTCGGTGGGGGCTGGACCTGCCAATGGGGCAGAGCCCGCCCGAGGAATTCGGTCCTGCCTGGAATTGGTGATGGTTTAACCCCCTCTGCAAACATCTGGAGGCCTCCCGGCTGTGGGGTTGTCTCTCACAGGGGTGCAGCCACTGTTTTGCTGCCTTTATAGAGCTTTTTATCCTGTTTTTTAGCATTTTTGACCTCCACAGCCAACAAGGAGGTGTCCAGTTTGAATGTCACAGGCAGGGAAGAGGTGAAGGGGCTAGGATTGGGTCCCTGGAGCCTTTCAAACAGGTGAATCCTGGTTCTGTTCCACTGCTGCAAACTCCTTTATCCTCTCCTCATGAGATATCCCAGGGAAATGAGGATTTGCAGGAGAGCAGAGCCCCCTCACACAGCCCAATGGCCCTAAAAAGTGACTTTTAGGGGATCTCTGTCCCCACCCTGCTCTGTGCCCCAGCCTGGCTGACACTAAAAAGTGACTTTTAGGGGATCTCTGTCCCCACCCTGTTCTGTGCCCCAGCCTGGTGGACCCTAAAAAGTGACTTTTAGGGGATCTCTGTCCCCACCCTGTTCTGTGCCCCAGCCTGGTGGACCCTAAAAAGTGACTTTTAGGGGATCTCTGTCCCCACCCTGTTCTGTGCCCCAGCCTGGCTGACCCTAAAAAGTGACATTTAGGGGATCTCTGTCCCCACCCTGCTCTGTGCCCCAGCCTGGCTGGTTGTGGCTGAGCTCTCCCATCTCCTGTGAGCTGAGACACGTTCTGGGCTGGAGGAAGCCTGGACCTGGCGATCCCTGCCCGGCACAGTCTGGATTGATAAGGGATAATCAGCCATGACTCAGCGCCCCAAGTGAGCGTGACAAGGGCTGAGTGTGTCACTGTGCCAAGGACAAATCCTGCCCTGCCTGTGCCACCTGAGCCTGCAGGGAAACCCAGGTGATCCCAAAGAGCCCCAGGAGGGTCCTGGCAGGATCACAGCCCCAGGTGATCCCAAACAGCCCCAGGCAGGTCCTGGCAGGATCACAGCCCTTGGTGGGTCCTGGCAGGATCACAAGGCCAGGTGATCACAAACAGCCCTGGGTGGGTCCTGGCAGGATCACAGGTCCATGGGGAGCACCTGGACACCTGTGCTGCCCCCCAGGACATGGAGCTGTCACATCCCAGTGTCCAGGAATTCTGTTCAGAGAAAAGGGGAATCCAGTCAAGGTGTGCTGGGAAGGGGAGAGGGATGGGCTGAATAACAGGAAAAGGTTCAAAGTTCTTCCCCCAGAGGGTTTTGGGGCACTGAGCAGGTCCCCAGGGAATGGGCACAACCTCAAA
This sequence comes from Zosterops lateralis, assembly GCF_965231275.1. NCBI lineage: Eukaryota > Metazoa > Chordata > Aves > Passeriformes > Zosteropidae > Zosterops > Zosterops lateralis. The sequence continues at coordinate 6,376,635 of NC_139786.1, forward strand.
GCTCCAGGAACATTTGGACATTGCTCCCGGGGGTTCACAGGGTAGGATTTGGGGTCCTGTGCAGGAACATTTGGACACCCAGGGATGCACAGGGTGGGATTTTGGGGTTCTGTGAAGGGCTAGGAGCTGGATCCATGATTCCCTGTGGATCCCTTCCAGCTCAGGGTTTCCCATGGATTTATGATCCCTCCAGGGTATCTGGAGTGCAGAAGTGACAAATGACACCAGGAAGACCCTGAATGGGACATAGAATTATCCCTGTGCTCACAGGACACAGGGACACAGGGACACAGGACACAGGGACAGGGACACAGGACATAGGACACAGGACACAGGACACAGGACACAGGACACAGGACACGGGGCACAGGGACACAGGGACACAGGACACGGGGCACAGGGACACAGGACACAGGGACACAGGGACAGGGACACAGGGACACAGGGGCACAGGACACGGGACACAGGGACACAGGACACAGGGACACAGGCACAGGGACACAGGACACAGGGACACAGGACACAGGGACACAGGACACTTTTCCCTGGACACCGGGCTGTTCACACTGTGGAGAGCTGCAGCTGCCTCTCCCTGGAGCTTTTGCCTCCTCGATCCCTCCTCAGCTCCTTCCTCCACCCACCCCTCAGCTCTGCCCGCCCCGTCCCCGCTCCGCGTCCCCGGCGCCGCGGAGATCGCGGCAGATTTTGTAAAATGCCTCCACCTCGTGGCTCTGTGGAGAAACGCGTATCTGGGAGGGCCGGGATGGTCCCTCAGGGCCCCGCCGGGCACAGCGCGGCCATGCCACGCTCCCCTCCCACCGCGCTGTCCTGGCCCGGGGTGCCCAGGGGTGTCCCCGCTGTCCTGCCCCGGGGTGCCCAGGGGTGTCCCCGCTGTCCTGGCCCGGGGTGCCCGGGGGTGTCCCCGCTGTCCTGGCCCCGGGGTGCCCAGGGGTGTCCCCGCTGTCCTGCCCCGGGGTGCCCAGGGGTGTCCCCGCTGTCCTGGCCCCGGGGTGCCCGGGGGTGTCCCCGCTGTCCTGCCCTGGAGTGCCCGGGGGTGTCCCCGCTGTCCTGCCCCGGGGTGCCCAGGGGTGTCCCCGCTGTCCTGCCCCGGGGTGCCCGGGGGTGTCCCCGCTGTCCTGCCCTGGAGTGCCCGGGGGTGTCCCCGCTGTCCTGCCCCGGGGTGCCCAGGGGTGTCCCCGCTGTCCTGGCCCCGGGGTGCCCGGGGGTGTCCCCGCTGTCCTGCCCTGGGGTGCCCGGGGGTGTCCCCGCTGTCCTGCCCCGGGGCGCTGCTGATCCGCGTCCTGCTGGATGAGCACCGGGCTGAGGAGGAGCTGGAGGAGCTTGTGGTCAGTCCAAAGCCAGTCCAAACCCAGCCCAAACCCAGTCCAAACCCAGGCCTTCCAGTCCAAACCCAGTCCAAACCCAGTCCTCCCAGTCCAAATCCAGTCCTCCCAGTCCAAATGCAGTCCAAACCCAGTCCAAACACAGTCCTCCCAGTCATCTCAGTCCAAACACAGTCCAAACCCCATCCAAACCCAGTCCTTCTAGTTCAAACCCAGCCCAAACCCAGTCCAAACCCAGGCCTTCTAGTCCAAACCCAGTCCAAACCCAGGCCTTCCAGTCCAAACCCAGTCCTGCCAGTCATCCCAGTCCAAACCCAGTCCAAACCTATTCCAAACCCCATCCAAACCTAGTCCTCCCAATCCAAACCCCGTCCAAACCCAGTCCTTCTAGTCCAAATCCAGTCCAAACCCAGTCCAAACCCAGTCCTCTCAGTCCTCCCAGTCAAAACCCAGTCCAAACCCAGTCCTCCCAGTCCAAATCCAGTCCTCCCAGTCCAAACCCAGTCCAAACGCAGTTCTCCCAGCACACAAGGGCTGGCAGAGCTCAGCACGATCTCTCCCTCAGCCCCTCCAGAGTCCTGGGGTGGGCAGGGAGGGAAAAGCCTTGGGCACACACTTTGGAAAGCGCACCAGGAACCTCGTGGAGCTCAGGGCTTCACCCATGCCTTGGGAATGCTGCAGGGAGGGGGATCACAGCCCTGGGGGTGTCCCTGTCCCCATTGTGCCACCAGCACTGTCAGAGCTGCTGGGAAAGGCTCTTCTGTTCCCCCGGGGTGTAAGAACATCCTTGGACGGCAGGGAGAGAGAACTCTGCAGACCTGAGACACTCTGGGAACAGCTGGTTTTATTACAAGGGTCGTGGGTAAAGGGGCCGGCCTTCAGTCACCAGCCTGGGCTGGAGGGAAACCACAAAGAGAGGGGGAGAGAGAGAGGATAAGAGGTAAGAGCGGTAAGAGATTGAGGTCCTTGTTACAATCCATTCTAACTCCTTTTGTTGAATATTCTGATTTACAGTGACCAACCTGCCCAAGATACAAAACCTACAGAGTTTTCACACAGCCTATGAGAACTGCCAGATTGTAGGAACATCCATGGACGGCAGGGAGAGGGAACTCTGCAGACCTGGGGTGTTCTAGAAACACGTGGGTTTATTGCAAGGGTGGTGGGTAAAAAGGGCTTTGCCTTCAGCCACCAGCCTGGGCTGAAGGGAAGCCCCAAAGAGAGAGAGAGAGAGACAGAGGGTGAGAGGGGTAACAGGGTAACAGCAAGAGGGTAAGAGGTAGGAGAGATGGCAGGGTTAAGAGCCCGAGGTCCTTGTTACAATCCATTCTATCTCCTTTTGTGTTGAATATTCTAATTTACAGTAACCAACTGGCATGAGATACAAAACCTACAGACTTTGCACACAGCCTATGAACTGCTATATCACCACATCACTCTGTATTCTAAACTCTAAAGGCTGCTCTCTTATCTACCTTTCCCCAATACCTTAGTGGGGCTACACCCTTGGGTCCCTTGGTGTCCCTTTGTTATCACTCAGCCCATCTCCCAGTTAATAATTTCCTGCCTGCCATGATCACATCTCAAAGCTCAGCTTTCATTTCTATTTCACTCACAGGCTTTATATTTTCAGTATTTCTTGCCAGGCAATCATATCTGTAACCTTTTCCTGTCCCATCTTTCCCAACGCTGGGGGAGATTCCTGATCTCCAGTAACCCAGGAAAAAGCCATCAGCTCTCACACAGGTCTGGCAGGACACTGAGGTTTCATGGAATTCCCAGGATTCCAGGATGATTTGGGGTGGAAGGGACATTGAGGCCCATCCAGTGTCACTCCTGCCATGACAGGGACACCTCCCACTGTCCCAGGCTGCTCCAGACACTGCCAGGGTGGGGACAGCCACACAAAACTGCCAGGAGGAATTCCCTGTAGCCCTCGTTGGTGCCTGACATGTTTTAGTTTCTGAAATTCCTTTCCCAGGGAATTTTCTGTAAACAGGAGAAGTGTTTTGGTAACTGTAAACTAGGTTTATATTTTTCCTTAGGAGGGACTTCTTCTTGCTGTCCCTCTGCTCTGACCAATGGGAGTGAAGAGGTTTGTCTTTGTGTCACCAATCCAATTGGTCTGTGTGAAATAGTATGAAAGGGAGACACATCCCAACAATAAAGGAGTCATTTTCAGCCTTCTGAAGTCTGTCTCTTTGTGTCATTGTGGTGTCAATTCCCCGATGGAATCTGCTGTCCCAAGGATCCCTCTGTGCCCGAACAGAGGGGAATGAGCTTAACTGGGTACAAGCAAGATTTATTTAAAAAAAAAAAAATCTTTATTCAGCTTGATTTTGCTGCATAAACTAATTAGATTTTTAGCATTTTTTGCTGCTCTTAGAAACCAAAGCCAGTGAAGAGGCAAACCCCTTTTCCAGGCTCCTTTTTCTTCAGAAACTCACCGGGATTGCTTCATCTGGTGCCAGAAGGGAGGAGCAGAGTGCCCTGAGGCTGCTGCAGAGCAGGGTCTGAGCTGGGATCATCCTCCCCAACCCACCCGAGGGATTCCCCCTTGTTGTTTTAATATTTCAGCCTTCTGCTGTTTTACGTTTCTACTGGAGCTTTTTCAGGCATTGAAAAATAAATGAAGAGTGATGTTTTGTAAATATGGAGGGGTTTTTTAGGGGGAAGGACAAATTAAAGGACTTCTAGGTTGACTACTGACATTAGAGAGGTGTTACTTTTGTTTTTTAATTTTTGATCAAATTTTAAACTTTTTAAACTCCAAACCAAGATAAACTTTCTCTTTCTTTCTCGTCTCACAGCCTGATGGGTGAGTGTGGCTCTTTCGTGATCCCTAGTGTCACCCAGCTAGCAGGATCCCACCCTGAAGTGACACCTCCCTGTGACAGCCACCCGGGAATCCTCCTGGAGGATACCAGCAGGGACACAGGGGCATGGGGACATGGGGACACAGGGCACAGGGACACAGGGACACGGGACACAGGACACAGGACACAGGACACAGGACACAGGGCACAGGGACACAGGGACACAGGGACACAGGACACAGGACACAGGGACACGGGGACACGGGGACAAAGGACACAGGGACATGGGGACATGGGGACACAGGGCACAGGGACACAGGGACACGGGACACAGGACACAGGACACAGGGCACAGGGACACAGGGACACAGGGACACAGGACACAGGGACACGGGGACAAAGGACACAGGGACATGGGGACATGGGGACACAGGGCACAGGGACACAGGGACACAGGACACAGGACACAGGACACAGGGACACGGGGATAAAGGACACAGGGACACAGGACACAGGACACAGGGCACAGGACACAGGACACAGGACACAGGGACATGGGGACAAAGGACACAGGGACAAGGGACAAAGGGACACAGGGACACAGGAGCTCGTGTCCTGTTGCTGCTCACACGGGCCCAGCCGCGGCTCTAAGAGTGGGAATTCCTGGGGAATTAAGGCAGGGGAATGAGCGAGCACAGTTTGTGCTGTTGGCAACGGCCCCAGGGACACGGCGGCTCCTTGGAATCACTCAGGGAACTGTCAGAGGGGTGCACGAATTCCTCACTGAATAAAGGACCCCGAATTTCGCAGGAAAAGCGGATTTGGCTGCAGTAAAACCTTTCCCAGCAGCTCCACTCGTGTTTTCAGAGAGCCTGGCAGGACAGCCCTGTGGAAAACTTGGATTTTCCCATGGCTGCTGGTTGGAACATCTCAGGTGGCAAATCCACGCAGGCAGGGTTGGAAAAGAGGGATAACCAGGCTCCTCTTCCCGGGATCTCAGCTCTAAAGGCAGGCAGGACTCGGCTCCCGCTGTCCTGGCCGGGGCTCAAGCAAAGCTCTCCTCGATAATGAGCAGGAAATCGGGAGCGGTGGGATGGGGAATTTGTTCAGCCCATACGGACACTTGGCACGCCAGGACACACCGGGGGTTAATCAGAGGCCTGCCGGAGCGCCGTGAGGAACCTGCCAGTCTCCACACGAGCCGCCGAGCCGAGGAAATTAAAAACTCAGGCACCATATGCCGCGCGTCCCCGGGAGGGAGCGGAGCGTCGGGAGCGGCGTCCGCATCTGCCCGGGGCAGGTGCGCTCCGAGCTGCGGGAGGGGCCGGGCCAGGGTAAAGCGAGTCATTCCCGAGGAGTTATCCCCCGGGGTAAAGGGAGTCCTTCTCATGAGTTATCCCCCAGGATAAAGGGAATCCTTCCCGAGGAGTTCACCCCCTCACCAGGGTAACTTGCTTCTCTTCTCTGGGGTCCATCCCTCCTCCCCCAAGGTTATGCCCCCTCAATAACGCGACTCTCCCTGGATTTACCCGCCTCAATAAAGGCCCTCCTTCCCCAGGGCCATCCCCCGGGATAACGCCCCTCCTTTCCCAGGGTTATCCCCCTCAATCCCGCCCCTCTTTCCCAGGGTTATCCCCTGAATAACGCGACTCCTTCCCAGGGTTTTCCCCCCTCAACTCCGTGCCTCCTTCCCGGGGTTATTCAATAACGCCCCTCTTTTCCCAGGGTTATTTCCCCCAGTTCCGCCCCTCCTTTCCCGGGGTTTTTCCCCTCAATAACGCCCCTCCATTCCCAGAGCTGACCCCTCAATAACACGACTCCTTTCCCAGGGTTATCCTCTCAATTCCGCCCCTCCTTTCCCAGATTTATCCCCCCTCAATAACGCTGTTCCCGGGATTTATCCCCTCCAACCCCGCCTCTCCTTCTCCCCGGGTCCCCCCTCTCATATCCCCGCCCCGCGGTCCCCGGGCGGGCCGAGCCAGCTCCGGGGAGCCTCGGGGAAGGATGACACACGTCCAGCCCAACCAGCGGCAGAGCAGCCGGGCGAGGCAGGGCCTCTGGCCGCTCCTCATGCTCAGCGAGTTGCGGCCACCTCCAGCCCGCCTCGAGTCCTTTAAGTTGCGGCTTTGAAGCGCGCGGGGCAGAGATTGATGCTGCCCAGCGGGAACAGAAGGCAGAGCCCGCTGACAGGTACGGACCCCGAGCCCGCCAGGGCCGGCTGCTGAGACAGGGACGTGCCTTCCGAGGCAGGGAGCCGGGAGCAATCACATTTGGGATGCAAACTCGGAGCAGACTTCAATTTTCCAGCAGGGGGAATATGGAAATCTGGCCTCCCCTCGGAGTGATTCATCCCTCCGCCCCTCCTCTTCCTCAGCGCCACCACCTCCCCTCCCTCTGCGTGCTCTCCCCGTCCCTCCCAGCACAGACACTCGGCTGCAGCCTCTGCGTCTGGGCGCCTTCATTTTTGAGGGTTTTGGTGCTCCCCGAGAGTGGTAAAATCGGGAGAGGGGAGAGGAGCAGGACGGGGTGGTCCCTGCGGGATGGGTGGGCTCCGGAGCTGGGATATTCCAGGGATCCTGGAGGGTAAATCCATCCTTGGGGAGGCAGACAGGGCCAGGCTGGTTCATTCCCCAGATCCTGACTGGTAAATCCATCCCTGGGGAGCCAGGCATGGTCAGGTGGGCTCATTCCAGGGATCCCAGCTGGTAAATCCATCCCTGGGAAGCCAGGGCATGGCTTGGTTGGTTCATTCCAGGGATCTCAGCTGGTAAATCCATCTCTGAGAGTCAGGGCATGGCCAGGTTGGTTCATCCCAGCTGGTAAATCCATTTCTGGGAAGCCAGGAACAGCCAGGCTGGTTCATTCTAGAGATCCTGAGTGGTAAATCCATCCCTGAGGATTCAGGCATGGCCACTGGTTCATTCCAGCGATCCCAGCTGGTAAATCCATCCCTGGGGAGCCAGCACTGCCCTGCTCAGGCCACAGGAGGATCCAGGGGCTCTCCTCAATGGGACCCTGTCCCTGACAAGTGTCTGAAACGAGGGCACAGGGGAGTTAAACTCCCCTCTCCAGGGGTTTTACACTCAAAGAGGAGCCTGACCCAGTGCTGGTTGATGTCACCTGTGTCCCCTGTGTCACTTGTGTTCCCTGCCCTGCAGTGGTGTGGAGAGAGGGGAGGCAGAGGCCTGGCTCTGTCCCTGGCTGTGCAAAGCTCTGCTGTGCTGGGGGACACTCTCCCCTCTGGCTGGAGAGCTCCAACCTCCTGCTCAGAGAGTCCCCAAACAGCTGGGAGGCACCAGAGGGAGGCTGAGGTGACAGCAGTGTGACAAACCCTGTGTCTGGGGGCAGAAGAAAGTGCCTTCTCTCCCATTGAGACGTGCCCAGGGCTTGCTGCTCTCGGGATTTCGGTGTCAGTTCCTCTCCCTGAGCTGTTCTCTCAGGGAATTAAAACCAGGGGAGCTGTGGGGATCCTCCAGGCAGGGACAGCAGGATCTGGGTCTCAGGTTTAGTTTTTCCCCGAGAATCAGGTGCTGGTTCTGGTGGTGGTTCAAGGGAGTCTTTTTTGCCCTCTGCCCTCCGAAGGCTTTCAGTCAGACTTGAGAATGAATTGGAGTCTTCAAGGTCTTGTTTTTTCTCTAGTTTCTCGAGTTGTTTATTATTTCTTATCTTACAATTTCTTTGTGCCTGGCCAAGGTGTTCACAGCAGCTCAGACACGAGGTGACTCCCCCTGTGATGGGAGGTCGCTGCCTCTTATACAGATAATTATGTGTCTATTATTTACAATTTTGTGCCAATGCCCAGTGCCTGGACTAGAAGGGTCATCTCTACTCTGCCCCAATCCCCTCAAACCACCCCGTGCCCACATCACTGCAGGAAATGGAGCCAAGGGAGAACAAGAAGAAACCGGAATTCCACCCTAAATCCTCCACCTTGTTCCCCAGTTCTCCCCAAAACTATCAAATTTTCCACCCAGTGATAAACTACACTACTGTCTGTCACACCTTTGTGACTTGCAATTCCTCTCTGTGCTGGAAGTTTTTCTCATGGACTGAAATCAAAGCCTGTGTCCTCCTGGGCTCCGTGCCAGGGTCTCGAACACCCCTGCACAGAGCCCAGACCCCCTGGCCAGGATTCAAACCCCCTTTCTCGGCTCTCAGGCCCCTCTGCCGAGGTCTGTGACCTCCCAGGGTGCCCAGAGGGGTGCCCTGGACTCCGACACTGAGGAGCTGGGAAGAAATCTTGTGGCCCAGGGAAGAGGAAAGGAGCGGGCTGTGCCTTCCCCGGGCTCGGCTCTGCTCGGGATTGGGGCAGGTGCTGGGCCAGGGCTGCTCTCGGTGTCCCCATTCCCCATTTCCAGCCCCGGAGCCGATTCCCATGTCTGTGTCTGGGGAAATGTTGTCCAACAAACCCTTTCCGGAGCTGGTGCCATCAGGTGGCGCCTGGGAACAGGCGGCGTCACCGCGGGAGTTCGAGAGGGAGCGCTCGGTGCCGGGAGTGCAGCAGGCACGGGGACAGGGACACCCAGAAACCCTGTGACACAGGGAACTGTGACACCCCGAGCCCCTGTGACACTGGGGACAGGGACACCCAGAGCCCCTGTGACAGGGGACATGGGACACCCAGAGATCCTGCGACACAGGGAACTGTGACACTCAGAGCCCTTTTGACACAGGGACAGGGGACACCCAGAACTCCTGTGACACAGGGACAGGGACACCCAGAACTCCTGTGACACAGGGACAGGGACACCCAGAGCCCCTGTGACACAGGAACAGGGGGAGGTGGCAGAGATCCTGTGACACAGGGAATAGGGACACACAGAGCCCCTGTGACACAGGGAATGGGGACACCCAGAGATTGTGTGACACAGGGACAGGGACACCCAGAGCCCCTGTGACACAGGGAATGGGGACATGGGGCACCCAGAGCCACTGTGACACACAGACATGGGGCACTCAGAGCCCCTGTGACACAGGGGACAGGGGACACCCAGAGATCCTGTGCCAGGCCCGAGGCAGGTGGACACTATCCAGCCTGGCTGTGTCCACAGGGAGGAGCTTCTCCCACAGATGCTTTGTCACCCCCAGCTGTCCTTTGTCACCCCAGGACATGGCCCAGGCCCTCCCTCCCTCAAGGGTCACCCTCCTAGGATGACAAAGAGCAGCCCTGGAGCTGATCCTGCCCAGGGACACAAGTTCTTCCCAGAGATCCCAAACCCAAGAACATTTTTACAGCTCAGCCGGGAGCAGAGAGAGAGAACTGGGGATGGAAAAGAGCTGTTCAAACTGAAGCAAAAAAATCACCTCAGGGTTTGCATCCAGATTCACTCAGGGGCACCCACTGTGACCTCTCGTGGGGACAAAAATCACAGGGGTCAAAATTCACAGGGGTCAAAAATCATGCCCTGCAACTTCACTTGGGGATAAAAATCACAGGGGCCAAAAATCACCTGCCCAATTTCATGTGGGGACAAAAACCACAGGGCCCCCAAATCACCCACCCAACTTCACATGAGGACAAAAATCATAGGGATCAAAAAATCATCCACCCAATTTCATATAGGGACAAAAATCACCTGGGGCAAAAATCAACCCCTGTGACTTCACTTGGGGACAAAAATCACAGGGGTCAAAAATCACCCACCCACAACTTCTCGTGGGGACAAAAATCACAGGGGTCAAAAATCACCCACCCACAACTTCTCATGGGGACAAAAAATCACCCACTCGACTTCACATGAGGACAAAAATCACAGGGATCAAGGACAGGGCGAGGAAGGGGATTTGGGCACAGCCTGGCTCGGCTCCCGTGGCTCTCCCTCCTCTCCCTCGTGCCCGAAGCTCATCCCAGAGGTGGCGGAGCTGGCCCCGGGCTCTCTCTCAGCGGAGCTGTGGTTTGCAGCAGCAGCAGCAGCAGCAGCAGCAGCCGCCCGGCGCAGGGGAGCACGTCCCTTGTTAATCAGCATTTAATTAAAGGACATGCTGACATTTGGAAATCAGAAACAAGTCTCCTGTGTGGGCTGCCTCTCTCTGCCGCTCGCCTCTTCTCTGAATCACTCCCTGACATTTTGCCAGATGAGGATGTGACTCCCTTTCTCTCTCTCTCTCTCTTTTTTTTTTCTGCTTCCTTATAAAAATAAATTGGAAAAGAGACGCGAAGCCACCGCTGCTCCTCGGGGAGACGCCGGAGGGGACGGGGGGAGACTCCCTTGATTCCCGGGGCTACGACGTGTCCTACAAATTCTCCGGTGTGGGGCGGCTTTGGTGTGGGGCACAGGGATGGTGTCCCCGTGCTGGCCTGGGACAAGCGGTTCTGCCTCCCCAGAGAGCCGTGGGGCCACCTCGGGGCTCCACCAGCCCGGGGATGGGGTAAGCGAGTCCCAGGCCGGCGGTGGGGATCCTCGGGAGGGAAATGGGGAGTTCCAACAGGGAAACTGGGGATGCCTGGGAGGGAAATGGGGATGCCCGGGAGGGAAATGGGGATGCCCGACGGCGGCTGGAGCCCTGGAGACCCTCGAGAGGGAAGGACAGGGGTGAGGGACATTCAGAGTGTCACCCCAGGCTGGGGACAGGAGGGCTGAGCTCTGGCTGGACTCACGGAGGGGACACGACACCCCCGACCTCCCTTTTCCATCACCTTCAGACTCACTGTGCAGCCACTACGTGTCCCTTCTGTGTCCACTCCTTGTCCCCTCCATGTCCCCACCCCCCATGTCCTCCCCGTGAATCCCCCAATGTCCCCTCCGTACACCTCTTGTCCCCTCAGTGTCCCCTCCGTGTGCCCCCCTGTGTATCCCCCCTGTGTGTCCCCGCCTTGTTCACCTGGGAGTCCCTCAGTGTCCCCCCCTGTGCCCTTCAATGTCCCCCCATGTTCCCTCATGTCACCCCCGTGTGTCCCTGCTGTGAATCCCTCCATGTTCCCCCCTGTGAGTCCCTCGATGTTCCCCCGTGTCCCCTCGTGTTCCCCTTGTGTCCCCCCGTGCCCCTCGCGTGAGTCCTCCCATGTGCCCCCTGTCCCCCTCGTGTCCCCCTGTGCCCTCGTGTATCCCTCGATGTCCCCCAATGTCCCCTCCATGTCCCCGCTGTGAATCCCTCGATATTCCCCCCATGGGTCCCTCGATGTCCCCCTCTGTCCTTGCTGTGAGTCCCTCAATGTCCCCCCCGTGTCCCCTCATGTGTCCCCCGTGTGCCCCCCATATATCCCTGTATTTCCTCCCCGTGAGTCTCTCGATGTGTCCCGATGTCCCCTCAATGTCCCCCCTTGTCCCCACCGCGAATCCCCCCGTGTTCCCCCTTTTCCCCTGGTGTGGCTGAGCGGGGCCGAGCTCTGCGGGCCCGGGGGTCCCTTCCCCGCCCTGCCCGGGGTCCGGGGGTCCCTTTCCCGTCTGGCCCTGGGGTCCCTTCCCTGTCCTGCCCGGAGTCCGGGGGTCCCTTCCGCGCCCGACCCGGGGTCCGGGGGTCCCCTGGCTCGTCCCCCCGCCCATCCCCGCAGCCCCCCCAGCCTCCCACACCTTCTGGCGCGCTGAAACGGGGCCAGCGAGTCTGTCCAGCTGCTCGCCCATCCCCGAGCTGGGAAATGCAAACAGCAGCGAGCGCCGGGGGAGGGGGGACTGGGGGGAACCCTCGGCTCTCGCTTCCCCTCGGCTGCTCATTTCGAACCTTCTTTCAAGCAGAAATTACTCACATTAATCAGGAGCGGGAATGTGTTCGCAGCCCCGCGGATTTGGCAGCGCGGAATCAAATTCCATCAGTAGCGGCGGCGGGACGCGAGCCCGGCTCGCCTGGCGGAGCCATTGCCGCGGAAATCCGAGCCCGTAGCGCCCCGAAATTCATCTCCCCTTTTACACAAATGCCTGGAGATCTCCGTGACAAACGGAGGAAAACGCCCCGCGCGTCCCGTCCAGGCTGGAGCTGCCCCAGGGCCGGGAGCTGCGGGGACAGGGACAGGGATGGGGACAGGGATCAGCCCCGCCAGGATCAGGGTCTCTAGAGTCACAGTTGGGCTGCTGGGGCAGTGGAGAGGCGCAGAACTTGAACAGATCATTCATTAAAAGCTGACAGACAGGAGGGGTGGGAGCGTCGTTCCAAATCGGGGTTTTCACCCCACACACAGGGTTGGGGTATCCGAGTTATTTGCTGTTGTCTGATCACCCCAAACCCTGCAATAACCGTGGGATCCCAGGTTTGGGTTGGAAGGGACCTCAAAGCCCACCCACACCTCCCACTGTCTCAGGCCTGTTCCAAGCCTTGTCCAACCCAGCCTTGGACACTTCCAGGATTCTATGGGCACCCTCCCCAATATCCCACCCAAACCTCCCCTATGCCACAGGAGCCCCTCTCCTGCCCCTCAGAGTTGTCACCACCCCCTGCCAGCCCCCTCAGAGGTGCCACAGCACAACCAGAAACCTCTCAGAGCAGCCCAGTGAGGCAGGGGGACAGCAGCAGGTGCTGTCACTGCTGTCACTGCTGTCACTGCTGTCACCATTGTCACCACTGTCACCACTGTCACAGCACGGCAGAGAGGGACTCCTGGCTGGCCACAGAGCTGGGCTCAGGTGCTGCAGCTGCTGCAGCTCTGTCTGCTGTAATTGCACTGCTGCTGCTGCTGCTGCTGCTGCCTCTCGAGGTGGTTGCTCCTTTATTGGTTTATTTTTAGTGTTGTGGCCACGCTGGGGGCAATGGATGGGGCTTGTCTGGGCTGCTGGGAGAATTTTGGGGCAGCAGAGCCCGGGCATGAGGAGTGGAAAGGCCTGTGGAGGAGCTGCCCAGGGCAGGGGCATCAGCAGAGCCCCATTCCTGCCCCAGGAGGGGTCTACAGGGTGGGCAAGGAGGGGTCAGGCAGGGTCTGAGGTCAGTCTGAGGGCTGTGTGATGCTGTTGTCCCAATGAGGGACCCGCAGTTGTCCTGGTAAAACCCAAAGACCCCAAAATCCAAATTCCACATCCAAAGGTGTGGTGGTCAGGGAGCTGTGTGCCCTGGGGGTCTCCAGTTCCAGGGTCTGTCCTGTCACTGGTGGCTCTCAGGAGTAACTGGACAGTGGGAATGCTGCTGAGCCCATCTCCAGGGGCTGACCCCCAAAACTTCCCTGGAGGTGCCTCACTCTGATTTGAGCTGGCTTTGCAACCTGAGCAGGGTTTTGTGACTTCAACTGGGCAAAGAAACCTTTCCTGGGTGATTTTTGCTCCCTTCCCGTGGGGTTTTGGGGCAGGGGATTTGTTCTGCTGCCTTCAGCTTTTATGGCAAAGGGAAACTCCTGGGGTGAGAAAAAGATCGGACTCCTTTAAAACCCAAACGTGTGTGGCAATAATTGAGTGTCTCTGTGTCACCCTCAGCCCTGTGGGGACCCCAAAGTGGCACCTGGCACGTCCCAGTGCCCTCCCTGGTTGTGCAGCTCCTGTTGGGAGCTGTGGGCAGCCAGGCCCAGGGAATATTGATTGGTTTTACAGCAGAACCTGACAGAGCCTATTCCGGGCGTGTAATGAAGACGGATGATCCCGTCCTCTGGCCCTGGTGCTGTGGGGAAAAGGGAAATTATTCACTGCATCCTGCAGGGAGACTCCACAGCCCTCGCCTTGTCTCATTCCCACTGCTTTTCCCTGCCTTCTGTCCTCATCCTTTCCTTCTCGGCTCCCAGAGCTCCATTCCCTCATCCTAGCCCACGGATCTGCCACTCAGGGGCTGCTCCAGACCATTGGGGTGAAGATTTCACCGCTGGGATGAGCTGGGGGAGGATCTGTCGTTGATGGAATTGTTTTTTTTTTCCCCAGGGTGGAATGCTCTCCCACTCCAGAGTCAGCCATAAAAATCAGCTGAAATGGGTCAGGGTTGGAAAGATAAATAAGCAACCTCGCCTGTTACCAGGTTTTTATTTCTCTGGTGGGTTTTACCCTTTAGGGTTGGTGTTTTCTGGCTTTTCTCAGCAAACAGAGCGGTGGGAAACGCTGGAGGTCAGAGCTGAGAATCCTCCAGGATCACAAGGCTGGGGGGAAAAAAAGAGGAAAAACCCAACTGCTGGAATGCAGGAGGTGTGAAATCCCGAGGGATTTCAAAGGAGTCATTCCCTTCTACACCTCCGGGAATCTGAGGAGCCTCATTGCCCCATCAGACCCAAATGTCCCCGCAGGTCTGGCATTCCAGGGATCCTCTGGATTCCAGGGACCTCCAGCAGCTCTCAGACTTCCAGCCCAGCTCCATCCCGAGAAAACACACACCAAATTTATTTTAAAATCGTGTTTTGACCCTCAGAGCCTCTCATGGCAGTTTTAGGGTGGGATCTCTTGCTGTTCCCATCAACATCCCGAGCTCCATCCAGCCGATTTCTTGGAAGGGCACAAATAAATTCTGGTGGAGCCGAGGGGGAAATCCTCCTGCAGCAAAGACACTTCGGGTGAGCCCACTCGGGTATTCACGGCACGGCAATTGTTCCTTTTCCTCAGCTCAGGGAAGGGATTTCATCAGTAATTCAACCCCGCCGTGAGAGGGGAGCCGGGCAGGGCCCTGGGGAGGCGAGGAAACCACAGCGCTCCGAAATTCTGAATTAAACACTCCAAAAATAAACCACCTCAGGCACCTGCCTGCCCTTCACCCGCCTCAAAACCACCACAAGGAACGTTTTGATGGACTGAGGGACGTTTTTAGGGTGGGGAGATTTGTGGGAAGAGCTTTGGGAGTGACCCCCAGTGTTGTAATTCTCTTGGGGAATGGTTTCTCCCTTTTTGACCCCCTGGAGTCCCTTACCACTTAGAGTGACCCTTCCTTCCTTCCTTCCTTCCTTCTCTGACCCCATTGGCTGTGGTCCAGCCATCTATTCCCTGACCAGGGGGCTATAAATTGTCTCCCCTCCCTTTGTTCTACCTCTTTCTCCCCTGGAATTTCGAAGAATAAACTCCTGGGACGAAAGTCCCGGGGAAAGGGCCTCGTGTGAGATATCTCACCTCGTCCTCGGTATAATTCTCTCCAAATCCTCCTAATAACTGAGCCAGCTAAAGCCCCCAGGAGGAGGGCAGGAGAGTGAATTTATACACCCCAGGAGCTGCCAGGAGCTCATCCTGCTGTTCCACCACCACCTTTTCCTGGTGCTCGCTGCCCGAGCTCGGCTGAAAGCATCTCAGCTGAAAACATCTGGCCAAATTGGAGCACCAGGGGCGAGGGGAAGTCCTGGCTGACAGTTCCCTGCCAGATCGACGCCGCCAGCGTCATTCCCGGGTGAAAAGCTCCCTCACAAAAGGCAAGGAATGGAAGCAAATCTTACATGACACGTTTATTTTTGTCGTCTATTTATTAGCTCGGAGCCAAAAAAAAAAAAAAAAAAAAAAAAAAAAAAAAAAAAAAAAAAAAAAAAAAAAGAAGGTCCTGCCGCGCGGCATGACGGGGGATTATGCAAATGAGGGGCATCAAGACAATTAAAAAAAAAAAAAAAAAAAAAAAAAAAAGCCCAAGCGAGGACAATGTCAGAGCGGAGCAGATGTTGGGAGGCGGCTCAGCCCTCCCTGACCGCTCCTGGACCTCCTGCTCCGGCAATCCAGCATTATCCCCCCTCATCCCAACGCTCCCGGCTCCTCGGACAACTCATTAGGCCCGTCAGTTAATGAGCGCCCGGCACATCAGAGGAATTCATCACTTGTCCCGTCCTTATTTAGTGGAAGGAGGGACCTTTGCTCCATCCCGCGCCTCGCCCGCATCCCTGCAGGCAAAATAACAGCTAAAAATTCACATTTAACAGCTAAAAGTTCAAAATTAACATCTAAAAATTCAAAATTAACAGTTAAAATCTGGATTTTTTTTTTTTTTTTTTTGCGTTATTTAGAGGGCAGAGAGGGTCCTTTCCCCTCCCCGCTCAGGGAGCTCCAAGGCAGAGCAGCCTCGCAGCCGCTGGCCCGGCCCGGCCCGGGATGAGGTAATGCCGCTGCCACGGGAGGAGGATCCGGCTGCCGAGCCCGGGCTAAATCCCCGCTCAATCCCCCGTTGTTCCGCTGACAGCCCGGGATTTGGGAGAGCTGAGGTGCGGGGAGAGCGACGGGCCGCGCAAAGGAACAAAACAAACAAAAAAAAAACCGGTCCCAAATCCGACTTTGCCTTTGCTTTGCCAAGCTCCGGGAGGACTCAGGATACGCGTTTGGGGTTTAATCCTGTCTGAACCGCTGTTTGGAGGCCGAGGTGCTTAAGGGCATCCAGAGCTGCTGGAAGTGGGGAAAAAAGACATTTTCACCCCAAAAAAATCATGTGGAAGAGCGTGGGCAGTGCGGGCAGAGGAGGACAGACTCGGGGAAAGGCGCTTCCATCCTCACTCACCCCGCTAATTACACTCATTAGGGGGGCGATGTCGCCCCCCATCCCCGGCCAGCCCAGCGATTTTTAATTCCCGTCCCTGCCCAAAGAACGCACCGGAGACCTCGGGTGGGCTTTTTTTTTTTTTTTTTTCTTTCCTTTTTTTTTTTTTTTTTCTCCCCTGGAAAAAGGGATTTCTCCTCCTCCCAGGTCAGAGGCTCTTTTGTGTCTGCTCGGCTACGAGACGGGGCCGGAGACAAAGCAGGAAGGGGGAAAGCGGGAGAGAAGCGAGCCGGGAGAGCCGGGAAAAACCGGGAAGAGCCGCGGAAAGGCGGCATCAGTGCCCGGGGCGAGGGGCCGTGCCCTGGGTACCGCATCCGCCGTGCGGGGAATGGAAACGCGCCGGGGATCCGCGGCTCGGGAGGCGAGAGATGCAGAGCCGGGAGATAATTTATGCACCAGCTCGGCTCGGGGCTGCCGGGTGGGAGGGAGGGGAGGCCTCTCCCCATCGCCCCTTCACCCGCCCCCTCCCGCCCCGCAGCCACACACAGCCTCGCAATCCCCTCCACAATTAGGAAGGCACCTATTCAGCACCGCTCTAGCTTTTGTTCCTTCTCTGCTCCGCCGGCCGAGCCCTCCCCGGTGCCTCCGCTCGGCCCCGAAGTTGCTCCGCAGGATCCCCACCCCCCCGGAGGAGAAGAAGAGGAAGAAGAAGAATCGCTGGAGTCCCGCGGGTGAGGAGGAGGCTGCTGGTGAGGAGCGGGGAAAGGAAAGCAAAACAAAAACAGAAACAAAAACAAAAACAAAAAAAAAAGGGAGGAGGAAGAAAAAAAAAAAAAAAAGTAAGACGGCCCAATTTTTTTTTTTTTTTTCCTCCTCTGCCTTTCTTTGTCTGGAGCGTTGCCGGCAGGAGCTGCGTGCAGGGGGCACCGGGGGATCGCCCGCGGTGCGATCGGAGCTGGGAGAACCCGCAGGTACCTGCAGCCCCTCGCTGCCGGCGGCCTCACCTGGGCCCCAGCCCCGAGGATGCCAACTCCGAGCATCCCAAGCTGAAAGTGTGCGGATGTACATTGATTTAATTCTCTCGGCGGTGTTGTGGCTGTGGCTTTGCTGCGGTTCTGTTCTGGCGGAGGCAGCCGGTGAGCTCGGGGAGAAGAAAAAAATAATTAAATTGGCTTTGTTTTGGGTGAAAATAACCCCGAACTAGCCGAAAATCATCTCCGTGCGGATATTTGTGGGTATATTCGTGTTCTATCGCCATTATTTATGTTGACGGAGAATTACATGCAACACATGCTTAACGTAGTTATCAGTTAATTACCCGCGAGCTCGTTAACTCTTGGGTTCCAGGCTGGGAATGGAGGTTCCTGCGTGCGGATTGAAGTTTTTTTTTGTCTCCCCCAGACGAGGCGAGGGGGTGGCAGGACCGGCCTCTCTGTGTGTGCAAACACTTTGGCATTGTTTGTGAGAATAAACCTGTGTGCCCTGGTGCAGGGGATGCGTTTTGGTTTCCGGAGGGCACGGAGCAGACCTGGAGCTGTTTATTCCCGGCTGGATCCCTCTGGATCCCGGAGGGATGCGGGAGGAAGCGGCGGCGGGGCTGGGCGAGCTGCGGGAGCCGCATCCCGACCTTTCCCTCCTCCGGCTGCAAAACTTGCGGCTCTGAGCCGGGAGAAGGAGAGAGGGATGGAGGAAAAGGGGAGAGGGAGGCTCTCTGTGTCCTCTCCGATGAGGTAATCCCAAAGAAAAGATATGGGAAGCGGCGCGTGTATCAACCTGAGCGGTGATGTCAGCCAGGGGAAAAGCAGATTCAGGACTCGCAGAGAGGAATTGCCGCGGCTCTTTTTGGCCTCGCCCGACGCCGGCTGTTCCTTCAGGTGTGTTGTGGTACCGAATCGAGGGTGCTGAGGGGGATCTGGGCGGCCCGCGTGGGTCCCGGTGGCTCTGCAGGGGTTTGGGCGCTGCTATGGGGGCTCTGTGTGTGCTGTGGGGTTTCCTCGCCTGTCTGAACTGTGAGACCCGCTCGGGAAAATGAGGATTTTTCCCTGCCAGAAGCTTCAGTGGCACTGAGGGCAGGGGAGGGCAAGCCCAGTCCTGGGCCCCTCTGCCATGAACAGGCTGGGAGTGCCCAGAGGGGCTCCAAAATATTGTCTCCTCCTGGTTTTTGTGTGTCCCCAGGCAGAGGTGGCAGAACCTGCAGCAAGGCTGGTATGGCTCCAGGCAGGGAGAGCGGGTTTGGGACAGGTTTGGGACACCCTGACAGTGCACCCTGGGGTCTCCCCGCGGGGCTGACAGCCCTGAGGGTGTGGCTGTCCCTTGGGAGGGGACACCGGGCCCTCAGTGCCCTGCCCAGGGCAGGGAGCAGCTCCAGGGTTGCAAAGGAACGCTGGCTCCAGGTGAATTCCTGCTCCTGCTGAGAGGGGCCACGGTGTGCCAGGAGCCAGAGGAATGGGGGGAATTGATGGGGACAGGGAGTAACAGGGAACAGCAGGGAATAAGAGGGGATAACAGGGAATGAAAGGGAATAACAGAAAATAGTGGGGAATAATATAGAATGACAGGGAGTAACAGGGAATAACAGGTAATAAAGAATAAGAGGGAATAATGGGGAATAACAGGGAACAACAGGGAATAACAGGGAATGACGAGGAGTAATGTGGAATAACTGGGAATAGCAGAGAATAACAGGGAATGACAGGCAATAACAGGGAAAAACAGGGAACATCAAGGAATGATGGGAAAACAGGGAATTACAGGGAACAACAGGGCTGGCAGCAGCCAGAGCACAAATATTCCACATCTGCCTGGCTCTGAGGATGCCTCAGCTCTCCAAGGGGTTCTGGGATGGCCCTGCTCCCTCTCCGGGGATAATCCATGTCCAGGAGCTGGGCTCAGCCCGAGTGTGGCTGATCCTTCCCTGAGCTCAGCAGGACCCTGAAACCCCAAACCCAGAGCAAACTCAGCCCCTCAGTGCCCAGACAGGGATTCCCAAACCTTGGGAGAGCAGGAGAAGCTGTGTGAGGGTTAAGCCCCCTCTGCCCCTCCAGCTGTCCAGGAAATGTTCTGGAGGCTCCTTTTTCCATGGGAGATGTTCCTATAAAGGAAAAAAAGTCCAAGAATCATGACTTGGAGAAGGAGGTAAAGGCTGGGGAATTACATTATTGGAATAACAAATATTCTCTAAATCCCCAATAACTGCGCCCCCTCCCCCCCTCCCCCCCCATGCCTGTGCTGGAGGACTCAGCCCTGAGGGGTGATGAGGGAAAAGGGCTGATCCCATTTCTTCACCTTCTGCCCAGGGTGATGTCCGGGGAGTTCCTGTTCCTCACCTGAGATGGGTCTGAGCCCAGGGAAGGCTCTTCCCAGGGGAGCTGAAGTGGCCCCTGTGGAGGTGATGGTCACTTTTTACGCCTGGAAAAAGCCCTGTAGCCCTGGGGGGCTCTTTCCTCACCTTCCCCACCCAATTCCTCCTTTGTTCCCCCTGCTCAGGTCACTCCTGGACTGGCCCCTTCAGCCCACCTCCTGTAGTCGCAAGGCAGAGCTCCTGGAGTTCCCAGGGGAGCAGGGATCTCCTCACCAGTGTCCAGCTCCTGCACTGCCCAGGGTGGCTCAGCCAGGGCCTGACCCCTGATCCTTCATCCCTGATGGAGCCAGACCACTGATCCCTGATGGAGCCAGACCATTGATCCCCCCATCCCTGCTTGATCCAGACCATTGAGCCTGACCCAGGTCCAGACCATCAATCCTCCATTCCTGAGTGATCCAGACTCTCCATCCCCCATCCCTTCCTGGTCCAGACCATCAGTCCCCCATCCCTGCCTGATCCACACTATTGACCCCTGATCCCTGATGGAGCCAGACCATCAGTACCCCATCCCTCCCTGATCCAGACCATTGAGCCTGATCCAGATCCAAATCCAGACCATCAATCCCCCCTCCCTTCCTGATCCAGACCATTGACCCCCCTCCCTGCCTGACCCAAGCCATCCCTCACCAGCCCTGCAGCAGCTCCAGCAAATAGAGACAAATTCCCCCCTGGATCCTGCAGCATCTCCTGCCTTGCAGGCCAGCCTTAATTACAGCTGGGGCTGAAATATCTATGACCAGGAATGTGCTAAAAGGCCCGGGAGGATCTTGTTAGTGAGGGCCTTACCTGGATTCCTGAGCTGCTGCTGCCCTCTCCTAATGGGCTCCATGGAAAAAATGGATGGTGAGAGAGCAGCAACAGACCTGGGTCATTATTTTGTCCTTTCCCTCTCTGTCTCTCCCATCCTTCCACCTGGAAATAAATCCTGAGGAACTGGCAAAGGGCAGCGAGGCTGAGCAGAGGGATTTGGAGTTTGGGCTGTGACCTGGGATGCACAAGCCATAATTCTGGGATCCTGGGGCCTCTCCAAGGGTCACTTCCCTGCTCAGGATGTATTTGTTGGTTTGTAGAGCACCGAGGGGTCAAACAGAAATGAATTTATCCTGAATTCTTCCCAGCAAGCTGAGAAACTGAATCATTTAGGGCTGGAGGGTGTTTTTTTCTCGGTACAAAGACAAACCTTTTCACCTAAAAGGAGAGATGTGGGGAAGAGGGAAGGAGAGCTGGAAGTGCTGCTCCAGATGGGAAAAGTGGGAAGGAGAAGGTTGCAGCTTCTCCGGGCTGGTTTTGTGCCTGGAGCTGAGTGGGACAAAAGTGCAAAATATCCCTTCTGGCTCAAACTTGTCCTGGGGGACCATTTCTGCAACCTCAGGCACTGGTGGAAAAGCCACTCCTGTGGGACTGCCCTGTGTGGGGACAGCACTGTCCCCCTCAGCACCTCACCAGCCTCACTTTTCATACAAAAATTCCCGATGTAGAAATACCCTGGAATTCTCTTTGGGAAAGGAAAACATCTCCTGGGCTGCCAGGGAGCAACAACGTCTGGAGAGGGGTGGGCAGGAACATCCCAAGGGGAATGAAGTGCAAAAAGTAGCCAGGAATGAAAGATTTCTTTTTCCTTCCTCCAAACAAACCAGAGCAGTTCCAGGCTGTATCCTGTGCTCTGGAAGGAGCTTTTTCCAGGCTGTGTGTGCACCTGGAAAATCAGGAGAGGTCTGGCCCTTCCCAATGTGGATTTTCCATGGGCTCCGCCTGTGATGCTGCCCCAGCTGAAAACAGGGATTTATGGAGCACATTTCCCTGGGATGTCCCCACAAAGGTGTTGGAGATGCTGTGGGCTCACCCTCGGCTCTGTAGGGAAGCAGTTGGGGATTTGCTCTGAGCTTTGCAGGATCTGGAGGATTCCTCCTTTTTATCAGCTTCCCCCTTTTTATTTATCAGGGAGATTTATCAGGAATTCTGCAAAGATCTGGGCTCTGTTCAAGCAGCTCTTGGTAGAAAATCAGGTGGTGATGAGAAAGCTGATTAAAATCCAAAAATAACCCCAGAATCACCCTGTCCACAGGGTGTAAAAGTGACAGACAACCAGTGCACCTTCAGCTGCACCACAGACATTCCAGAGCCTCCTTTTCTTTCCATGGGAGATATTGCCACAAACTCAAAAAGTCCCGGAATAGTGACTTGGAGGATGAAGGGAAGGCTGGGAAATGACATTGTTACAATGACAAATATTCTCTAAATCCTCAATTCCTGATCCCGGGTGCCTGGGAAATATGATTAGGAGATCTAATCTGGCTGGGCAGGAGCCACTTGTCAAGACAAGCTTGAAAATGGATCGTTGCCCAAACTCTGGCTGGAGCTGCTCCCCAAAATCTGAGGGTTCGAGTTTAAAAATCTGCCAGGAATTGGGGCTTGATGGGGCACGAGCCAGGCTGGGGCTGGGGAGGGGGAGCTGCAGCTGATCCCCCCCAAAACATTCCACCTCCTTGGGGTGCAACTGGTGTGGAAAACGAGGTGTTCCAGGCTCTGCTCTGGAACGTCCGTCCATATGTCTGTCCATCTGTCCATGCATCCTGTCCAGCCCAGTCCTCGGGGGGTGTTTATTGTTGTCCATCTCTCATCAGGGACAATCCCAGACAGTCTCTGCATGTGTCCTGGGCTGTCCCCACACCTGGGACATGCTCAGGGAGCTGGGAAATGTGGGAATGAGCCTCAGAAACAATACTGGGAGCCCTTGGCTCTGTGGAGGATCCTCCTGAGCTCTAATTTGGGTGTCCATCCTAGGCCTCAGGGGGTGTTTATTGGTGTCCATCTCTTATTGGGGACAGCCCCAGACAGGCTCTGTACATGTCCTGGGCTGTCCCCACACCTGGGACATGGGCAGGGAGCTGGGAATAGCAGGAATGAACCTTTGGAGTGGCTCTGGGAGCCCTTGGCTCTGTGGAGGATCCTCCTGAGCTCTGATTTTGGGTGTCCATCCCACTCCTTGGGGGGGTTTAATGATGTCCATCTCTCATTAGGATCAGCCCCAGACAGTCTCCACATGTCCTGGGCTCTGCCCACACCTGGGAAAGGTCAGGGAGCTGGGAAAAGTGGGAATGAGGCTCAGGAATGGCTCTGGGAGACTTTGGCTCAGTGGAGGATCCTCCTGAGCTCTGATTTTGGGTGTCCATCCCATTCCTCAAGGGGTTTTAATGATGTCCATCTCTCATTAGGATCAGCCCCAGACAGGCTCTGCACGTGTCCTGGGCTCTGCCCACACCTGGGACATGGGCAGGGAGCTGGGAAAAGCTGTAATAAGCCTCGGGAATGGCTCTGGGAGCCTTTGGCTCAGTGGAGGATCCTCCTAAGCTCTAATTTTGGGTGTCCATCCCACTCCTCAGTGGGGTTTATTGATATCCATCTCATTAGGGACAGTCTCTGCACGTGTCCTGGGCTGTCCCCACACCTGGGACATGCTCAGGGAGCTGGGAAATGCTGGAATGAGCCTCAAGAACAGCACTGGGAGCCCTTGGCTCTGTGGAGGATCCCCTTGAGCTCTAATTTTGGGTGTCCTCCTTTTAGGGTGCACGCCAGGGGCCTCCCTGCTCCAGAGGAATTCCCACTCGAGCCTCTCTGTGTGCTGCAGAAGCACCCAGGGATTTGTGCAAATGAAGCAGAAAAGCAGCAGGGAGTGAGATTTCCAAAGGCACTCCGGGGCTTCTGGGGAAACTGGAACTGTCAGAACATCCCAAATATCCCCTGGGACTGGCAAAACCAGGATAAGCCCCCAGCGCCCCCGGATCCCCGGGGAGCGAGGCAGGGACCTGCTGAAGGCAGCAAAGAGCTTTTTAAAGCATCGATCCGAGCGCTGAGAGTCTCCGAGGTGCGTCTGGTGCCTCTTCTCGGGATTTCCAGGCGCGTCCCGCCAGGGTTTGTCCCGTTCGAGCCTTGTATTTTTGGGGCAGCCTGGCTGGATTGTGTGAGGCTTTGTGGGGGGTTTTGTGAGAGTCCCCGAGCTCCCCCTGCACCGTCCCCACCTCCCGACCTGCCCAAACCTCCCCCAAAGCCGCGCCTGGGACGAGGAGCACGGGGGAGGCTTTGGGCGCTGTATCCAAGAGACGGCGGATTTGGGCACCCTGTCAAATGTTCTCATTGTCTGACCCTTGTCCAGACGCCAGTAAAACCCTTTGGGAAATTCCCCCTCCGCCCGGCGCACCGGCTTTAATTACAGGAGAGGAATGCGAGGCGCAGAGCGCGGCTCCTCCCGCCCCCTGCGCTCGGCTCAGCACCGCGAGGGTCCCGCCGAAAAAAGTTTGGGAGCCGCGAGGACCTTTGGAGGGTTTGGGGATGCGGGGGAAGGGCAGGGGTGGGTGCTGGGACATTCCGCGGGGTATTTTTTGGGGACTCGCTGGCAGCGGTGACCGAGCAGCGGCAGGACATGAGTAATCTCCATCCCACCGGGGGAGGCGGATCAAAGGCACCGGAGGAGATACAAGGGGGTTTCTGCTTCACAGACCAGAGCGGCTGCACTTCAATAGCGCCTTTGTTACCGGGCCCTGCCGAGCCAGGGATGGAGAAATACCTGACCCCGCTCCCCCCCTCCCCTCCCTCCTCTCCCAGCCCCTCGCAGCACAACCAGCGCTCCCAGCTCGGCCGTGGCAGCACCAGAAAGGTTTAGAGGGGTCCAAAAAAAGCGTAATGACCCCCCCTCCTTGAGCAGCGCTGGGCACCCCCTGTCCCGGGGCTCGGGGAGGAGCGATGTCGCCTCGGTGCTGCCGTGTCCCTGTCCCCGCTGGCACCGCGCCCTTCCCGCCGGGACCGAGCGGCGCTGCCAAAGGTGAGCTCAGCTCCGGGCGCTCCTGGGGTCCCCCGCGGCGAGGACAGGGCACGGTGGCACCGGGATGGACACCTGTCCTCGTGCCGCCCTGCTGGGGACGTGATGGGGACACCCCGCCAGGTGCCACCTCTGTGGGGAGGCCGTGGGTGCCACAGGGACACGTCCCTGAGAGCCACGGGGGGGAACTGGGAGGTTTGTCCCTCTCCGCGATGGGACTGGGGCAGATCCGATGGGATTTGGGCAGATCCGATGGGACTGGGGCAGATCCGATGGGATTGGGGCAGATCTGATGGGATTTGGGCAGATCCATAGGATTTGGGGCAGCTCTGATGGGATTGGAGCAGATCTGTAGGGCTTGGGGCAGATGCATAGGGAATCTGGGGCTGATCCATAGGGATTGGGGCAGATCTGTGGGGACTGGGGCAGATCCAGTGGAATTTGAGCTGATCTGTAGGGCAGATCCATAGGATTTGGGGAGATCTGTAGGGATTTGGGCTGATCTGTAGGGATTTTGGGGCTGATCCATAGGATTTGGGGCTGATCCGTATGGATTAGGGGAGGGTGGGTGCTGGACACACAGGGCAGGGACCCCTGTGGGGGTCCTGGTTTGCCCCCCACACCTGAAGGGTTTCCTCAAAAGATCTTCCCAGTGCAGCACCTGGAATTTTGGGATGAAGGGATGCTCCAGAACAGCCCCGTGGTTTGGGACATCAGGAGGGGACGGTGGCCGTGTCACAGGTGGGGACACAGTGGTCCTTTCCCCTCCCCACTCAGGGGAGATAAAAGAGGGGAAAAAGCCTTGGGAAGGCGCCAGCCCGGAGCTGTTGGCGCTCCAGGAGTTCCCTTTGTAGGTCAAAGTCGTGTTCTCGCTACTGCAAAGCACAGCAAAATCCTCCCTGCCCTCCCTACTCCTGGCGGGCTCTGAGGAACCTGGATTTCCCAAGGATTCCGGCCAGGAAAGAGAGTCTCCCCCCCTGACCTCATCAGCTCCCGGCAATTAACAGGCGCTGTTAATGAACCAGCGGTGGCCTGGCAGGAGGAGGGAGCAGAGGCAGAGGCCGGAGCTTTCCCAGGGACATCCCGGGCACCTCTGGTGCCACCCAAGGAGCTTCCCCAGGTGCAGAGAGGATTTTCCTAAAGGATCGGGGCCGTGTCCAGCTCTCCACCACCCCGAAACGCGTCACCTTGTCCCCAGCGCCTCTTTTTGGTGGATCCAGAGACGGAAACTCCCCCGAAAAGGCCCCGGGGGGAGGAAGGGAAGAGAGAGGGAAGAGGTTTGGCAACCAGACCTTTCTTTGGGCCTTTGTCTGAGCCCACAAAGGCGGCTCTGTTGGATGAACCTGGCCGAGCATCCGCCGCCCCTGCAGCCCAGGTGAGCTCCGGGGACAGCGGCCCCTTCAGCTCCTGCCCAGCCTCCCCGGCGGCCCTAAAAAATCAGATTTTTTTCAAAGCAGCTGCGGGGGGCAGCGCCCCGAGGTGAGTGTTTCTCCCAAAAAAATTGGGATTTTATCCCGCGGGCTCCAGCAGTTCCTGCTCGGAGAGGGAGGCGAGATGTGCAGGTGGGAATTTGTGCTGCCCCGAGGTGAGGGTTTCTCCCTAAAAATGGGATTTTATCCCGCGGACTCCAGCAGCTCCTGCTCGGATGTGGTGAGATGTGCAGGTGGGAATTTGTGCTGCTCCATTCGCGGCCGGAGAGCGGTTATAACTCCAGTTTTGTGGGTTTTTGGGATTCTGGAAAGCGGCACGGAGGAAAGGCTGCCAGGTGCTGACAGGGATGAAGTGGGGCCGCGGCCAGGACACCGGGAGAGGGGAAATCAACCGTTCCCTGGCCGCTCCCCGGGCTCGCTGTAATTAATTCCGGCCGTGGTGTTTTAAGCTGTCCCTGCAATCGCAGCTCCTGACGGCAGCCAGGGCACAGGGTCAGCGCCCTGCCGAGAGACGGGAACATTCCGGGCGGGGATCGCTCCTCCCGACCAGGGGATAACCCAGGAGAAGCCACCCCGGGGTGCTGAGGGGGGTTTGGGGTGGGAACTCACCCTGGGTTTTGTGTGGGAACCCACCTTGATTTTGGCATGGGAACCCACCCTGGTCTGGGGGTAGGAACCCACCTCGGTTTTGGGGTAAGAACCCACCTCGGTTTTGGGCTGGGAACCCACCTCGATTGTGGGCTGGGAAACCACCCTAGTTTTGGTGTGGAAACCCACCCTGGTTGGGGGTAGGAACCCACTCTGCTTTTGGGGTGAGAACACACCCTGGGGTTTGTGTGGGAACCCACCTTAGGTTTGAGGTGAGAACCAACCTTGATTTTGGGATGGGAACTCAGCCTGGTCGGCGGCAGGAGCTCATCCGGGATTTGGGGTGGGAACCCACCCTTGTTGGGGGTAGAAACTCACCCCTGTTTTGGGGTAAGGACCTACCTTGAGTTTGGGATGAGGATCCACCCCGGTTTTGGGCTGGAAACCCACTTTGATTTTGGGCTGGGAAACCACTCTGGTTTTGGGGTGGGAACCCATTCTGGTTTTGAGGTAGGAACTCACCTTGGTTTTGGAGTGAGAACCAATCCTGGATTTGGAGTGGGAACCCACCCTGATTTTGGGGTAAGAACCCACCTTGATTTTGGGGCTGTGCTGGTCACAGGGAGGGGAGGACAACTTACCCCAAAGAATCATATTTTTCTCCCCCATACCCTTTCCCCTCCCCTTTCCCGGTGACCGCTGCCTTACCCTGGCTAAGCCCTCTGCTGTGGTCTATGGCTTTTTATTCCTATGTGATTGCTTTCCCGAATTCATGTAGGGCGAAAAGCCATGGGCTACACAGGGGAGGGGCTGCACCTTCCAGGCACCTCCTCGCCGACTCCCCGAGCGGAGCCGCCCGTTTTTATTTGGGGTCAAACAACCGCTGAAAGGGGCCATTGAAGCCTTGCGGGGCCTTCCCGGAGGGGTGGGGACACAAAAGGCGCCCCGGGGGTGGCGGGGCCGTCCCCATTCAGCACCAGCCGAGGCTTTTCTTTGGGTTTTTTGGAACTTTTTTTGGAGCTTTTCCCACACGGTTCAAAGCGTCCCCCACCTGCATCCCCCCGGAACAAAAGGCTCAGGAAGAGGCCAAGGGCATTTCCAAGGGTATTTCCAGGGGGTGCAGCGGCCCTAAGCAGGGGGAGAAGGGGGTTCAGAGGAGGTTTTTTTGGCTCTTCCAGCTCTGTTTCCCAGCACAGAGAGCTGGGGCCACCCGGTTTGTGCCAGGCTGGGGCTGTCCCCGCGGTGGTGGCCTCACGGGGATGGGGAGGGGAGGTCGGGCCGAGGGAGGGAGGGGAGGACGCATTTAACTGCAGGGCAGGGCTTGGCAAATCAGGGCTTTCTAAATGTGCAAAGGCAAAGTCTGCCGGGCCCATGGGGTGGGAGAGGAGGGAGTGCTGCAGATGCCATCCCACAGACCCCATTCCTCCAAACCCCACAGCCATAGACTCCATTCCCACAGATCCCACTGCCACAGACCTCATTCCTGCAGATCCCACTGCCATGGACCCCATTCCTGCAGATCCTATCCCATAGACCCCATTCTTGCAGATCCCACCTCCAGGGACTCCATTCCTCCAAACCCCAAAGACATGGACCCCATTCCTGCAGATCCTATGTCACAAACCCCATTTACACAGATCCCATCCCACAGACCCCATTCCTGCAGATTTCACCCCACTGACCCCATTCATCCAGATCTCACCCCACAAACCCCATCCCACAGACCCCATTTACACAGATCCTATCCTACAGATCCCAACCTACAGACCCCATTGCCAGAGACCCCATTTATACAAACCCATCTCACAGATCCTATTCCTGCAGATTCCATCCCACAGATCCCATTCCTGTAGATCTCATCCCACTGACCTCATTCCTGCAGATCCCACCCCAAAAACCCTATCCCACAATTCATGCAGATCCCACCCCACAGACCCCATTTAGACAACCCCTCCCCACAAACCCTATCCCACAGATCTCATTTACACAAACCCCACAGACCCCACAGATCCCATTCCTGCAGATCCCACTGCCATGGACCCCATTTACACCAACCCCATTCCCGCAGATCCTGTTTCCACAGATCCCACCCCACAGACTCATTCCTGCAGTTCCTATCCCACAGACCCCATTTAGACCAACCCCCCCCCCCCCCCCCTAGGCCCCATTTACACAAACCCCACCCCACAGACCCCATTTACACAGACCCCACATACCCCACCCCACTCCCGCAGCCTCCACCACCTCCAGGACCACCCCAACAACCTCCTGGGGTTCCACCCCCCTCCCCTCGCCAAGCAGGAAACGAGCAATTTCTCTCCCCTTTAGTTTTCCTTTTCTCACTTCCTGAGCTTTGACTCATTTGGGTGTCAGGCTTTCAAGTTTATTTCACCAGCCTGGAATGCATCTTTAAAAATAATAGTCCTTGGAGGGGGAAAAAAAAAGGGAAAAAAGCTGAGGTTCTGCTGTAATCCCATGACTCAAGGAGGTGTGGAAGGAAGAAAATCTCGAAATCCCATGAGCTCCAACAATGAAAGCAGAGAGAGCTGGCACATAAATCATCAAAACCAAACACCATCCGTCAAAATGAAAGGAATTAAAGCCAATCTCGCCCGGGCTGTTTTAATTATTTTTTAATGAGGATTTGCTCATTCAGAAAATTCACCCGTGGCAATGACAATGACAATGCCGGCCCCGGGCCATTGGCGCCGGGCGAGGGGGACACGCTCGGCTTGGCCCCTCCGCCCCCGCCCCGGGGCTGCTCCAAACCGGGAACGGGAGCCGGGAATGAGGGTGCTGAGCAGGGGAGAACGGGGCCAAGGAGCCAAAACCCACAGGTTCCTGCAGATTCCTGAGACAAAATTTGTGCTAAAACCAGGTTTGGCTGTTCTGCTTTGATTCAACCCAAAGTGTTGTGGTGGGGAAGGAAAATAAGATTTTCCTTCCTCTCTGGATGGTTCCTGGTGTCACCACGAGGATTCCTGGAATGATTTGGTGGGATGGGACCTTAAAGCTCAACCAGACCCTGTCCCAGATTGCTCCAAGCCCCATCCAGCCCTGCCTTCGACACTTCCAGGGATGGGGCAGCCCCAAACAGTGGCCCCTGGTGGTATTTTGGTGTCTGTGATGAGCAAAGCAGCTCCAGGGAAAGCGGAGCCAAGGAACCAAAACCACACCTGGGTTTGGCTATTTTGTTTTGTTTCAACCCAAAGCATTGTGGTAGGGAAGGAAAATCCTCTCTGGATTTTATGTCACCATGAGGATTCCTGGAATGATTTGGTGGGAAAGGACTTTAAAGCTCCTTAAAGCTCATCCAGTCCCTTCCCCTGTTCCAGACTGCTGCAAACCCCGGAGCCCCACAGCAGCCCCTGGGCATCCCCACGGGCAACAGCTCCCAAATTTTGGCTCAGGAATGTGCAGGCACAAGGACAGCAGCTCCCAAATTTAACCTAAATTTTGGAATGTGCAGGCACAGAGCACCAGCTCCCAAATTCCACCCAGGATTGGGATGGGGAGTGCAGGGAAGCAGCAGCACTTTCCTGCTGGGTCACCCAGCCTGGCTGCTTCCAGTGCCGGGGGATAATTTGAGAGAAAAGTGCCAATTATGAATATTATAATTACAGCCGGATGATAATGAACAGAAAAGCCGAGTTTTCAAATCAAAGCTGTGGCCCCGTGGGACACCAGGACCCCTCTGGGAGGGTTGGTGCTCACATGGGATCTTCTGGGGGGGACAAAATGATGCTCAGCAGGAGCCTTGGGAGGTTTGGAGCTCAACCCGGGCTCAGGATGCTCAGAGAAGAAGCAGGAAATTAAAATCCACATTAAATCCCAAATCCTCCACCCGAGCCATGCCTGGGTTTGATCCATGCCTGGGTGTGAGGTGTTATTGTTGGATATTTTTGCCTCAGAGGGTTCAGTTCCTCGAGTGCTGATCCCACCCCAAAATCCGGGGTTTTGGGAACAGCTGGGGGAAGGTTTGCACTGACAATTCACCGGTGGGATGAAAAAATAAGAGACAAAAAAAGACAGAAATCCGGGAATTATTTATCCAGCTCTGCCCTGGGTGGGGAAATTATGGCTGCACCAGTTGTGCCACTGAGCACCTTCCTCCTCCTCCTCCTCCTGGCTGCCTGGGAATGGATTATTTAGGAACTGGTGAGGCCACCGATGCTGAGTCAGCCCCGAGCTAATGAACACCCCGGCTGCCCATTTGAAAATTTATTGCACCTATTAATTACAACCATTAGCTGCAGCCAGTGAAATTTTTATAATGAGGACCCTGGCGACTTTCGCCTTCCCTGGCAGCAAATTAACTGTGTGTGTGTGTGGGGGGGAAAGAATCAATGGGATCAGCAGACTTTACAGAAAGCGATGTTTTAATTAGCGATTCTCTCTGCAAACATGCCAGGCAACATCTTTTCCCTTCATTATCTCCCCTTAAAGGGATGGTGCTGCTTTTCAGGTCGGTTTTATTCCCCCTCCTCCCCGTCCTCTGTCTCCTCTGTTGTTGGGTTTTTAATGCTCGGCTGCTCATTAGAGGAGCAGCTTTGAAGTGAGGTTTGGCTCGGGAGTGGCTGTAAGCAGAGAAATGTCCGAGGTTTCTTTTTTTTTTTTTTTTTTTTTTTTTTTTTTTTTTTTTTTTTTTTTTTTTTTTTTTTTGGGGGGGGGGGGGAGAAAATAAAATAAAAGGGCAGGCTAGGAAATAATGGGTTTGAAAACTTGGCTGGAAAAAATGCTAAACTGGATGATTTTTTGGGGGCTGGGAGGATGAGGATGAGGAGGATGAGAAGTGTGAGAAGGGAAAGGGGTTGTGTCCACACAGGGAGAGGATGTCCCAACAGAGAGTTCTGGGATGCAGGAGCTGAACTTTGGAACAAAGGAACAAAAAATCCCAGGCAAAGGTTTGTGCATGGAGCATCCCCATTACCCAAAACTCCGGGATTCAGGAGGAAATCCCTGCAAGGCCCAGCTGTGACCCTTCCACGGGCGGTTTTGCTCAGTGGATTTTAAAATCCAGGCTGATGATACTGAGATCACCAATCTCTCCTAAAACTCCTGGCTTGGATCTGGGTATGGATGGAGCAGTTATCATGAAAGGCAAATTAAATGGATTTTTTTCCCCTCCGTTTTGTCACAAACAATTTAATTCCGTTTGGCTCCCTGAAAAAAAAAAAAAAAAAAAAATTCCATTGCAAATGATCTCCTTTCCCAAGGAATAAAAAATCATCAGGCTGGCTGCAAAAAGCTCTGAAATCCGAGGGATCAAATGCAAAATGCAAAACTCGTTGGGGTATTTTTCCCTGACCAATTTGCTGAAAAGTTAATTCGAGGGCGTTTCCCAGAAATAGAAAAGCTGAGAGAGAGAGGGAGAAAAATCAGCTGGAATTAAAGATCTTTTGGGGAGCTGAGCATCCCAAACCTGGGGATGGCGCTGCTGGTGTCACCTGGGGCTGTCACTTGGGGGTGTCACTTGGGGGTGTCACCGGGGAGTGTCACCTGGGGAGTGTCACGGGGGGTGTCACCTGGGAGTGTCACCAGCCCTGCTGCCCTTCCTTCCTGGTGCCAGGAGCTTCCCAGATATCCAGCAAATCCCAGGAAAAATCGCTGTGTGAAGGACCAGACTCGGTCCAGCTGCTTCAAAAAGACATTTTCTATTTTATTTTATTTTATTTTTTGTTCCCGGGCTGAGGGAAAAGCGCCGTTATTAAAGCGAGCGCCCTGACTGCAGCCAGCTCCCGATTCATCACCGTGACAGTGACAAACACGGCCCGGGGTTATGCAGTTGACTAAAGAGACTTCTCCAGCTTTACATTTTTAATGCTCCCCGCTCGTTTTCTCGGCTCCAGCGAGAGTTTTATCCCCAGGATCTTCTCCCTTGAATGGAAAAAAAAGGGCAGTGCAGGGAGACTCTGCCCAACCCTTTCCCTCTGTCAGTTAATTTAATTTTATTTTTTTTTAATTATTCCTTGCTCCTCCAGGATCCCCCCCTTTTTTTTCCCTTTCTTTCCTTTTTTTTCCTCTTTTTTCTTTTTTTTTCCTTTTTTTTCTTTTTACTTTTTTTTCTTTTTCTCTTTTTTCCCTTTTTTTTTCTTTTTTCTTTTTCTTTTTTTTTTTTTCTTTTTCTTTTTTTTTTTTTTATTTTTTTTTGGGGGGGGTTCTGTTTGGGGTTTTTTGTTGTTATTTTGGGGCGGGGTTTGAGTGGGGTTTTTTTTCAGGTTTGGGGTGGTTTTTTTGGTTTTTTTTTGGGGGGGGGTTGTTTTTAGTTTTTTTTTTTGGGGGGGGGGGGGGGATTTGGGTGGTTTTTTTTTTGTCTATCCACCTTTTCAAGGAGGGAAACAGGAGCGTCAGCCTCAGCTGGGGCTGCCTCCATTCTCCGGGCCTCATTCATCATTGTCCCCCGCCTGAATGGGAAGGCAGAGGGTCAGCCTGAAAAGCCCCGAGCCCTACAAGCCCCTCTCTAAATATCTCAATAGGTCCCTAATAGGGCCCCAGCCAGACCCCCCAGGCTCTGGGGGTGGTTTTGTGTCTGCAAAAAAAATTAAAAAAAGGAGGAGGAGGGGGAGAACGGGGATGTGGGGTGGCACAGGGCACCCCTGGGTGGTCTGAAGGGATTTTTTTTTTTCTGGGTATTCTGTTTAATTCGATTATTAAACACCCCCGGGGCGAGGAAAGGATGGGCCCAAGACAGGTTTGGGCAGGGCTGGAGCTGCCCCCGGGTTTCTCCCCGTGCCCACCTCCCCTTCCTGTCGCTAGAGGACACAAAAGGAGCAACGCTCACGGCAGGCAGGTCGTCAGGGCAAAAATAGAGGCGTTTATTTATCAATTTATATAGATTTTGGACAATGACCACGGATTGGAGGATGAGGTTGACGCTTCTCCAACCACCCTAGTCAAACTAAAAATCCATCAATTGTCCCTCCCTCATAGAGGAACATGAACATCACTTCGTTCACCTGAAACTCCTCTACAAAAAATGCAAAAAAGGCTGAAAAGGATCAGATTTATTTTTTTTTTTTCAGAAATCTGAAAAAAAAAAATAAAATAAAAAAAAATCAAAACAACGTTTTCCCTTCCCTGCTCCAGCTGAAGCCGTGCATTCCCAGGAGGCTGCAGGGATGGGAGGTGTGGGTCCCCCCTCTGTCCCCTCCTGTCCCCCTCCTGTCCCCCTCTGTCCCCTCCTGTCCCCCTCCTGTCCCCCCCCCCCGTCCCCTCCTGTCCCCTGCACCCCCCGAGGGCCCCCCGGCCCCAGCCGCCCCCTCCCCATTCCCATGGAGGGGTTGGGGGAACACAAAAAGCGGCTGCACAAAGAGGAGCGGCCCATTCAGAGCCTCATTAAAACGCCTCGGCCGGCGCTGCCCCGGTAATTTGTGAGCTCCAGAGGTGGCCCCGATTGAATCGGGGAGCCCCCAGACAGGTACCCAGATGGCCGAGGAAAGGCGGGAGGAGAATTCCAGGCGATTTTTGGAGGGCTTTTTGTGCTGCAGGCCCCTCGGAGAGCGGGGAAAGGAGAAGGGCGGGGATGTGGCATCGCTGTCACCGATGTCACCGCTGTCACCGCTGCGGCTCCACCTGCTCCGGCTGCTTTGGTTTCCTCCCCAGCTGGGAATTAGGGATGCTCCAAACTCCTCCAGGAGGTGCCAGAGGATGAATTTGTTCCCACCAGGAATTATCCTTCCTGGATCCCTCCCCGATATTCCTGGATCTCTCCCAGATGTTCCTGGATCCCTCCCCGATATTCCTGGATCTCTCCCAGATGTTCCTGGATCCCTCCCTGGTGCTCCTGGATCCCTCCCTGGTGCTCCTGGATCTTTCCTGGATCCCCTCTGCTATTCCGGGATCCTTCCCTGCTATTCCTGGATCCATCACGCCAAGGATCGAGCTTCCCTCCAGGGCTGCCCTGGTCACATTCCCATCTGGAATTTTGGGTGTCCTGCATTCTGGGTGACAGCCGAGAGGAAAAAAAAACCCACCCCAAAAAATCCCCACTATAATATTTCCCCCCCACCCCCCCACCCCCCCCCACCCCGCGTGCATGAGGAGGGGACAGTGCCCCGAACCCTGCGGGGTCCCCGTGCCCAGATCTGATCTGAGTCCAGACTCTCCCCTGAGGGCACAATCATCTACAAAGTGCACAGAGCGTTATCCAGGGAATCTTCCAGCCCTGGAAGTGCCCAAGGCCAGGCTGGACGAGGCTTGGGGATGGTGGGACATGTCCCTGCCTGTGGCTGGGGTGACACTGTGATGTCCCTTCCAACCCAAACCAGTCTGGGATTCCAGGATTTGATGAAAAGCTCAAAACTCAAGCAGGGAGTGAGTGAAACTTCCCCTTCAGACAGCATTTCTGCGAGGATTTGTTATTTATTTAAACCGCCCCCCCGCAAGCCTGGCATTTGCATAATTACATTTTGCAGCTGTTGGGCCGTGGCGTGGGCTGGGCTTTGGGGCCTTATTTTATCTGCAAAAAGAAAAAACACCAAAAAACGGATACAAAGAGAGGGAATTGGGCTCCAGCTGAGCCTCTTTGTGCCGGAACCGCCGGTGCTGCCCCCGGGGCACTCCCGGGGCTGCTCAGCTTCGCCGGCACCGGGAGCTGCAATTCCCGCGGCTCCCGGAGTGACACAGACGGGCTGGGGGAGAGCTGGGACGGCGGGAGGGGTGCGGGATTCGGAAGGGAAAAGAGAAAAAAGAAAAGGGAAAAGAAAGAAGGGGAAAGAAGGAAAAGGAAGAAGGGAAGGGAAAGGAAGGAAAAAGGAGCGGGGGGGAGAAAGGAAGGAAGGAAGGAAGGAAGGAAGGAAGGAAGGAAGGAAGGAAGGAAGGAAGGAAGGAAGGAAGGAAGGAAGGAAGGAAGGAAGGAAGGAAGGAAGGAAGGAAGGAAGGAAGGAAGGAAGGAAGGAAGGAAGGAAGGAAGGGAGGGAGGGAGGGAGGGAGGGAGGAAGGAAGGAAGGAAGGAAGGAAGGAAGGAAGGAAGGAAGGAAGGAAGGAAGGAAGGAAGGAAGGAAGGAAGGAAGGAAGGAAGGAAGGAAGGAAGGAAGGAAGGAAGGAAGGAAGGAAGGAAGGAAGGAAGGAAGGAAGGAAGGAAGGAAGGAAGGGAGGGAGTCCTGGCCCAGGGTGATGTCCCAGTTGGGGATTTTGGGGCTCAGCTCCCCACCCTCCCCGAGCAGCCCCAGCTGCTGCCCTGACTCCTCTCCCTGTCCCCCTTCAGGTCTCCTGGAGTCTCTCCTGATCCTCTCGTGCTCCGGGTGATGCCCCAGTTCACCTTCGCCTGTTTCTGTGGCCTGCACGGCTTCTGCAAGATGAAGAGGAAGAAGGAGGAGGCCGGCGGGGGGCAGGAGACGGCCGTGTGAGGGACAGCCCCGCCCGGGACCCCTCCTGTCCCTCGGTATGCCGGGACTGCCAGGGGGATTTCGGGTGTCTCCTCTCCTCACCTCTCCCAGGAGCAGCTCCCCGGCGGTGTCAGCCCTGCCTGGGGGTGTCCCGAGAGGTTTTGGGGGGCTCAGGGGCTGGTCCAAAGTGTCCAGGGTGGTGCCCGGCAGGGGAAGGGGAGCTGAGTGATCATGGGCTGGGGGAGCACAGGGGGAGCTGCTTCATCTGCTCAGTTATCCTGGAGGGTCTCTGTTTATCCCACACATTCTCCATTTATGCCACACATTCACCCTTTATCCCACACATTCTCTCACCTACCCCACATACTCTTTCATCCCACAGATTCTCACTTTAGTCCCACAGATTCTCTCATCCCACAGATTCCCCATTTATCCCACAGAATCTAAATTCATCCCACAGATTCTCCATTTTTATCTACAGAATCTCCATTTATCCCACAGATTCTCCATTTATCCCAAAGATTCTTTCATCCCATAGATTCTCCCTTTATCCCACAGATTCTTGCCCTTGTCCCACAGAATCTCCATTTATCCCACAGATTCTCCCATTTATCCCATAAATTCTCCATTTATCCTACAGAATCTCCATTTCCCCTGCAGATTCTCCATTCATCCCAAAGATTCTTTCATCCCACAGATTCTCCCTTTATCCCACAGATTCCCTCATTTTCCCCACACATTCTCCATTTATCCCACACATTCTCCATTTCCCCTGCAGATTCTCTCATTATTTCCTCTCCCCTCCCTCTCCCCAGGCAGGCCGGGGGAAGAGCTGAGGCCCGGCGATGACTTTGCCCAGGATGTCCCCCAGGATGTCCCCAGGATGTCACCCAGGATGTCCCCAGGATGTCGCCCAGGATGTCACCCAGGATGTCCCCAGGATGTCACCCAGGGTGTCACCAGGAGCCGCAGTGACTCTGCCGGGACACCTCTCCCCTCCTGCCTCCCGCCGGGACCGACAATTCCCTCCCGATCCCGCCGAGCCGCCCCTGCTCCAGCAATTCCCAGCACACAGATCCGGAAAAGTCTCAAAAACCAGGGCCAGACCTTGTCCTTGCCAGATCCTCGAGCCGGACAGTCCCTCCTGCTCTGTCCCTGTCCCTGGGACAATCCCTGGTGTTTCTGTAAACTCGGGATTTGCCCGTGGCTCAGGAATTCCTGCTGCCCTCCCACCTCTGGACTTCCCACTCCGGAACCAGCCGGACCCGAGCGATGCTGGAGCAGATAAACCCCGCTGATGTCAGGGGTGACGAGCTGTTTATCCAAGTGCTTTTCCAAGGATTTTTCCCTCCTCTGGAGAGGCAGACGAGCAGCGAACCCGAAGCTGAGCTGGTCCCGGCTCTTTTGTTGGGATGCAGGAATGTGGGAGCTGCAGCACCTCGCCCTCCCCATCAGGGATCCGGCTGGAATTCCCGCAAATCCGGCTGGAATTCCCGCAAATCCGGCTGGAATTCCCGCAAATCCCCCGTGCCACGGATTCCCAGGGGTCACGGGAAGACCCTCCAGCTCCTCGGGCAAGCAGAGCCGCGGTGCCCGAAGATGAATTTGTTCCCACCAGCAATAATTCTCCTTTAACCCCATCACGCCAAGGAAAGGATCCAGTTTCCCTCAGGGGTTGTCCTGGTCGCATTCACACTGGGAATTTTGGGTGTCCTCCAGGCAGGGCAATTCCTGCATCCTGGGTGGCAGCCAAGAGAAAAAAAAAAAAAAAAAAAAAAACAAAACCCACCAAACCCAAACCCCTACTTTTTAAATATTTTCCACCCCAGAAACCACTGGGTTAAAGCTGTCCCTTCTCCCTCCCACGGGGAGGATTTTCTTCCAGTCTTCCTTCAGGCCCAAATAATTTGTGGCTGCCCCAAAATTTGGCGTTTTCCCAAATGTTATCCCAAGGACAAAGCTCCAGGTGAACCCAGGGAAGCTCCTTTAGCTTTGGGAAAACGCTGACTTTGTCCTGAATCCTATTTTTGCACATCAGCAGAGCTTCCCTAATTCTACTTTTGTATCCTTGCCCTTGGTGAGGACCAAAAAAAATCCCACAAACCCCAAAGAAGTTGGAATTTCCAAGGGCATTTCCTGAATGTAACTTTATTTTTGCACATGGATTTGTGGTGGCCACAGCAGGGATGGGCTTAAGGATCTGAACGATTTGGGATTAATCCCAAATTAAAGTTAAGGGTGGAATTCCAGCCTTGTTTTTATTCCAGGGGAAATCCAGAGGGACAGACTGACACTGAGATATGCAGGAAAATATTAATTATAGAGAAAGGAGCTTGGGCTGACTCCCACCCCTCGGATTTCTCCAGGTTTCTCCTATGCAAAAACACACAAAAAAAACCAGCAAAAAACAAAGCCAGGCTCAGCAGCAGGTCCTGACTCAACAAAGCCCCGCTCAAACCCAAGGCTTTGCTTGGGGATTTTGCTCCACCCCATCAATTTCCCTGATTCCAGCCTGGATCGATCCCTGGCAAAGAGGGAAAGGCACTGAACCCTCCCTGCAGCCTCTCCTGACACGGATCAAAGCATTAAATCTCCTTTTTTTTTTTTTTTTTTTTTTTTTTTTTTTTTTTTTTTTTTTTTTTTTTTTTTCTGTTCTTATCCCTGCTGCCCGGGTTTCTTGAGGAAATGACTCCCAAGATGATGCTCAGGAGTCTCCCGGCCCCAGGAGCCAGAGGAATCTGCACTGTACATTTATTTTTTGGTGTTTTTTTTTCGTGGAGGGGGGAAAATAAATTTGTAAATTTGTAAATAATGCACAGGCGTCTTCCACGCACAGAGCAGAGCGTTTCCTCTAGGAATTCCTGTGCCAGAGTTAATAAATTAGTTAATAAAGCTGTTAATAAATATATTAATAAATAGAGTAATGAACCGTCGAACAAACAAATAAATAAATTAAATATTTATGATAATTTTTGGAGTGTGGGTTTGGAGCTGAGGGGTTTTGCTCCCTCTTTCTCTCTGGCTGGTTCTTCAAAATGCCCCAAAAGGCACCATCCAAAATGCAAATTTTTGGGAATGGGATGGGTTCAAGGAAGGGCACAGGGGTTGTTAAAGTATAAACTAACCCCACAGCAATTCCTGGGGTGCCAGGAAAACTCCCAGCCAGAGGCTTTGGAAGCCAGATGGGAAAAAAAACCCCACCCCAACACATTATTTGATTAATTATTGGGCTCCATCACAACGAACATCACTGGCTGGGATTTATCGTTTTCCTGGAGGATTTTCTTCCGAGATCCATCATCCCCTGGGGTGATCCCCCTTCCCAGAAGGGTCTGGGGAATCTCCCAGCTCTCCCTGCCCTCCTCGGGGAGGGACCCAGGAGAATCAGGGAGGATCCACGAACATTGTGGGGGATCCAGGAATAGCAGGGAGGGATCCAGGACAGATCTAGGAGCCCCAGGGAGGGATCCAGGAATAGCAGAGGGGATCCAGGAGTATCAGGGAGATTAGGGAGGGATCCAGGAACATTAGGGAAGGATCCAGGAATAGCAGGGAGGGATCCAAGCAGGATCCAGGAGCACCAGGGAGGGATCCAGGAGCACCAGGGAGGGATCCAGGAGAAGCAGGGATCCAGGGAAGGATCCAGCAGTATCAGGGGGATCCAGGAACATTGGGGGATCCTGGAATATCAGGGAAGGATCCAGGAATAGCAAGGAGGGATCCAGGAAGGATCCAGGAGCACCAGGGAAGGATCCAGGAGAATCAGGGAGGGATCCAGGAGAATCAGGGAGGGATCCAGGAACACAAGGGAGGGATCCAGAAACATGAGTGAGGGATCCAGGAATAGCAGGGAGGGATCCAGGAGAATCAAGGACGGACCCAGGAGCACCCCTGGAGTGCCATGGGGAGCGGTCAGGAAATCTCAGCTGTTGGATCCCAATCCCTTTCAGCACTCCCAGATCTCCCAGAGCTGTGGACACCCCGATCCCAGCGGCTCCGCTGGTTTATGAGGTTATCCCATAAATTACGTATGTACAGCAGGGCTGTGCTGGGCCCCAACACTCCCCCACTGATCCCTCTGCTCCTGGGGAATACTCCCAACAGCCTCGAGAGCAGCTCCTTCAAACAGCTCTGCCTGTGCTTGGAATGAGCTTTTCCCTGTCCCATCCAGAACGTGGAGCTGCCAGAATAAATGGGATTTGGGAGACCCCTAGGAGATGGGGTTTACTCTGTGGGGAGGGAGCAGGGAAAGGTGACCTGGATCTGCTCACAGGGGCAGCCAGAGCTGGGTGAACTTCCACAGAACCCCAGGACGGTTTGGTGTGGGAAGGGACCTCAAAAATCCTTAAAATTAATCTCATTCCTCATTCCCTTCTCTTCCACACGTTCTGTTATCCAGGTGGCTCCAAGCCCTGTCCAACCTGGCCTGGGACATCCCCAGGGATGAAGCAGCCACAGCTTCTCTGGGAATTCCATCCCAGCCCATCCTCGCCGTCCCAGAGAAGAATTCCATCCCAATTTCCCATCTAAATTATTAAAATAGTTGATTAGTGACCCTTTTTTTAGTATAAAGCAACTCCACTCATCCTATCACTCCATGCCCACATCAATATTCCCTCTTCAATCACTTGAAGGCCTTTCCTTTGGCAGAAACAAGAGGAAAAAGACAAAAAAAAAGACGATTATAACGCCCCCAACTCCTAGCACGTCCGGATCCCCTCAGCGTGCGCGGCCCCTTTAAACCCGCCTCGGTGGCACAGCCCATCCCCCAGCGGGGCAGGGGGGGGATTCCTCCTCCCCGCCGCTGCAGCGAGCAGCCGGTGCGGCCGCGCCACCCCTCGGCGGGCAGTGGTACAGCCCACACAGCTGTGGGCGTGGCTATGTGGAGGGGCGTGGCCACCACGGCGGGCGGGCTGGGAGCCCCCTGAGGGGTGCGGCGCTGGTCTGGGACGATCCCGGATGGAAACCGGAGATTCCCGGTATGCGAGTTCCTAGTGTGGAATATTCCCAGTGTGTGGGATCTTTCCGGTGTGCGGCACATTCCCTGTGTGTGCAGAGATTCCCTAGGCTCGGCTGCGCGGGGGCGGCATTGAGGGTTTTGCAGGAAGGGCGGAGGTGGCGCTGCCGAGACCTCGTGGCGCAACGGTAGCGCGTCTGACTCCAGATCAGAAGGCTGCGTGTTCGAATCACGTCGGGGTCACGGTGCCCTTCGGGGCTTTCTTTTTTTCACCGCACCCCGGGGACTCCGGGTGGGGATCCCCAAGATTTGGGGATGAAAGGAGCTCTCCACAATCTCTGGCTTCTCCTCGCAGCTTATTTTTGCCCTCCCTGAAAGGGCAGAGTTGGAAGAAATTCTTTCCCAAATGTTGAATATTTAACATTAAAAAGTCGTATTTGGGGGTAAATTCGGATTATGAAGGGTCTGTGCCCATCCTTCCTTTCATATTTTGGGGATCAATGGGGAAAGTTGGACCTGCCTGGCTTTACCTGGGCTGCTCCTGAGGATTCCTTGGGAATTCCGTGAGGAAAAGGCTGAGAAATTCCATGGGAATGTTTGTGGGATCTCCTGGCAGCTTTACCTGGGCTGCTCCTGAGGATTCCTTAGGAATATTTATAAACGTGCCCATATTATAAATATTTAGACATTTAAAGTATTTAAATATTTCTCCATTAAAATTCCATGGGAATATTTATTGAGGCCTCGATGAAGGGAGTGCTGGGGGCTCTGTTCATAATGAAACTTCACTTTCCTACAGCAATTTCAGTGATTTGCTGTCCTGGCCCGAGCCTCAAAAATAGAAATAAAACCCACTGAGTTTGTTTGGCTTTACCCTGTCCCAATTCCTCGACTTTCTAACATGGAATAAGGAAAAATTTTAGATCCAGAAAGGGTTTTGAGAGCAGCTCCGAGCCCTGATTAAAGGGAATTAAATGAGCCTGATTTGCTCCTTAAACTCTCCCAGGTTTGAGTTTGAAGATGTTTTATTTCCCCTCCTGCCCCTGGTGGGGGGGTGAAAATACTAAAATCAGCCAGGAATGATTCCTTTGGGCTGGGGAATCCATAGAATAACCCTTGGTGTTCAAGGTTTCGGACGTTTTGGGACATTTGGGATGAATTTTCCTGAGTTTGGGATGCCAAAAAAACATCAGCCATCCCTTTGGGATTGGGGATGCTCCTAAATTATCCAGATTTGCCTCTTTGAGGTTGAAAATACCAACTCAGGGTGATAGTTGAGTGGAAAAAGCATGAAATCCAGCTGCGGGAGCACTCGGGATGAGCAGATAAAGTAGCTGGAATAAAAGCAAAGAAGTTCCTGGACCGTTGATAGATGCAGAAAGGATTTAGAGAGAAGCTCCAAGTCGCGATAAAGGGAACTAAATGAGCCAGATTTGCTCCTTAAACTTTCCCAGATTTGATTTTGGGGATGTTTTATTTCCCTCCCTGCCCCTGGTGGGGGGTGAAAATATTAAAATCAGCCAGGAATGATTCCTTTGGGCTGGGGAATCCATGGAAATGCTCTGCTGGAATAACCCAGGATGTTCAGCCAGCCCTGACAGAGCTGGGTTTGGGGGTTCGGGACATTTTGGGTGGATTTTCCTGGTTTTGGGATGCCAAAAAAAAAAATCAGCCATCCCTTTGGGATTGAGGATGCCCCTAAATTATCCAGATTTGCTTCTTTGAGGTTGAAAATGTCAACTCAGGGTGGGAGTTGGGTGGAAAAGGAATTAAATCCTGCTGCAGGAGCGCTCGGGATGAGGTGCAATAAAGGCAATGAAATTCCTGGATCATTGCAGTCTTGGAAAATCCTGAAAAAAGAATTTTAAAAAAAATCAGACTTGAAAGGGATTTTTTTTTTTTTAGTCGTTTGACTCAAGCAGAACACTGAGTTTTTAATCTCCAAAAGCTCTTTTTTTTTTGGCGAGTCGCTGGGCACTAAAAGCTGCTTTTCCTTTAGGAGGTGCCCTTTGAAGTGGCCCCTTCAAAAGGCTCAGCACAAACTTCCCTCCTTTATCCCTGGGCCTGGAATGAATCCTCCCCTCTGTCGGAGCAATTAACTCGGTGCGGGAATTCCCGAGGGAGGGGAAAATTCCCCAAATCCTGAGAGGTTTAGAGGAAAAAACATGGAGCCAACAGCTGTGCTCGGCCCTAATCTGACAGTGCAGCAGCTGCCACAAAAAAGGCAGAGCTGCTCCAAACACGGCTGCTTTGGGGGGGTCAGAGGGAATTGTTGAAAGGAAAAAGGGTTTTGTAATATATATATAAAAATGTTGTATTTTATATATTTACTTTTATATATTTCTATTTATTTCTATTTATTTCCATTTATTTCTGTTTATTTCCATGTATTTCTATTTATTTCTGTTTATTTCTGTTTGTTTATCTCTATTTTCCTCTGTTCATTTATAGTTACTTGTATTTATATATATTTGTATTTATTTCTAGTTATTCCTAGGTATTTCTAGTTATTTCTATTTGTTTATCTTTATTTTTCTCAAGTTATTTATATATATAGTTAGTTGTATTTATATATATTTGTATTTATTTCTAGTTATTTCTATGTGTTTATCTCTATTTTCCTCTGTTTATTTATATTTATAGTTAGTTGTATTTATATACATTTCTATTTATTTCTAGTTATTTTTATGTGTTTATCTCTATTTTCCTCAATTTATTTATATTTATAGTTACTTGTATTCATATATATTTGTATTTATTTGTATTTATTTGTGGTTATTTCTAGTTATTTCTATGTGTTTATCTCTATTTTCCTCAATTTGTTTATATTTATAGTTACTTGTATTCATATATATTTGTATTTATTTGTATTTATTTCTAGATATTTTCTGGATTTTCATTTGTTTGTATTTATTTATAGTTAGCATATTTATAGTTTATTTATAGTTTATTTATGGTTAGTATAACTATAAGTACAACTATACTAACTATAAATGAACTATAGTTTATTTATAGTTAGTGTAGTTGTATTTATTTATAGTTAGTTGTATTTATTTATAGTTAGTTGTATATAGTTATATAATTATTTGTATTTATTTCTATTTATATATTTATTTTTAGGTATTTCTGGTTATTTCTATCTGTTTATCTGTATTTTCATTTGTTTGTATTTATTTCTAGTTAGTTGTATTTTTTTCTATTTCTATCATTATTTATATCTATATTCTTATTTATATAATTATTTATATTTCTTTCTAGTTATATATTTATTTGTAGCTATTTCTAGTTATTTCTAGTTATATATTTATTTCTCTTCATTTCTATTTATTTCTATTTA
The DNA here is from genome assembly GCF_965231275.1 of Zosterops lateralis. Lineage (NCBI taxonomy): Eukaryota > Metazoa > Chordata > Aves > Passeriformes > Zosteropidae > Zosterops > Zosterops lateralis. The sequence goes on from NC_139786.1 coordinate 6,420,882, forward strand.
TTTCTATTTATTCCTATTTATTTCTTGGTTCTCCCGTGTTCATGGCAGATTTTATGGGATCCCCAGCACATGAATGCGCTCTCAACCAATTATTTCCTGGATTATTTCCGGGCTGGGATGGATTTGGATGCTTTGGGTTTCTGGAATTCTCTTTTTTACGTGCTTGCCTGGGGTTTTTTTGGGAGAGGGATGGCAAATCCTTTTCCCCACCCCACACCTGCAGTCCCAGGGTGCTCCAGAAGGAAAATTAAACAATTCCAACTTGTAAAAATGGCCTGAATTGGTTTTTTGGGGATTTTTTTCCAAACCATCATATTCTGCAGCCTGGCAGAGAAATCTCAGGTTAATCCCTTGTATTTGAAGGGTTTTTTCGCCCTTTTTTTCTCCTCCAGACAAAAGCTGGAGGAACCTTTGAAACAAAAGACTTGGAAGTGACACCAGCCTGTGCCTGGGGCTGCCCTGGAGCCCAAAATCCACCCCCAAAAAAGAATATTTGATGTCTCTGCTGCAAAATGAGGGAATTACGAGTTGATATAAAATGATACTTTTTGTATTCGCTGGTGACAAACGCCACAATTAACTCCAATCAGTTAATTACAGCCTCCTTCCACTCCCTCCAGCTTTGCTTTGGGGTCCAACTCTGGGGGTTTTGTCGGGTTTTTTTTGGTGCTGCTCCTCTAGAAAAGGGGGAAATTGGGAATTATTCTGATTTTAATGCCTGCTCCTCTGGAAAAGAGGGGAAATTGGGAGTTATTCTGATTTTAATGCCTGCTCCTTTGGAAAAAGGGGAAATTGGGAATTATTTTCTATTTTAACACCCCCTCAGCCCATCCTGTTCACCCCTCTGGGGTTTATCCAGATGCTCCAGAGCTTTTTTGGGATGGAGTTGCCTGACCTCATTCCCAAATCCTGTTCCAGAAGTGCCTTATAGGGAGAGATGAACGATCAGGGAAGGGTTTGGGGTCACGGATTTAAGGGATGAGCTCCGGGTGGGATTTAAACCTCGGCACAAATCCCAGCCCAGACTCCTCTCCCAGCTCCCAACTCCCTTGTGGGAAAACAAAACAAAACAAAAACAAAAACAAAAACAAAAACAAAAACAAAAACAAAAACAAAACAAACAAACAAACAAACAAAAACAAAACAACAAAAAAAAAAAAAAAAAAAAAAAAAAACAAAAAAAAAACCTTCCATTCTTCCCAGTTTTTCACGGGAAAAACGCTGGGAGATTCCCCCCTGCTGCTGCTAGAAAATCCTGAAAAGGGGAATTTTCCCTTGGGAAGGATTCAGGGATCCAAAGGATCCAAATCCACCCCAAGATGTCATTCCTGCATCCCAAACTCCTTTCCCTGGGAATTCCCGGTGTGCAGCAGGAGATGGAGCAGCTCTGGGTTATCCAAGAGCAGCCAGGGTGAAGGGGAGAGGGTTTAAACAATAAAAAAGGAATGTTTAAATAGGATTTTGGGAAGGAATTCTTCCCTGGGAGGGGCTGGGATGGAATTCCCAGAGAATTGGAAGTGTCCATGGCCAGGTTGGAGCAGCCTGGGATAGCGGGACAGGATGGAATTTGGGACCTTTAAGGTCCTTCCCAACCCAAATCACTCCAGGATTCCATGGATTTGGGGATGTGGGATTTATGGAGCAGGTCACTTTGAGGGGGACACATCTCATGGGGACAGTGGCACCTCCAGATCCAAAGCAGAACCAGCCTTGGCCCTCCTGGGGTGGCACCAGGGAAAATATTTGGGCTGATCCCTCTTCTGTGGTATTTTCCCTCTTTTTTTCCCCCCTCACTCTTTTCTCCTTTTCCATTTCTGGGGCTAGTTCCTGTTTCTTGGTGTGTTCCTTCTTTTTTCCCCTTTCCCTTTCCCCTTTCCCTTGTGCCGTTTCCATTTTCGGGGCTGGTTCCTGTTCTGTGGTGTTTTCCCTCTTTTTTTCCCTCGCTCTTTTCCCTTTCCCCTTTTCCCCAGCTTTGCTCCTTTTCCCTCAGGGAATCGTGGCTGGGATTTCTGCACGATCCACATCCCATTCTCACCCTCCTCCTCCAGCCTGGCACCACAAACATCCGAATCCTCTCCAAACCTTGGGAGAACTGGGACATCCCAGGCTGCGGGGGGGGGGAATTTGGGAATCTGCCTCCCCCACATCCCTAATTTTAGGCACTGAAATTCCAGAGCTGTCAGCCAAGAGCTGAGCTTGGCACAGTCAGGGACAGCAGAGACAGGGAAGTGAGAAATGAGGAATGTCTGGGACATGGCCCCGTTCCCAAAAACACCCCAAAAGTGGGGCTGGGGAGTGGGAAATTGAGAAAACGAGGATTGGTGGCATTGGGAAAATCCTAAGGGAGCTGGGGAAGGGTCTGGAGAGTCCTGAGGGAGTTGGGGAAGGGTCTGGAGAGTCCTGAGGGAGCTGGGAAGGGGCTCAGCCTGGAGAAAAGGAGGCTCAGGGGGAATTTCTGGCTCTGCACAACTCCCTGACAGGAGGGGACAGCCGGGGGGGATTTGGGATCTTATCCCAGGGAACAGGGACAGGAGGAGAGGGAACGGCCTCAGGCTGGGCCAGGGGAGGCTCAGGGTGGAATTTCAGCAGGAATTTCCTCATGGAAAGGGCGCTCAGGCCTTGGAAGTGCCCAAGGAGGTTTGGAGTGCCCATCCCTGGGGGTGTGTCAGGGTCCGCAAACATATGCGGGGAACCTGATGGTTCGTTTCGGAGATCTCAAAGCGCAAAAGACACAACAGGGGACAAACCAGTTTGCTTAAACAAAAAATACACTTTTATTTAGTGCCCACAATGCGATAGTAGGGAAAGAAAATAGAGAATAGTGAGAAAGATAGAGAAAGAGGAGAAAGGGGATTATAGCTACCACGTGGAGAGTGGAAGGTCCTCAAGACGTAGAGATGCCCATAGACGTGATCTTCTCCAGTGGGGTGTACACAAAGGGTGCACGGGATCCGCAGAGTCTTTATAGGGTGGTCAGGAAGAGGACCAAGGCGAGTGGAACGGAGCCAAAGAGGGCACAGGGCCCAGGCAAGCACCTGCATCAAAGTTGGGTGCTCAGGAACAAGCGGCAAGCTGTGCCCTTCTAGCACGGTCAGTATAGTCAGCTCAGTCCACTGTAACGAGCTACTATTGTTCTTGCATTCCGTTCTCGTGGAGATGTGTATCAGTCCTCGGCAAGCGCCCCACCTCAGCCAGGCCAGGGGCTC